>NW_028118809.1:2541775-2932437 GCF_965113315.1 Podarcis vaucheri | reverse complement strand
TGCCGAAAGTCAGATTGTTTCTGAAATATTTTCTGCCATTTAAGTTTTTGAGGGCTGATTTCTTGTCCTGTGATAAAAAGCCTTCTGTTTTCATCGCCAAAGCTTTCTGGGGAGCATTTGCAACCGGTTGGAACCATTTTTGATTGACTTGCCAAAAGTCAGGTTTTTGCTGAAATTGTGACCCCGGGGCTTAGGGTTTTTTTAAAAAAATATTTTCTGCCGGTTAAGTTTTTGTGGGCTGATTTCTTGTCCTGTGATAAAAAGCATTCTGTTTCGAGTGCCAAAGCTTTCAGGGGAGCATTTGCAACCGGTTGGCACCATTTTTGAGTGAATTGCCAAAAGTCAGATTTTTGATGAAATTGTGACCCCGGGGCTTAGGGATTTTTTCAAAAAAATATTTTCTGCCGGTTAAGTTTTTGAGGGCTGATTTCTTGTCCTGTGATAAAAAGCCTTCTGATTCGAGTGCCAAACCTTTCAGGGGAGCATTTTCAAGCTTTTGGCACCATTTTTGAGTGAATTGCCAAAACTCAGATTGTTTCTGAAATATTTTCTGCCGGTTAAGTTTTTGAGGGCTGATTTCTTGTCCTGTGATAAAAAGCCTTCTGTTTCGAGTTTCAAACCTTTCAGGAGAGCATTTTCAAGCTTTTGGCACCATTTTTGAGTGAATTGCCAAAAGTAAGATTTTTGCTGAAATTGTGACCCCGGGGGTTAGGGATTTTTTCAAAAAAATATTTTCTGCCGGTTAAGTTGTTGAGGGCTGATTTCTTGTCCTGTGATAGAAAGCCTTCTGTTTCGAGTGCCAAAGCTTTCAGGGGAGCATTTGCAACCGGTTGGCACCATTTTTGAGTGAATTGCCAAAACTCAGATTGTTTCTGAAATATTTTCTGCCGGTTAAGTTTTTGAGGGCTGATTTCTTGTCCTGTGATAAAAAGCCTTCTGTTTCGAGTTTCAAAGCTTTCAGGGGAGCATTTGCAACCGGTTGGCACCATTTTTGAGTGAATTGCCAAAAGTCAGATTTTTGCTGAAATTGTGACCCCGGGGGTTAGGGATATTTTCAAAAAAATATTTTCTGCCGGTTAAGTGGTTGAGGGCTGATTTCTTGTCCTGTGATAGAAAGCCTTCTGTTTCGAGTGCCAAAGCTTTCAGGGGAGCATTTGCAACCGGTTGGCACCATTTTTGAGTGAATTGCCAAAACTCAGATTGTTTCTGAAATATTT
Source organism: Podarcis vaucheri (assembly GCF_965113315.1). Classification (NCBI taxonomy): domain Eukaryota; kingdom Metazoa; phylum Chordata; class Lepidosauria; order Squamata; family Lacertidae; genus Podarcis; species Podarcis vaucheri. Next base: position 2,931,220 of record NW_028118809.1, on the reverse strand, counting down.
TCTGCCGGTTAAGTTTTTGAGGGCTGATTTCTTGTCCTGTGATAAAAAGCCTTCTGTTTCGAGTGCCAAACCTTTCAGGAGAGCAGTTTCATGCTTTTGGCACCATTTTTGAGTGAATTGCCAAAAGTCAGATTTTTGCTGAAATTGTGACCCCAGGGGTGAGGGATTTCTTCAAAAAAAAATTTTCTGCCGGTTAACTTTTTGAGGGCTGATTTCTTGTCCTGTGATAAAAAGCCTTCTGTTTCGAGTGCCAAAGCTTTCAGGGGAGCATTTGCAACCGGTTGGCACGATTTTTGAGTGAATTGCCGAAAGTCAGATTGTTTCTGAAATATTTTCTGCCATTTAAGTTTTTGAGGGCTGATTTCTTGTCCTGTGATAAAAAGCCTTCTGTTTTCATCGCCAAAGCTTTCTGGGGAGCATTTGCAACCGGTTGGAACCATTTTTGATTGACTTGCCAAAAGTCAGGTTTTTGCTGAAATTGTGACCCCGGGGCTTAGGGTTTTTTTTAAAAAAATATTTTCTGCCGGTTAAGTTTTTGTGGGCTGATTTCTTGTCCTGTGATAAAAAGCATTCTGTTTCGAGTGCCAAAGCTTTCAGGGGAGCATTTGCAACCGGTTGGCACCATTTTTGAGTGAATTGCCAAAAGTCAGATTTTTGATGAAATTGTGACCCCGGGGCTTAGGGATTTTTTCAAAAAAATATTTTCTGCCGGTTAAGTTTTTGAGGGCTGATTTCTTGTCCTGTGATAAAAAGCCTTCTGATTCGAGTGCCAAACCTTTCAGGGGAGCATTTTCAAGCTTTTGGCACCATTTTTGAGTGAATTGCCAAAACTCAGATTGTTTCTGAAATATTTTCTGCCGGTTAAGTTTTTGAGGGCTGATTTCTTGTCCTGTGATAAAAAGCCTTCTGTTTCGAGTTTCAAACCTTTCAGGAGAGCATTTTCAAGCTTTTGGCACCATTTTTGAGTGAATTGCCAAAAGTAAGATTTTTGCTGAAATTGTGACCCCGGGGGTGAGGGATTTCTTCAAAAAAAAATTTTCTGCTGGTTAACTTTTTGAGGGCTGATTTCTTGTCCTGTGATAAAAAGCCTTCTGTTTCGAGTGCCAAAGCTTTCAGGGGAGCATTTGCAACCGGTTGGCACGATTTTTGAGTGAATTGCCGAAAGTCAGATTGTTTCTGAAATATTTTCTGCCATTTAAGTTTTTGAGGGCTGATTTCTTGTCCTGTGATAAAAAGCCTTCTGTTTTCATCGCCAAAGCTTTCTGGGGAGCATTTGCAACCGGTTGGAACCATTTTTGATTGACTTGCCAAAAGTCAGGTTTTTGCTGAAATTGTGACCCCGGGGCTTAGGGTTTTTTTTAAAAAAATATTTTCTGCCGGTTAAGTTTTTGTGGGCTGATTTCTTGTCCTGTGATAAAAAGCATTCTGTTTCGAGTGCCAAAGCTTTCAGGGGAGCATTTGCAACCGGTTGGCTCCATTTTTGAGTGAATTGCCAAAAGTCAGATTTTTTATGAAATTGTGACCCCGGGGCTTAGGGATTTTTTCAAAAAAATATTTTCTGCCGGTTAAGTTTTTGAGGGCTGATTTCTTGTCCTGTGATAAAAAGCCTTCTGATTCGAGTGCCAAACCTTTCAGGGGAGCATTTTCAAGCTTTTGGCACCATTTTTGAGTGAATTGCCAAAACTCAGATTGTTTCTGAAATATTTTCTGCCGGTTAAGTTTTTGAGGGCTGATTTCTTGTCCTGTGATAAAAAGCCTTCTGTTTCGAGTTTCAAACCTTTCAGGAGAGCATTTTCAAGCTTTTGGCACCATTTTTGAGTGAATTGCCAAAAGTAAGATTTTTGCTGAAATTGTGACCCCGGGGGTTAGGGATTTTTTCAAAAAAATATTTTCTGCCGGTTAAGTTGTTGAGGGCTGATTTCTTGTCCTGTGATAGAAAGCCTTCTGTTTCGAGTGCCAAAGCTTTCAGGGGAGCATTTGCAACCGGTTGGCACCATTTTTGAGTGAATTGCCAAAACTCAGATTGTTTCTGAAATATTTTCTGCCATTTAAGTTTTTGAGGGCTGATTTCTTGTCCTGTGATAAAAAGCCTTCTGTTTCGAGTTTCAAACCTTTCAGGAGAGCAGTTTCATGCTTTTGGCACCATTTTTGAGTGAATTGCCAAAAGTCAGATTTTTGCTGAAATTGTGACCCCGGGGGTGAGGGATTTCTTCAAAAAAAAATTTTCTGCCGGTTAACTTTTTGAGGGCTGATTTCTTGTCCTGTGATAAAAAGCCTTCTGTTTCGAGTGCCAAAGCTTTCAGGGGAGCATTTGCAACCGGTTGGCACCATTTTTGAGTGAATTGCCAAAAGTCAGATTTTTGATGAAATTGTGACCCCGGGGCTTAGGGATTTTTTCAAAAAAATATTTTCTGCCGGTTAAGTTTTTGAGGGCTGATTTCTTGTCCTGTGATAAAAAGCCTTCCGTTTCGAGTGCCAAACCTTTCAGGAGAGCATTTTCAAGCTTTTGGCACCATTTTTGAGTGAATTGCCAAAAGTCAGATTTTTGCTGAAATTGTGACCCCGGGGGTTAGGGATTTTTTCAAAAAAATATTTTCTGCCGGTTACGTTTTTGAGGGCTGATTTCTTGTCCTGTGATAAAATGCCTTCTGTTTCGAGTGCCAAACCTTTCAGGAGAGCATTTTCAAGCTTTTGGCACCATTTTTGAGTGAATTGCCAAAAGTCAGATTTTTGCTGAAATTGTGACCCCGGGGCTTAGGGATTTTTTCAAAAAAATATTTTCTGCCGGTTAAGTTTTTGAGGGCTGATTTCTTGTCCTGTGATAAAAAGCCTTCTGTTTCGAGTTCCAAAGCTTTCAGGGGAGCATTTTCAAGCTTTTGGCACCATTTTTGAGTTAATTGCCAAAGGTCAGATTGTTTCTGAAATATTTTCTGCCGGTTAAGTTTTTGAGGGCTGATTTCTTGTCCTGTGATAAAAAGCCTTCTGTTTCGAGTGCCAAAGCTTTCAGGGGAGCATTTGCAACCGGTTGGCACCATTTTTGAGTGAATTGCCAAAAGTCAGATTTTTGATGAAATTGTGACCCCGGGGTTTAGGGATTTTTTCAAAAAAAAAATTTCTGCCGGTTAAGTTTTTGAGGGCTGATTTCTTGTCCTGTGATAAAATGCCTTCTGTTTCGAGTGCCAAACCTTTCAGGAGAGCATTTTCTAGCTTTTGGCACCATTTTTGAGTGAATTGCCAAAAGTCAGATTTTTGCTGAAATTGTGACCCCGGGGCTTAGGGATTTTTTCAAAAAAATATTTTCTGCCGGTTAAGTTTTTGAGGGCTGATTTCTTGTCCTGTGATAAAAAGCCTTCTGTTTCGAGTGCCAAAGGTTTCAGGGGAGCATTTGCAACCGGTTGGCACCATTTTTGAGTGAATTGCCAAAAGTCAGATTTTTGATGAAATTGTGACCCCAGGGCTTAGGGATTTTTTTCAGAAAAATATTTTCTGCAGGTTAAGTTTTTGAGGGCTGATTTCTTGTCCTGTGATAAAAAGCCTTCTGTTTCGAGTGCCAAACCTTTCAGGAGAGCATTTTCAAGCTTTTGGCACCATTTTTGAGTGAATTGCCAAAAGTCAGATTTTTGCTGAAATTGTGACCCCGGGGTTTAGGGATTTTTTCAAAAAATATTTTCTGCCGGTTAAGTTTTTGAGGGCTGATTTCTTGTCCTGTGATAAAAAGCCTTCTGTTTCGAGTGCCAAACCTTTCAGGAGAGCATTTTCAAGCTTTTAGCACCATTTTTGAGTGAATTGCCAAAAGTCAGATTTTTGCTGAAATTGTGACCCCGGGGGTTAGGGATTTTTTCAAAAAAATATTTTCTGCCGGTTAAGTTTTTGAGGGCTGATTTCTTGTCCTGTGATAAAAACCCTTCTGTTTCGAGTGCCAAACCTTTCAGGAGAGCATTTTCAAGCTTTTGGCACCATTTTTGAGTGAATTGCCAAAAGTCAGATTTTTGCTGAAATTGTGACCCCGGGGCTTAGGGATTTTTTCAAAAAAATATTTTCTGCCGGTTAAGTTTTTGAGGACTGATTTCTTGTCCTGTGATAAAAAGCCTTCTGTTTCGAGTGCCAAAGCTTTCAGGAGAGCATTTTCAAGCTTTTGGCACCATTTTTGAGTGAATTGCCAAAAGTCAGATTTTTGATGAAATTGTGACCCCGGGGCTTAGGGATTTTTTTTTTTTAAAAAATTCTGCCGGTTAAGTTTTTGAGGGCTGATTTCTTGTCCTGTGATAAAAAGCCTTCTGTTTCGAGTGCCAAACCTTTCAGGGGAGCATTTGCAACCGGTTGGCACCATTTTTGAGTGAATTACCAAAAGTCAGATTGTTTCTGAAATATTTTCTGCCGGTTAAGTTTTTGAGGGCTGATTTCTTGTCCGGTGATAAAAAGCCTTCTGTTTCGAGTGCCAAACCTTTCAGGAGAGCATTTTCAAGCTTTTGGCATCATTTTTGAGTGAATTGCCAAAAGTCAGATTTTTGCTGAAATTGTGACCCCGGGGCTTAGGGATTTTTTCAAAAAAATATTTTCTGCCGGTTAAGTTTTTGAGGGCTGATTTCTTGTCCTGTGATAAAAAGCCTTCTGTTTCGAGTGCCAAAGCTTTCAGGAGAGCATTTTCAAGCTTTTGGCACCATTTTTGAGTGAATTGCCAAAAGTCAGATTTTTGATGAAATTGTGGCCCCGGGGCTTAGGGATTTTTTCAAAAAAATATTTTCTGCCGGTTAAGTTAATGAGGGCTGATTTCTTGTCCTGTGATAAAATGCCTTCTGTTTCGAGTGCCAAACCTTTCAGGAGAGCATTTTCAAGCTTTTGGCACCATTTTTGAGTGAATTGCCAAAAGTCAGATTTTTGCTGAAATTGTGACCCCGGGGCTTAGGGATTTTTTCAAAAAAATATTTTCTGCCGGTTAAGTTTTTGAGGGCTGATTTCTTGTCCTGTGATAAAAAGCCTTCTGTTTCGAGTGCCAAAGCTTTCAGGGGAGCATTTGCATCCGGTTGGCACCATTTTTGAGTGAAGTGCCAAAAGTCAGATTTTTGATGAAATTGTGACCCCGGGGCTTAGGGATTTTTTCAAAAAAATATTTTCTGCCGGTTAAGTTTTTGAGGGCTGATTTCTTGTCCTGTGATAAAAAGCCTTCTGTTTCGAGTGCCAAAGCTTTCAGGGGAGCATTTGCATCCGGTTGGCACCATTTTTGAGTGAAGTGCCAAAAGTCAGATTTTTGATGAAATTGTGACCCCGGGGCTTAGGGATTTTTTTCAGAAAAATATTTTCTGCAGGTTAAGTTTTTGAGGGCTGATTTCTTGTCCTGTGATAAAAAGCCTTCTGTTTCGAGTGCCAAACCTTTCAGGAGAGCATTTTCAAGCTTTTGGCACCATTATTGAGTGAATTGCCAAAAGTCAGATTTTTGCTGAAATTGTGACCCCGGGGCTTAGGGATTTTTTCAAAAAAATATTTTCTGCCGGTTAAGTTTTTGAGGGCTGATTTCTTGTCCTGTGATAAAAAGCCTTCTGTTTCGAGTTCCAAAGCTTTCAGGGGAGCATTTTCAAGCTTTTGGCACCATTTTTGAGTAAATTGCCAAAGGTCAGATTGTTTCTGAAATATTTTCTGCCGGTTAAGTTTTTGAGGGCTGATTTCTTGTCCTGTGATAAAAAGCCTTCTGTTTCGAGTGCCAAAGCTTTCAGGGGAGCATTTGCAACCGGTTGGCACCATTTTTGAGTGAATTGCCAAAAGTCAGATTTTTGCTGAAATTGTGACCCCGGGGCTTAGGGATTTTTTCAAAAAAATATTTTCTGCCGGTTAAGTTTTTGAGGGCTGATTTCTTGTCCTGTGATAAAAAGCCTTATGTTTTCATCGCCAAACCTTTCAGGGGAGCATTTGCAACCGGTTGGCACCATTTTTGAGTGAATTGCCAAAAGTCAGATTTTTGATGAAATTGTGGCCCCGGGGCTTAGGGATTTTTTCAAAAAAATATTTTCTGCCGGTTAAGTTAATGAGGGCTGATTTCTTGTCCTGTGATAAAATGCCTTCTGTTTCGAGTGCCAAACCTTTCAGGAGAGCATTTTCAAGCTTTTGGCACCATTTTTGAGTGACTTGCCAAAAGTCAGATTTTTGCTGAAATTGTGACCCCGGGGCTTAGGGATTTTTTCAAAAAAATATTTTCTGCCGGTTAAGTTTTTGAGGGCTGATTTCTTGTCCTGTGATAAAAAGCCTTCTGTTTTGAGTGCCAAAGCTTTCAGGGAAGCATTTGCAACCGGTTGGCACCATTTTTGAGTGAATTGCCAAAAGTCAGATTTTTGATGAAATTGTGACCCCGGGGCTTAGGGATTTTTTCAAAAAAATATTTTCTGCAGGTTAGGTTTTGAGGGCTGATTTCTTGTCCTGTGATAAAAATCCTTCTGTTTCGAGTGCCAAACCTTTCAGGGGAGCATTTGCAACCGGTTGGCACCATTTTTGAGTGAATTGCCAAAAGTCAGATTTTTGCTGAAATTGTGACCCCGGGGCTTAGGGATTTTTTCAAAAAAATATTTTCTGCCGGTTAAGTTTTTGAGGGCTGATTTCTTGTCCTGTGATAAAAAGCCTTCTGTTTTGAGTGCCAAAGCTTTCAGGGAAGCATTTGCAACCGGTTGGCACCATTTTTGAGTGAATTGCCAAAAGTCAGATTTTTGATGAAATTGTGACCCCGGGGCTTAGGGATTTTTTCAAAAAAATATTTTCTGCAGGTTAGGTTTTGAGGGCTGATTTCTTGTCCTGTGATAAAAATCCTTCTGTTTCGAGTGCCAAACCTTTCAGGGGAGCATTTGCAACCGGTTGGCACCATTTTTGAGTGAAGTGCCAAAAGTCAGATTTTTGATGAAATTGTGACCCCGGGGCTTACGGATTTTTTTCAGAAAAATATTTTCTGCAGGTTAAGTTTTTGAGGGCTGATTTCTTGTCCTGTGATAAAAAGCCTTCTGTTTCGAGTGCCAAACCTTTCAGGAGAGCATTTTCAAGCTTTTGGCACCATTATTGAGTGAATTGCCAAAAGTCAGATTTTTGCTGAAATTGTGACCCCGGGGCTTAGGGATTTTTTCAAAAAAATATTTTCTGCCGGTTAAGTTTTTGAGGGCTGATTTCTTGTCCTGTGATAAAAAGCCTTCTGTTTCGAGTTCCAAAGCTTTCAGGGGAGCATTTTCAAGCTTTTGGCACCATTTTTGAGTTAATTGCCAAAGGTCAGATTGTTTCTGAAATATTTTCTGCCGGTTAAGTTTTTGAGGGCTGATTTCTTGTCCTGTGATAAAAAGCCTTCTGTTTCGAGTGCCAAAGCTTTCAGGGGAGCATTTGCAACCGGTTGGCACCATTTTTGAGTGAATTGCCAAAAGTCAGATTTTTGCTGAAATTGTGACCCCGGGGCTTAGGGATTTTTTCAAAAAAATATTTTCTGCCGGTTAAGTTTTTGAGGGCTGATTTCTTGTCCTGTGATAAAAAGCCTTATGTTTTCATCGCCAAACCTTTCAGGGGAGCATTTGCAACCGGTTGGCACCATTTTTGAGTGAATTGCCAAAAGTCAGATTTTTGATGAAATTGTGGCCCCGGGGCTTAGGGATTTTTTCAAAAAAATATTTTCTGCCGGTTAAGTTAATGAGGGCTGATTTCTTGTCCTGTGATAAAATGCCTTCTGTTTCGAGTGCCAAACCTTTCAGGAGAGCATTTTCAAGCTTTTGGCACCATTTTTGAGTGACTTACCAAAAGTCAGATTTTTGCTGAAATTGTGACCCCGGGGCTTAGGGATTTTTTCAAAAAAATATTTTCTGCCGGTTAAGTTTTTGAGGGCTGATTTCTTGTCCTGTGATAAAAAGCCTTCTGTTTTGAGTGCCAAAGCTTTCAGGGAAGCATTTGCAACCGGTTGGCACCATTTTTGAGTGAATTGCCAAAAGTCAGATTTTTGATGAAATTGTGACCCCGGGGCTTAGGGATTTTTTCAAAAAAATATTTTCTGCAGGTTAGGTTTTGAGGGCTGATTTCTTGTCCTGTGATAAAAATCCTTCTGTTTCGAGTGCCAAACCTTTCAGGGGAGCATTTGCAACCGGTTGGCACCATTTTTGAGTGAATTGCCAAAAGTCAGATTTTTGCTGAAATTGTGACCCCGGGGCTTAGGGATTTTTTCAAAAAAATATTTTCTGCCGGTTAAGTTTTTGAGGGCTGATTTCTTGTCCTGTGATAAAAAGCCTTCTGTTTCGAGTGCCAAAGCTTTCAGGGGAGCATTTGCAACCGGTTGGCACCATTTTTGAGTGAATTGCCAAAACTCAGATTGTTTCAGAAATATTTTCTGCCGGTTAAGTTTTTGAGGGCTGATTTCTTGTCCTGTGATAAAAAGCCTTCTGTTTCAAGTGCCAAACCTTTCAGGAGAGCAGTTTCATGCTTTTGGCACCATTTTTGAGTGAATTGCCAAAAGTCAGATTTTTGCTGAAATTGTGACCCCGGGGGTGAGGGATTTCTTCAAAAAAATTTTTTCTGCCGGTTAACTTTTTGAGGGCTGATTTCTTGTCCTGTGATAAAAAGCCTTCTGTTTCGAGTGCCAAACCTTTCAGGGGAGCATTTGCAACCGGTTGGCACCATTTTTGAGTGAATTACCAAAAGTCAGATTGTTTCTGAAATTGTGACCCCGGGGCTTAGGGATTTTTTCAAAAAAATATTTTCTGCCGGTTAAGTTTTTGAGGGCTGATTTCTTGTCCTGTGATAAAAAGCCTTCTGTTTCGAGTGCCAAAGCTTTCAGGGGAGCATTTGCAACCGGTTGGCACCATTTTTGAGTGAATTGCCAAAAGTCAGATTTTTGATGAAATTGTGACCCCGGGGCTTAGGGATTTTTTTCAGAAAAATATTTTCTGCAGGTTAAGTTTTTGAGGGCTGATTTCTTGTCCTGTGATAAAAAGCCTTCTGTTTCGAGTGCCAAACCTTTCAGGAGAGCATTTTCAAGCTTTTGGCACCATTTTTGAGTGAATTGCCAAAAGTCAGATTTTTGCTGAAATTGTGACCCCGGGGCTTAGGGATTTTTTCAAAAAAATATTTTCTGCCGGTTAAGTTTTTGAGGGCTGATTTCTTGTCCTGTGATAAAAAGCCTTCTGTTTCGAGTTCCAAAGCTTTCAGGGGAGCATTTTCAAGCTTTTGGCACCATTTTTGAGTTAATTGCCAAAGGTCAGATTGTTTCTGAAATATTTTCTGCCGGTTAAGTTTTTGAGGGCTGATTTCTTGTCCTGTGATAAAAAGCCTTCTGTTTCGAGTGCCAAAGCTTTCAGGGGAGCATTTGCAACCGGTTGGCACCATTTTTGAGTGAATTGCCAAAAGTCAGATTTTTGATGAAATTGTGACCCCGGGGCTTAGGGATTTTTTCAAAAAAAAATTTCTGCCGGTTAAGTTTTTGAGGGCTGATTTCTTGTCCTGTGATAAAAAGCCTTCTGTTTCGAGTGCCAAACCTTTCAGGAGAGCATTTTCAAGCTTTTGGCACCATTTTTGAGTGAATTGCCAAAAGTCAGATTTTTGCTGAAATTGTGACCCCGGGGCTTAGGGATTTTTTCAAAAAAATATTTTCTGCCGGTTAAGTTTTTGAGGGCTGATTTCTTGTCCTGTGATAAAAAGCCTTCTGTTTCGAGTTCCAAAGCTTTCAGGGGAGCATTTTCAAGCTTTTGGCACCATTTTTGAGTTAATTGCCAAAGGTCAGATTGTTTCTGAAATATTTTCTGCCGGTTAAGTTTTTGAGGGCTGATTTCTTGTCCTGTGATAAAAAGCCTTCTGTTTCGAGTGCCAAAGCTTTCAGGGGAGCATTTGCAACCGGTTGGCACCATTTTTGAGTGAATTGCCAAAAGTCAGATTTTTGATGAAATTGTGACCCCGGGGCTTAGGGATTTTTTCAAAAAAAAAATTTCTGCCGGTTAAGTTTTTGAGGGCTGATTTCTTGTCCTGTGATAAAAAGCCTTCTGATTCGAGTGCCAAACCTTTCAGGGGAGCATTTTCAAGCTTTTGGCACCATTTTTGAGTGAATTGCCAAAACTCAGATTGTTTCTGAAATATTTTCTGCCAGTTAAGTTTTTGAGGGCTGATTTCTTGTCCTGTGATAAAAAGCCTTCTGTTTCGAGTGCCAAACCTTTCAGGAGAGCAGTTTCATGCTTTTGGCACCATTTTTGAGTGAATTGCCAAAAGTCAGATTTTTGCTGAAATTGTGACCCCAGGGGTGAGGGATTTCTTCAAAAAAAAATTTTCTGCCGGTTAACTTTTTGAGGGCTGATTTCTTGTCCTGTGATAAAAAGCCTTCTGTTTCGAGTGCCAAAGCTTTCAGGGGAGCATTTGCAACCGGTTGGCACGATTTTTGAGTGAATTGCCAAAAGTCAGATTTTTGATGAAATTGTGACCCCGGGGGTGAGGGATTTTTTCAAAAAAATATTTTCTCCCGGTTAACTTTTTGAGGGCTGAATTCTTGTCCTGTGATAAAAAGCCTTCTGTTTCGAGTGCCAAACCTTTCAGGAGAGCATTTTCAAGCTTTTGGCACCATTTTTGAGTGAATTGCCAAAAGTCAGATTTTTGCTGAAATTGTGACCCCGGGGCTTAGGGATTTTTTCAAAAAAATATTTTCTGCCGGTTAAGTTTTTGAGGGCTGATTTCTTGTCCTGTGATAAAAAGCCTTCTGTTTCGAGTGCCAAACCTTTCAGGAGAGCATTTTCAAGCTTTTGGCACCATTTTTGAGTGAATTGCCAAAAGTCAGATTTTTGCTGAAATTGTGACCCCGGGGCTTAGGGATTTTTTCAAAAAAATATTTTCTGCCGGTTAAGTTTTTGAGGGCTGATTTCTTGTCCTGTGATAAAAAGCCTTCTGTTTCGAGTTCCAAAGCTTTCAGGGGAGCATTTTCAAGCTTTTGGCACCATTTTTGAGTTAATTGCCAAAGGTCAGATTGTTTCTGAAATATTTTCTGCCGGTTAAGTTTTTGAGGGCTGATTTCTTGTCCTGTGATAAAAAGCCTTCTGTTTCGAGTGCCAAAGCTTTCAGGGGAGCATTTGCAACCGGTTGGCACCATTTTTGAGTGAATTGCCAAAAGTCAGATTTTTGATGAAATTGTGACCCCGGGGCTTAGGGATTTTTTCACAAAAAAAATTTCTGCCGGTTAAGTTTTTTAGGGCTGATTTCTTGTCCTGTGATAAAAAGCCTTCTGATTCGAGTGCCAAACCTTTCAGGGGAGCATTTTCAAGCTTTTGGCACCATTTTTGAGTGAATTGCCAAAACTCAGATTGTTTCTGAAATATTTTCTGCCAGTTAAGTTTTTGAGGGCTGATTTCTTGTCCTGTGATAAAAAGCCTTCTGTTTCGAGTGCCAAACCTTTCAGGAGAGCAGTTTCATGCTTTTGGCACCATTTTTGAGTGAATTGCCAAAAGTCAGATTTTTGCTGAAATTGTGACCCCAGGGGTGAGGGATTTCTTCAAAAAAAAAATTTCTGCCGGTTAACTTTTTGAGGGCTGATTTCTTGTCCTGTGATAAAAAGCCTTCTGTTTCGAGTGCCAAAGCTTTCAGGGGAGCATTTGCAACCGGTTGGCACGATTTTTGAGTGAATTGCCAAAAGTCAGATTTTTGATGAAATTGTGACCCCGGGGGTGAGGGATTTTTTCAAAAAAATATTTTCTCCCGGTTAACTTTTTGAGGGCTGAATTCTTGTCCTGTGATAAAAAGCCTTCTGTTTCGAGTGCCAAACCTTTCAGGAGAGCATTTTCAAGCTTTTGGCACCATTTTTGAGTGAATTGCCAAAAGTCAGATTTTTGCTGAAATTGTGACCCCGGGGCTTAGGGATTTTTTCAAAAAAATATTTTCTGCCGGTTAAGTTTTTGAGGGCTGATTTCTTGTCCTGTGATAAAAAGCCTTCTGTTTCGAGTGCCAAACCTTTCAGGAGAGCATTTTCAAGCTTTTGGCACCATTTTTGAGTGAATTGCCAAAAGTCAGATTTTTGCTGAAATTGTGACCCCGGGGCTTAGGGATTTTTTCAAAAAAATATTTTCTGCCGGTTAAATTTTTGAGGGCTGATTTCTTGTCCTGTGATAAAAAGCCTTCTGTTTCGAGTTCCAAAGCTTTCAGGGGAGCATTTTCAAGCTTTTGGCACCATTTTTGAGTTAATTGCCAAAGGTCAGATTGTTTCTGAAATATTTTCTGCCGGTTAAGTTTTTGAGGGCTGATTTCTTGTCCTGTGATAAAAAGCCTTCTGTTTCGAGTGCCAAAGCTTTCAGGGGAGCATTTGCAACCGGTTGGCACCATTTTTGAGTGAATTGCCAAAAGTCAGATTTTTGCTGAAATTGTGACCCCGGGGCTTAGGGATTTTTTCAAAAAAAAAAATTCTGCCGGTTAAGTTTTTGAGGGCTGATTTCTTGTCCTGTGATAAAAAGCCTTCTGTTTCGAGTGCAAAACCTTTCAGGAGAGCATTTTCAAGCTTTTGGCACCATTTTTGAGTGAATTGCCAAAACTCAGATTGTTTCTGAAATATTTTCTGCCAGTTAAGTTTTTGAGGGCTGATTTCTTGTCCTGTGATAAAAAGCCTTCTGTTTCGAGTGCCAAACCTTTCAGGAGAGCAGTTTCATGCTTTTGGCACCATTTTTGAGTGAATTGCCAAAAGTCAGATTTTTGCTGAAATTGTGACCCCAGGGGTGAGGGATTTCTTCAAAAAAAAAATTTCTGCCGGTTAACTTTTTGAGGGCTGATTTCTTGTCCTGTGATAAAAAGCCTTCTGTTTCGAGTGCCAAAGCTTTCAGGGGAGCATTTGCAACCGGTTGGCACGATTTTTGAGTGAATTGCCAAAAGTCAGATTTTTGATGAAATTGTGACCCCGGGGGTGAGGGATTTTTTCAAAAAAATATTTTCTCCCGGTTAACTTTTTGAGGGCTGAATTCTTGTCCTGTGATAAAAAGCCTTCTGTTTCGAGTGCCAAACCTTTCAGGAGAGCATTTTCAAGCTTTTGGCACCATTTTTGAGTGAATTGCCAAAAGTCAGATTTTTGCTGAAATTGTGACCCCGGGGCTTAGGGATTTTTTCAAAAAAATATTTTCTGCCGGTTAAGTTTTTGAGGGCTGATTTCTTGTCCTGTGATAAAAAGCCTTCTGTTTCGAGTGCCAAACCTTTCAGGAGAGCATTTTCAAGCTTTTGGCACCATTTTTGAGTGAATTGCCAAAAGTCAGATTTTTGCTGAAATTGTGACCCCGGGGCTTAGGGATTTTTTCAAAAAAATATTTTCTGCCGGTTAAGTTTTTGAGGGCTGATTTCTTGTCCTGTGATAAAAAGCCTTCTGTTTCGAGTTCCAAAGCTTTCAGGGGAGCATTTTCAAGCTTTTGGCACCATTTTTGAGTTAATTGCCAAAGGTCAGATTGTTTCTGAAATATTTTCTGCCGGTTAAGTTTTTGAGGGCTGATTTCTTGTCCTGTGATAAAAAGCCTTCTGTTTCGAGTGCCAAAGCTTTCAGGGGAGCATTTGCAACCGGTTGGCACCATTTTTGAGTGAATTGCCAAAAGTCAGATTTTTGCTGAAATTGTGACCCCGGGGCTTAGGGATTTTTTTTTAAAAAAAAATTCTGCCGGTTAAGTTTTTGAGGGCTGATTTCTTGTCCTGTGATAAAAAGCCTTCTGTTTCGAGTGCAAAACCTTTCAGGAGAGCATTTTCAAGCTTTTGGCACCATTTTTGAGTGAATTGCCAAAACTCAGATTGTTTCTGAAATATTTTCTGCCAGTTAAGTTTTTGAGGGCTGATTTCTTGTCCTGTGATAAAAAGCCTTCTGTTTCGAGTGCCAAACCTTTCAGGAGAGCAGTTTCATGCTTTTGGCACCATTTTTGAGTGAATTGCCAAAAGTCAGATTTTTGCTGAAATTGTGACCCCAGGGGTGAGGGATTTCTTCAAAAAAAAAATTTCTGCCGGTTAACTTTTTGAGGGCTGATTTCTTGTCCTGTGATAAAAAGCCTTCTGTTTCGAGTGCCAAAGCTTTCAGGGGAGCATTTGCAACCGGTTGGCACGATTTTTGAGTGAATTGCCAAAAGTCAGATTTTTGATGAAATTGTGACCCCGGGGGTGAGGGATTTTTTCAAAAAAATATTTTCTCCCGGTTAACTTTTTGAGGGCTGAATTCTTGTCCTGTGATAAAAAGCCTTCTGTTTCGAGTGCCCAACCTTTCAGGAGAGCATTTTCAAGCTTTTGGCACCATTTTTGAGTGAATTGCCAAAAGTCAGATTTTTGCTGAAATTGTGACCCCGGGGCTTAGGGATTTTTTCAAAAAAATATTTTCTGCCGGTTAAGTTTTTGAGGGCTGATTTCTTGTCCTGTGATAAAAAGCCTTCTGTTTCGAGTTCCAAAGCTTTCAGGGGAGCATTTTCAAGCTTTTGGCACCATTTTTGAGTTAATTGCCAAAGGTCAGATTGTTTCTGAAATATTTTCTGCCGGTTAAGTTTTTGAGGGCTGATTTCTTGTCCTGTGATAAAAAGCCTTCTGTTTCGAGTGCCAAAGCTTTCAGGGGAGCATTTGCAACCGGTTGGCACCATTTTTGAGTGAATTGCCAAAAGTCAGATTTTTGCTGAAATTGTGACCCCGGGGCTTAGGGATTTTTTCAAAAAAAAAAATTCTGCCGGTTAAGTTTTTGAGGGCTGATTTCTTGTCCTGTGATAAAAAGCCTTCTGTTTCGAGTGCAAAACCTTTCAGGAGAGCATTTTCAAGCTTTTGGCACCATTTTTGAGTGAATTGCCAAAAGTCAGATTTTTGCTGAAATTGTGACCCCGGGGTTTAGGGATTTTTTCAAAAAAATATTTTCTGCCGGTTAAGTTTTTGAGGGCTGATTTCATGTCCTGTGATAAAAAGCCTTCTGTTTCGAGTGCCAAACCTTTCAGGAGAGCATTTTCAAGCTTTTAGCACCATTTTTGAGTGAATTGCCAAAAGTCAGATTTTTGCTGAAATTGTGACCCCGGGGGTTAGGGATTTTTTCAAAAAAATATTTTCTGCCGGTTAAGTTTTTGAGGGCTGATTTCTTGTCCTGTGATAAAAAGCCTTCTGTTTCGAGTGCCAAACCTTTCAGGAGAGCATTTTCAAGCTTTTGGCACCATTTTTGAGTGAATTGCCAAAAGTCAGATTTTTGCTGAAATTGTGACCCCGGGGCTTAGGGATTTTTTCAAAAAAATATTTTCTGCCGGTTAAGTTTTTGAGGACTGATTTCTTGTCCTGTGATAAAAAGCCTTCTGTTTCGAGTGCCAAAGCTTTCAGGAGAGCATTTTCAAGCTTTTGGCACCATTTTTGAGTGAATTGCCAAAAGTCAGATTTTTGATGAAATTGTGACCCCGGGGCTTAGGGATTTTTTTAAAAAAAAAAATTCTGCCGGTTAAGTTTTTGAGGGCTGATTTCTTGTCCTGTGATAAAAAGCCTTCTGTTTCGAGTGCCAAACCTTTCAGGGGAGCATTTGCAACCGGTTGGCACCATTTTTGAGTGAATTACCAAAAGTCAGATTGTTTCTGAAATATTTTCTGCCGGTTAAGTTTTCGAGGGCTGATTTCTTGTCCGGTGATAAAAAGCCTTCTGTTTCGAGTGCCAAACCTTTCAGGAGAGCATTTTCAAGCTTTTGGCATCATTTTTGAGTGAATTGCCAAAAGTCAGATTTTTGCTGAAATTGTGACCCCGGGGCTTAGGGATTTTTTCAAAAAAATATTTTCTGCCGGTTAAGTTTTTGAGGGCTGATTTCTTGTCCTGTGATAAAAAGCCTTCTGTTTCGAGTGCCAAAGCTTTCAGGAGAGCATTTTCAAGCTTTTGGCACCATTTTTGAGTGAATTGCCAAAAGTCAGATTTTTGATGAAATTGTGACCCCGGGGCTTAGGGATTTTTTTAAAAAAAAAAATTCTGCCGGTTAAGTTTTTGAGGGCTGATTTCTTGTCCTGTGATAAAAAGCCTTCTGTTTCGAGTGCCAAAGCTTTCAGGGGAGCATTTGCAACCGGTTGGCACCATTTTTGAGTGAATTGCCAAAACTCAGATTGTTTCTGAAATATTTTCTGCCGGTTAAGTTTTTGAGGGCTGATTTCTTGTCCTGTGATAAAAAGCCTTCTGTTTCGAGTGCCAAACCTTTCAGGAGAACAGTTTCATGCTTTTGGCACCATTTTTGAGTGAATTGCCAAAAGTCAGATTTTTGCTGAAATTGTGACCCCAGGGGTGAGGGATTTCTTCAAAAAAAAATTTTCTGCCGGTTAACTTTTTGAGGGCTGATTTCTTGTCCTGTGATAAAAAGCCTTCTGTTTCGAGTGCCAAAGCTTTCAGGGGAGCATTTGCAACCGGTTGGCACGATTTTTGAGTGAATTGCCAAAAGTCAGATTTTTGATGAAATTGTGACCCCGGGGGTGAGGGATTTTTTCAAAAAAATATTTTCTCCCTGTTAACTTTTTGAGGGCTGAATTCTTGTCCTGAGATAAAAAGCCTTCTGTTTTCATCGCCAAAGCTTTCAGGGGAGCATTTGCAACCGGTTGGAACCATTTTTGATTGAATTGCCAAAAGTCAGGTTTTTGCTGAAATTGTGACCCCGGGGCTTAGGGATTTTTTCAAAAAAATATTTTCTGCCGGTTAAGTTTTTGAGGGCTGATTTCTTGTCCTGTGATAAAAAGCCTTCTGTTTCGAGTGCCAAACCTTTCAGGGGAGCATTTTCAAGCTTTTGGCACCATTTTTGAGTGAATTGCCAAAAGTCAGATTTTTGCTGAAATTGTGACCCCGGGGCTTAGGGATTTTTTCAAAAAAATATTTTCTGCCGGTTAAGTTTTTGAGGGCTGATTTCTTGTCCTGTGATAAAAAGCCTTCTGTTTCGAGTGCCAAAGCTTTCAGGAGAGCATTTTCAAGCTTTTGGCACCATTTTTGAGTGAATTGCCAAAAGTCAGATTTTTGATGAAATTGTGACCCCGGGGCTTAGGGATTTTTTTTAAAAAAAAAATTCTGCCGGTTAAGTTTTTGAGGGCTGATTTCTTGTCCTGTGATAAAAAGCCTTCTGTTTCGAGTGCCAAACCTTTCAGGGGAGCATTTGCAACCGGTTGGCACCATTTTTGAGTGAATTGCCAAAACTCAGATTGTTTCTGAAATATTTTCTGCCGGTTAAGTTTTTGAGGGCTGATTTCTTGTCCTGTGATAAAAAGCCTTCTGTTTCGAGTGCCAAACCTTTCAGGAGAACAGTTTCATGCTTTTGGCACCATTTTTGAGTGAATTGCCAAAAGTCAGATTTTTGCTGAAATTGTGACCCCAGGGGTGAGGGATTTCTTCAAAAAAAAATTTTCTGCCGGTTAACTTTTTGAGGGCTGATTTCTTGTCCTGTGATAAAAAGCCTTCTGTTTCGAGTGCCAAAGCTTTCAGGGGAGCATTTGCAACCGGTTGGCACGATTTTTGAGTGAATTGCCAAAAGTCAGATTTTTGATGAAATTGTGACCCCGGGGCTTAGGGATTTTTTCAAAAAAATATTTTCTGCCGGTTAAGTTGTTGAGGGCTGATTTCTTGTCCTGTGATAGAAAGCCTTCTGTTTCGAGTGCCAAAGCTTTCAGGGGAGCATTTTCAAGCTTTTGGCACCATTTTTGAGTGAATTGCCAAAACTCAGATTGTTTCTGAAATATTTTCTGCAGGTTAAGTTTTTGAGGGCTGATTTCTTGTCCTGTGATAAAAAGCCTTCTGTTTCGAGTTTCAAACCTTTCAGGAGAGCATTTTCAAGCTTTTGGCACCATTTTTGAGTGAATTGCCAAAAGTCAGATTTTTGCTGAAATTGTGACCCCGGGGGTTAAGGATTTTTTCAAAAAAATATTTTCTGCCGGTTAAGTTAATGAGGGCTGATTTCTTGTCCTGTGATAAAAAGCCTTCTGTTTCGAGTGCCAAAACTTTCAGGGGAGCATTTTCAGGTTTTTGGCACCATTTTTGAGTGAATTGCCAAAAGTAAGATTTTTGCTGAAATTGTGACCCCGGGGGTTAGGGATTTTTTCAAAAAAATATTTTCTGCCGGTTAAGTTGTTGAGGGCTGATTTCTTGTCCTGTGATAGAAAGCCTTCTGTTTCGAGTGCCAAAGCTTTCAGGGGAGCATTTGCAACCGGTTGGCACCATTTTTGAGTGAATTGCCAAAACTCAGATTGTTTCTGAAATATTTTCTGCCGGTTAAGTTTTTGAGGGCTGATTTCTTGTCCTGTGATAAAAAGCCTTCTGTTTCGAGTTTCAAACCTTTCAAGAGAGCAGTTTCATGCTTTTGGCACCATTTTTGAGTGAATTGCCCAAAGTCAGATTTTTGATGAAATTGTGACCCCGGGGCTTAGGGATTTTTTCAAAAAAATATTTTCTGCCGGTTAAGTTTTTGAGGGCTGATTTCTTGTCCTGTGATAAAAAGCCTTCTGTTTCGAGTGCCAAACCTTTCAGGAGAGCATTTTCAAGCTTTTGGCACCATTTTTGAGTGAATTGCCAAAAGTCAGATTTTTGCTGAAATTGTGACCCCGGGGGTTAGGGATTTTTTCAAAAAAGTATTTTCTGCCGGTTACGTTTTTGAGGGCTGATTTCTTGTCCTGTGATAAAAAGCCTTCTGTTTCGAGTGCCAAAGCTTTCAGGGGAGCATTTGCAACCGGTTGGCACCATTTTTGAGTGAATTGCCAAAAGTCAGATTTTTGATGAAATTGTGGCCTCGGGGCTTAGGGATTTTTTCAAAAAAATATTTTCTGCCGGTTAAGTTAATGAGGGCTGATTTCTTGTCCTGTGATAAAATGCCTTCTGTTTCGAGTGCCAAACCTTTCAGGAGAGCATTTTCAAGCTTTTGGCACCATTTTTGAGTGAATTGCCAAAAATCAGATTTTTGCTGAAATTGTGACCCCGGGGCTTAGGGATTTTTTCAAAAAAATATTTTCTGCCGGTTAAGTTTTTGAGGACTGATTTCTTGTCCTGTGATAAAAAGCCTTCTGTTTCGAGTGCCAAAGCTTTCAGGGAAGCATTTGCAACCGGTTGGCACCATTTTTGAGTGAATTGCCAAAAGTCAGATTTTTGATGAAATTGTGACCCCGGGGCTTAGGGATTTTTTCAAAAAAATATTTTCTGCAGGTTAGGTTTTGAGGGCTGATTTCTTGTCCTGTGATAAAAATCCTTCTGTTTCGAGTGCCAAACCTTTCAGGGGAGCATTTGCAACCGGTTGGCACCATTTTTGAGTGAATTGCCAAAAGTCAGATTTTTGCTGAAATTGTGACCCCGGGGCTTAGGGATTTTTTCAAAAAAATATTTTCTGCCGGTTAAGTTTTTGAGGGCTGATTTCTTGTCCTGTGGTAAAAAGCCTTCTGTTTCGAGTTCCAAAGCTTTCAGGGGAGCATTTTCAAGCTTTTGGCACCATTTTTGAGTGAATTGCCAAAAGTCAGATTGTTTCTGAAATATTTTCTGCCGGTTAAGTTTTTGAGGGCTGATTTCTTGTCCTGCGATAAAAAGCCTTCTGTTTCGAGTGCCAAAGCTTTCAGGGGAGCATTTGCAACCGGTTGGCACCATTTTTGAGTGAATTGCCAAAAGTCAGATTTTTGATGAAATTGTGACCCCGGGGCTTAGGGATTTTTTTCAAAAAAAAAAATTCTGCCGATTAAGTTTTTGAGGGCTGATTTCTTGTCCTGTGATAAAAAGCCTTCTGTTTCGAGTGCCAAAACTTTCAGGGGAGCATTTTCAAGTTTTTGGCACCATTTTTGAGTGAATTGCCAAAAGTCAGATTTTTGCTGAAATTGTGACCCCGGGGGTTAGGGATTTTTTCAAAAAAATATTTTCTGCCGGTTAAGTTGTTGAGGGCTGATTTCTTGTCCTGTGATAGAAAGCCTTCTGTTTCGAGTGCCAAAGCTTTCAGGGGAGCATTTGCAACTGGTTGGCACCATTTTTGAGTGAATTGCCAAAACTCAGATTGTTTCTGAAATATTTTCTGCCGGTTAAGTTTTTGAGGGCTGATTTCTTGTCCTGTGATAAAAAGCCTTCTGTTTCGAGTTTCAAACCTTTCAGGAGACCATTTTCAAGCTTTTGGCACCATTTTTGAGTGAATTGCCAAAAGTCAGATTTTTGCTGAAATTGTGACTCCGGGGCTTAGGGATTTTTTCAAAAAAATATTTTCTGCCGGTTAAGTTTTTGAGGGCTGATTTCTTGTCCTGTGATAAAAAGCCTTCTGTTTCGAGTGCCAAAGCTTTCAGGGGAGCATTTGCAACCGGTTGGCACCATTTTTGAGTGAATTGCCAAAACTCAGATTGTTTCTGAAATATTTTCTGCCGGTTAAGTTTTTGAGGGCTGATTTCTTGTCCTGTGATAAAAAGCCTTCTGTTTCAAGTGCCAAACCTTTCAGGAGAGCAGTTTCATGCTTTTGGCACCATTTTTGAGTGAATTGCCAAAAGTCAGATTTTTGCTGAAATTGTGACCCCGGGGGTGAGGGATTTCTTCAAAAAAAAATTTTCTGCCGGTTAACTTTTTGAGGGCTGATTTCTTGTCCTGTGATAAAAAGCCTTCTGTTTCGAGTGCCAAAGCTTTCAGGGGAGCATTTGCAACCGGTTGGCACGATTTTTGAGTGAATTGCCAAAAGTCAGATTTTTGCTGAAATTGTGACCCCGGGGGTGAGGGATTTCTTCAAAAAAAAATTTTCTGCCGGTTAACTTTTTGAGGGCTGATTTCTTGTCCTGTGATAAAAAGCCTTCTGTTTCGAGTGCCAAAGCTTTCAGGGGAGCATTTGAAACCGGTTGGCACCATTTTTGAGTGAATTGCCAAAAGTCAGATTTTTGATGAAATTGTGACCCCGGGGCTTAGCGATTTTTTCAAAAAAATATTTTCTGCCGGTTAAGTTTTTGAGGGCTGATTTCTTGTCCTGTGATAAAAAGCCTTCTGTTTCGAGTGCCAAAGCTTTCAGGGGAGCATTTGCAACCGGTTGGCACCATTTTTGAGTGAATTGCCAAAAGTCAGATTTTTGATGAAATTGTGACCCCGGGGCTTAGGGATTTTTTTCAGAAAAATATTTTCTGCAGGTTAAGTTTTTGAGGGCTGATTTCTTGTCCTGTGATAAAAAGCCTTCTGTTTCGAGTGCCAAA
Organism: Podarcis vaucheri; assembly: GCF_965113315.1. NCBI lineage: Eukaryota > Metazoa > Chordata > Lepidosauria > Squamata > Lacertidae > Podarcis > Podarcis vaucheri. The sequence goes on along the minus strand of NW_028118809.1, from coordinate 2,910,143 downwards.
CCTTTCAGGAGAGCATTTTCAAGCTTTTGGCACCATTTTTGAGTGAATTGCCAAAAGTCAGATTTTTGCTGAAATTGTGACCCCGGGGCTTAGGGATTTTTTCAAAAAAATATTTTCTGCCGGTTAAGTTTTTGAGGGCTGATTTCTTGTCCTGTGATAAAAAGCCTTCTGTTTCGAGTTCCAAAGCTTTCAGGGGAGCATTTTCAAGCTTTTGGCACCATTTTTGAGTTAATTGCCAAAGGTCAGATTGTTTCTGAAATATTTTCTGCCGGTTAAGTTTTTGAGGGCTGATTTCTTGTCCTGTGATAAAAAGCCTTCTGTTTCGAGTGCCAAAGCTTTCAGGGGAGCATTTGCAACCGGTTGGCACCATTTTTGAGTGAATTGCCAAAAGTCAGATTTTTGATGAAATTGTGACCCCGGGGTTTAGGGATTTTTTCAAAAAAAAAAATTCTGCCGGTTAAGTTTTTGAGGGCTGATTTCTTGTCCTGTGATAAAATGCCTTCTGTTTCGAGTGCCAAACCTTTCAGGAGAGCATTTTCAAGCTTTTGGCACCATTTTTGAGTGAATTGCCAAAAGTCAGATTTTTGCTGAAATTGTGACCCCGGGGCTTAGGGATTTTTTCAAAAAAATATTTTCTGCCGGTTAAGTTTTTGAGGGCTGATTTCTTGTCCTGTGATAAAAAGCCTTCTGTTTCGAGTGCCAAAGCTTTCAGGGGAGCATTTGCAACCGGTTGGCACCATTTTGGAGTGAATTGCCAAAAGTCAGATTTTTGATGAAATTGTGACCCCGGGGCTTAGGGATTTTTTTCAGAAAAATATTTTCTGCAGGTTAAGTTTTTGAGGGCTGATTTCTTGTCCTGTGATAAAAAGCCTTCTGTTTCGAGTGCCAAACCTTTCAGGAGAGCATTTTCAAGCTTTTGGCACCATTTTTGAGTGAATTGCCAAAAGTCAGATTTTTGCTGAAATTGTGACCCCGGGGCTTAGGGATTTTTTCAAAAAAATATTTTCTGCCGGTTAAGTTTTTGAGGGCTGATTTCTTGTCCTGTGATAAAAAGCCTTCTGTTTCGAGTTCCAAAGCTTTCAGGGGAGCATTTTCAAGCTTTTGGCACCATTTTTGAGTTAATTGCCAAAGGTCAGATTGTTTCTGAAATATTTTCTGCCGGTTAAGTTTTTGAGGGCTGATTTCTTGTCCTGTGATAAAAAGCCTTCTGTTTCGAGTGCCAAAGCTTTCAGGGGAGCATTTGCAACCGGTTGGCACCATTTTTGAGTGAATTGCCAAAAGTCAGATTTTTGATGAAATTGTGACCCCGGGGCTTAGGGATTTTTTCAAAAAAAAAATTTCTGCCGGTTAAGTTTTTGAGGGCTGATTTCTTGTCCTGTGATAAAAAGCCTTCTGTTTCGAGTGCCAAACCTTTCAGGAGAGCATTTTCAAGCTTTTGGCACCATTTTTGAGTGAATTGCCAAAAGTCAGATTTTTGCTGAAATTGTGACCCCGGGGCTTAGGGATTTTTTCAAAAAAATATTTTCTGCCGGTTAAGTTTTTGAGGGCTGATTTCTTGTCCTGTGATAAAAAGCCTTCTGTTTCGAGTTCCAAAGCTTTCAGGGGAGCATTTTCAAGCTTTTGGCACCATTTTTGAGTTAATTGCCAAAGGTCAGATTGTTTCTGAAATATTTTCTGCCGGTTAAGTTTTTGAGGGCTGATTTCTTGTCCTGTGATAAAAAGCCTTCTGTTTCGAGTGCCAAAGCTTTCAGGGGAGCATTTGCAACCGGTTGGCACCATTTTTGAGTCAATTGCCAAAAGTCAGATTTTTGATGAAATTGTGACCCCGGGGCTTAGGGATTTTTTCAAAAAAAAAATTTCTGCCGGTTAAGTTTTTGAGGGCTGATTTCTTGTCCTGTGATAAAAAGCCTTCTGATTCGAGTGCCAAACCTTTCACGGGAGCATTTTCAAGCTTTTGGCACCATTTTTGAGTGAATTGCCAAAACTCAGATTGTTTCTGAAATATTTTCTGCCGGTTAAGTTTTTGAGGGCTGATTTCTTGTCCTGTGATAAAAAGCCTTCTGTTTCGAGTGCCAAACCTTTCAGGAGAGCAGTTTCATGCTTTTGGCACCATTTTTGAGTGAATTGCCAAAAGTCAGATTTTTGCTGAAATTGTGACCCCAGGGGTGAGGGATTTCTTCAAAAAAAAAATTTCTGCCGGTTAACTTTTTGAGGGCTGATTTCTTGTCCTGTGATAAAAAGCCTTCTGTTTCGAGTGCCAAAGCTTTCAGGGGAGCATTTGCAACCGGTTGGCACGATTTTTGAGTGAATTGCCAAAAGTCAGATTTTTGATGAAATTGTGACCCCGGGGGTGAGGGATTTTTTCAAAAAAATATTTTCTCCCGGTTAACTTTTTGAGGGCTGAATTCTTGTCCTGTGATAAAAAGCCTTCTGTTTCGAGTGCCAAACCTTTCAGGAGAGCATTTTCAAGCTTTTGGCACCATTTTTGAGTGAATTGCCAAAAGTCAGATTTTTGCTGAAATTGTGACCCCGGGGCTTAGGGATTTTTTCAAAAAAATATTTTCTGCCGGTTAAGTTTTTGAGGGCTGATTTCTTGTCCTGTGATAAAAAGCCTTCTGTTTCGAGTGCCAAACCTTTCAGGAGAGCATTTTCAAGCTTTTGGCACCATTTTTGAGTGAATTGCCAAAAGTCAGATTTTTGCTGAAATTGTGACCCCGGGGCTTAGGGATTTTTTCAAAAAAATATTTTCTGCCGGTTAAGTTTTTGAGGGCTGATTTCTTGTCCTGTGATAAAAAGCCTTCTGCTTCGAGTTCCAAAGCTTTCAGGGGAGCATTTTCAAGCTTTTGGCACCATTTTTGAGTTAATTGCCAAAGGTCAGATTGTTTCTGAAATATTTTCTGCCGGTTAAGTTTTTGAGGGCTGATTTCTTGTCCTGTGATAAAAAGCCTTCTGTTTCGAGTGCCAAAGCTTTCAGGGGAGCATTTGCAACCGGTTGGCACCATTTTTGAGTGAATTGCCAAAAGTCAGATTTTTGCTGAAATTGTGACCCCGGGGCTTAGGGATTTTTTCAAAAAAAAAAATTCTGCCGGTTAAGTTTTTGAGGGCTGATTTCTTGTCCTGTGATAAAAAGCCTTCTGTTTCGAGTGCAAAACCTTTCAGGAGAGCATTTTCAAGCTTTTGGCACCATTTTTGAGTGAATTGCCAAAAGTCAGATTTTTGCTGAAATTGTGACCCCGGGTGTCAGGGAACTGACATCGGAGGAAAGGGAAGTGGTAGGGCTCCCAGAGACTGGGAGAGAGTCAACAGCTAAAGCAGGGACCAGTAGGGGGAGCGCGGGGTCTCTGGAGGAGGATCTCAGTAATGCTGAGAGAGACGCAGCAGCCCAGGCAGGAAGCAGAAGGGGAGAGAAAGGCGTGAGAGACACTTCGAGCGAAAATAGCGGGGAGGTGTCAGAAGCAACTGCAGGGAGACCTATGCTTCGCCGGAAGCTGTCACGTCGTGAGTCCAGGAGACGCGTTTCCGTTAAGGAACTTCTTTGCTGGAAGCGCTTCCGCAGACAGCCACTGTCGGACTCTACAAGTCACTAGAGCAGACATGTCTGAGGAGCTCTGTCACACACAGAGGTTTGTGGGGTCGCACAAACTCTGAAGGGGCACTATTTTAAGCACAAGCAGCTAATCATCCCCTGACAGCAGTCCGACAGTCTCTGTACGCTGCCTGTGCAGGAGAAGGCATCATGAGCGACCCAGCAGGAGCCGGAGCCGCAGGGGGTGGAGCTGGTCCAAGCTTGGAAGACAGATACCGAGCATTGGAGGTCCAACTTGCGCTGCAGACGGCGAGGCTCGAGGAGAGGAGGGCTCAAGATGCAGACAAGAAGGGGAGAACCACTCAGTTCCCCAGAAAGGTACCAGGATTAGTGCAGAAGTTTGGGGGGGACCCCAAGGATTACCATGCCTTTAGGACTGAAATGCAATATGCCCTGAATGTGCAGTTTGATGAGTTCCCTGATGAGGAATCCCGAGTTGCTTTCGTAATTGGGCATCTTGAGAAGGGAGCGCGAGATTGGGTTCGACCCCTGATGGCAACGCACAACGATATCCTGAAGGACACTATGAAATTCTTTCGTGCAATGGATATCATGTTCTCCAGCGATATTGAGGAGGGGGGAGTGCGCAGACAGCTAATGGCTTGCAAGCAGGGAAGCAGATCTGTCCGTGAGTACTGGACTGAATTTACCATGCTGATTCACAGATTGGGGTTGGATTTATCGGCAGCACCCATTCAGATGCTATTTGAAGAAGGTCTTTCTTCAGCTGTGAAAGACGAGCTGGCCAGGAGCCCCAGGGCGGTGTCTATGGATCAGCTGACCAAATCTGCGCTGACCATTGGAGCGCGCCAGGAGGCAAGAGCCTTGGAGAGGCGGGAAGGGAGAGGGGAACGTTGGAAGGAGTTACGCATTCCAGACATTCCTGAGCCAGCTTTCCCGCCGGCAGAGCCGATGGAAATCGGAACAGCCCGCGCGCGCGCAGTTTCAAAGCCCAGTGAGGGGGCGAAGAAGGAGGGGAAGGGACCCCGGAAATGCTATCTCTGCCAACAGCCAGGCCACTTTGCCAGAGTCTGCCCCCAGAGGAAGGAATGGCAAGGGATGGTGGGAACTGTTGAGGGGGAAGAGCAGGGAGAAACGGAGCAGGTAAAAGCCAACGCCTGGTTGCCAGCAGGGCACTGCAGCCAGGCCAAAGAGCAGTGAAAGTGCCCCTTTCCCAAGTGCCAGTGCCAGAAGCTCCTCGACCTGCTCTAGTGATTGAAGTGTCGCTAGAGTTGCAAAATGGACACCCCCTAAAAATAAAGGCGCTGTTGGACTCAGGCAGCTCCTGCAATTTCATGAGCAAGGAGTTTGCGGCTGAACACCAGATACAGACTATCCCCTTAAGCAACCCCCTGCAGGTGACCACGATCGATGGCAGAGAACTGTTGGGAGGAGGCGTCAGCTTGCAGACCATCCCAATGATAATGAGGGTGGCAAGGCACACAGAACTGATAGCGTTTAATGTGGCCACCTTGGGAGGCGCTCCCATTATTTTGGGAATGAGCTGGCTAGCCCTACATGATCCGCTGGTGGGCTGGCATCAAAGAGTGGTTTCCTTCGGTTCCGCACATTGCTTAGAACACTGCAGGGGGGAAAAGGGGTCAGCAGGGGCCCAAGCCACCCTAGCAGGGACGGAAGTGATGGAGAAGGGGAAGGTGCCATCACAGTATGCTGATCTCAGCGACGTGTTCAGCGAGAAGGAAGCTGACCAACTACCCCCGCATAGGCCCTTTGATTGCCAGATCAATTTACTCCCTGGAGCACAGCTTCCTGTAGGCAGGTTGTATGCCATGTCAGACAGGGAGATGCAGGAGTTGCGAGCGTTCATTGACAAGAACCTGAAGAGAGGCTTCATCAGAGAGTCCAAGGCAGCGGGGGGTAGCCCAGTGTTTTTTGTGGATAAAAAGAACACGGACAAGCCGAGACTGGTATGTGACTTTCGGGCCCTAAATGCAGTGACAGAGCCGGTGGCTTTTCCTATGCCCAGGATTGATGATATTTTGACCAGGGTGCGAAAAGGAAAGATTTTTACAAAGCTGGACCTAAGGGGGGCGTACAACCTGATACGTATAAGGAAAGGGGATGAATGGAAGACCACCATGTTCACCCCTTTGGGGGCATTTGAATATCTCGTTATGCCTTTTGGATTACAAGCAGGCTCCGCGTGTTTTCAAGCCTTTATGAACCATGTACTGGGGCCTTTGCTCTACAAGAATTGCGTGGCCTTCTTAGATGACGTGTTGGTGTATTCGGAGAATGAGGAGCAACATGTGAGAGACGTTAGAGAAGTGTTGAGCAGGCTGCAAGCCAACAGACTGTGGGTGAAACTGGAGAAGTGTCAGTTTCATACCAAGGAGGTGGAATTCCTGGGGTACCGCTTGTCAGACAAGGGGTTGGCCATGGACCCCGGCAAGGTTCAAGCGGTGCTGGAATGGAAAACCCCCAAGACTAAGAAGGATGTGCAGAGGTTCCTAGGGTTTGGAAACTTTTATCGTAAGTTCATCCGAAACTTCGCTCACCTGACGGCGCCCATCACGGACTGTCTCAGCAGCAAAAAGAAGTTTGTTTGGACGGGGGAGGCGGAGCGAGCGTTTGAGGAACTGAAAAAGGCCTTCGCCTCTGACGAACAACTTCTACATGTGGATTTACAAAAAAAGCTGAGGGTCGAAACAGACGCTTCTGACAGAGCCATAGGGGCGGTGCTTCTTCTGCAGCCAGGGAAGGAGGGGTCCGAGTGGCGACCGTGTGCCTTCTTTTCACGAAAGCTGAACAAATCTGAGAGAAACTACACGGTGTATGACCGGGAACTTCTTGCGATTTATGAGGCCTTCCGGAGATGGAGGCACCTACTAATTGGTGCACAACAGAAGGTACAAGTACGCACGGACCATAAGAATCTAGAGTATTGGAGAACTGCGCGAGTGCTCAACCAACGGCAGTTGAGATGGGCCCAGGAGTTCTCCAAATTTAACTTTGAGATTTGTTACGTACCAGGCCAGGAGAACGTTAGGGCGGACGCTCTATCACGCAAACCTGAGTATTTGGAGGGAGAGGGTGAACCCGAAGAGACCCATGTCATTCCCGAGGATCGCTGGGTGTGTGGGGCGGCACTGGTGGGGCTAAGGGAACTGATAGAGGGAACGGTGCAGGATGAATATGCCCAGGACAAACTCAGGGGTCTCAGGAGGGAGGGAGACAAACCCGGGGGTTTTGAGGAGAGAAACGGGGCGTTGTACTACAAGGGAGCGTTATACGTACCTGAAGGAGAATTGAGGGAAAAGGTACTCAAGCAACTGCACGATAGCCCCACAGCAGGGCATTTTGGGCAACACAAAACCATGTGGCTGGTTACCAGGGAATTCTGGTGGCCCAAGGTCAGGGAAGATGTGCGGGAGTATGTGAGAGGGTGTGACCGATGTCAACGAGCCAAGGGGGAGAGGCGGGCACCGGCAGGTTTATTAGAACCACTACCCACGCCGGAAAGACCATGGGAGGCAGTGGCAATAGATTTTATGACTGATCTGCCCAGGTCCAAAGGGAAGACAGCCATTATGGTTGTGGTAGACCTGTTAACCAAGATGGCCCACTTTATAGCCTGCTCACATGCGGTCACAGCAGAAGAAACCGCTAAATTGTTTGTGGAAAATGTGTTTAGATTGCATGGTGCCCCCTTGAGGGTGGTTTCGGACCGAGGGAAACAATTTACTTCCAGGTTCTGGAGGAAGCTCATGAGCTTATTGCATGTAGAGGTGAATTTCTCAACTGCCCGTCATCCAGAAACCAACGGGCAGGCGGAAAGAGCTAATGGTGTCCTCCAGCAATATTTGAGGTGTTATGTGAATGACAGAGAGAATGATTGGGTGGAGAAGCTGGCGTTGGCAGAATTTGCCTATAACAATGCGGAGAACGTGTCCACGGGAATGAGCCCTTTTTTGGCCAATCACGGGTGTCATCCCCGAGCCTTCCCAGGGGGGGAGGGGGAGAACTGGAGCGTTCCAGCCGCAGAACAGTTCGTTGAAGAAATGGAAGCGATCCATCGCCAGCTCCAACTTAATTTAAACAGGGCGAAGGAGGAATATAAGAGGCAGGCAGACAAAACCAGAAGGGAAGGAGAAAGCATTAGGGTGGGGGACCAGGTGTGGTTGTCCACCCAAGGGTTACCATTTAAAGGAGGTTGTAAGAAGTTAAGACCCAAAAGACTGGGCCCATTTGAAGTCACGCAACAGGTCAACCCAGTGGCTTTCAGACTCCGGTTACCTAACCACATGAAGTTGCACCCAGTGTTCCACAGATCATTGCTGTCACCGTATATAGGGGACAGAGAGGGGAGGGTCAATAGGGGACCAGCTATGGAGGAAAAAGAACACAGCTACCATGTAGCGGAGATTCTCGATTCCAGGTGGAGGGGAGAGCAAGTAGAGTATTTGGTAATGTGGGAAGGGGAGCCGGAGTCGGAAAACACCTGGGTCAGGGCAGAGGATGTAGATGACGAGGTTTTGATTGAAACTTTTCATCAGAGATTCCCTCGGAAACCCCAGCCAGTGGCGAGGTTCCGGAGGGAATACTTCGCCACCACCGACGAAGAAGAAGAGTTGGAGGGGTTCGCTGATTCCGAGGTGGAGGAGGATTCAGCGAGTCGGAACGAAGACCGATGGAGGGAAATGTTCGAGACGTCGGAAGATGAAGAGGATTCTTTTAGGGGTTTCAGCTCCTCACCGCCCAGAGGAGAGAGTAGGGGCGGGGGAGAGGGGGGCCCTGGAGGGGAGGTGGATGTCAGGGAACTGACATCGGAGGAAAGGGAAGTGGTAGGGCTCCCAGAGACTGGGAGAGAGTCAACAGCTAAAGCAGGGACCAGTAGGGGGAGCGCGGGGTCTCTGGAGGAGGATCTCAGTAATGCTGAGAGAGACGCAGCAGCCCAGGCAGGAAGCAGAAGGGGAGAGAAAGGCGTGAGAGACACTTCGAGCGAAAATAGCGGGGAGGTGTCAGAAGCAACTGCAGGGAGACCTATGCTTCGCCGGAAGCTGTCACGTCGTGAGTCCAGGAGACGCGTTTCCGTTAAGGAACTTCTTTGCTGGAAGCGCTTCCGCAGACAGCCACTGTCGGACTCTACAAGTGACTAGAGCAGACATGTCTGAGGAGCTCTGTCACACACAGAGGTTTGTGGGGTCGCACAAACTCTGAAGGGGCACTATTTTAAGCACAAGCAGCTAATCATCCCCTGACACCGGGGTTTAGGGATTTTTTCAAAAAAATATTTTCTGCCGGTTAAGTTTTTGAGGGCTGATTTCATGTCCTGTGATAAAAAGCCTTCTGTTTCGAGTGCCAAACCTTTCAGGAGAGCATTTTCAAGCTTTTAGCACCATTTTTGAGTGAATTGCCAAAAGTCAGATTTTTGCTGAAATTGTGACCCCGGGGGTTAGGGATTTTTTCAAAAAAATATTTTCTGCCGGTTAAGTTTTTGAGGGCTGATTTCTTGTCCTGTGATAAAAAGCCTTCTGTTTCGAGTGCCAAACCTTTCAGGAGAGCATTTTCAAGCTTTTGGCACCATTTTTGAGTGAATTGCCAAAAGTCAGATTTTTGCTGAAATTGTGACCCCGGGGCTTAGGGATTTTTTCAAAAAAATATTTTCTGCCGGTTAAGTTTTTGAGGACTGATTTCTTGTCCTGTGATAAAAAGCCTTCTGTTTCGAGTGCCAAAGCTTTCAGGAGAGCATTTTCAAGCTTTTGGCACCATTTTTGAGTGAATTGCCAAAAGTCAGATTTTTGATGAAATTGTGACCTCGGGGCTTAGGGATTTTTTTTAAAAAAAAAATTCTGCCGGTTAAGTTTTTGAGGGCTGATTTCTTGTCCTGTGATAAAAAGCCTTCTGTTTCGAGTGCCAAACCTTTCAGGGGAGCATTTGCAACCGGTTGGCACCATTTTTGAGTGAATTACCAAAAGTCAGATTGTTTCTGAAATATTTTCTGCCGGTTAAGTTTTCGAGGGCTGATTTCTTGTCCGGTGATAAAAAGCCTTCTGTTTCGAGTGCCAAACCTTTCAGGAGAGCATTTTCAAGCTTTTGGCATCATTTTTGAGTGAATTGCCAAAAGTCAGATTTTTGCTGAAATTGTGACCCCGGGGCTTAGGGATTTTTTCAAAAAAATATTTTCTGCCGGTTAAGTTTTTGAGGGCTGATTTCTTGTCCTGTGATAAAAAGCCTTCTGTTTCGAGTGCCAAAGCTTTCAGGAGAGCATTTTCAAGCTTTTGGCACCATTTTTGAGTGAATTGCCAAAAGTCAGATTTTTGATGAAATTGTGACCCCGGGGCTTAGGGATTTTTTTTTAAAAAAAATTCTGCCGGTTAAGTTTTTGAGGGCTGATTTCTTGTCCTGTGATAAAAAGCCTTCTGTTTCGAGTGCCAAAGCTTTCAGGGGAGCATTTGCAACCGGTTGGCACCATTTTTGAGTGAATTGCCAAAACTCAGATTGTTTCTGAAATATTTTCTGCCGGTTAAGTTTTTGAGGGCTGATTTCTTGTCCTGTGATAAAAAGCCTTCTGTTTCGAGTGCCAAACCTTTCAGGAGAACAGTTTCATGCTTTTGGCACCATTTTTGAGTGAATTGCCAAAAGTCAGATTTTTGCTGAAATTGTGACCCCAGGGGTGAGGGATTTCTTCAAAAAAAAATTTTCTGCCGGTTAACTTTTTGAGGGCTGATTTCTTGTCCTGTGATAAAAAGCCTTCTGTTTCGAGTGCCAAAGCTTTCAGGGGAGCATTTGCAACCGGTTGGCACGATTTTTGAGTGAATTGCCAAAAGTCAGATTTTTGATGAAATTGTGACCCCGGGGGTGAGGGATTTTTTCAAAAAAATATTTTCTCCCGGTTAACTTTTTGAGGGCTGAATTCTTGTCCTGAGATAAAAAGCCTTCTGTTTTCATCGCCAAAGCTTTCAGGGGAGCATTTGCAACCGGTTGGAACCATTTTTGATTGAATTGCCAAAAGTCAGGTTTTTGCTGAAATTGTGACCCCGGGGCTTAGGGATTTTTTCAAAAAAATATTTTCTGCCGGTTAAGTTGTTGAGGGCTGATTTCTTGTCCTGTGATAAAAAGCATTCTGTTTCGAGTGCCAAACCTTTCAGGAGAGCATTTGCAACCGGTTGGCACCATTTTTGAGTGAATTGCCAAAAGTCAGATTTTTGATGAAATTGTGACCCCGGGGCTTAGGGATTTTTTCAAAAAAATATTTTCTGCCGGTTAAGTTGTTAAGGGCTGATTTCTTGTCCTGTGATAGAAAGCCTTCTGTTTCGAGTGCCAAATCTTTCAGGGGAGCATTTTCAAGCTTTTGGCACCATTTTTGAGTGAATTGCCAAAACTCAGATTGTTTCTGAAATATTTTCTGCCGGTTAAGTTTTTGAGGGCTGATTTCTTGTCCTGTGATAAAAAGCCTTCTGTTTCGAGTTTCAAACCTTTCAGGAGAGCATTTTCAAGCTTTTGGCACCATTTTTGAGTGAATTGCCAAAAGTCAGATTTTTGCTGAAATTGTGACCCCGGGGGTTAAGGATTTTTTCAAAAAAATATTTTCTGCCGGTTAAGTTAATGAGGGCTGATTTCTTGTCCTGTGATAAAAAGCCTTCTGTTTCGAGTGCCAAAACTTTCAGGGGAGCATTTTCAAGTTTTTGGCACCATTTTTGAGTGAATTGCCAAAAGTAAGATTTTTGCTGAAATTGTGACCCCGGGGGTTAGGGATTTTTTCAAAAAAATATTTTCTGCCGGTTAAGTTGTTGAGGGCTGATTTCTTGTCCTGTGATAGAAAGCCTTCTGTTTCGAGTGCCAAAGCTTTCAGGGGAGCATTTGCAACCGGTTGGCACCATTTTTGAGTGAATTGCCAAAACTCAGATTGTTTCTGAAATATTTTCTGCCGGTTAAGTTTTTGAGGGCTGATTTCTTGTCCTGTGATAAAAAGCCTTCTGTTTCGAGTTTCAAACCTTTCAAGAGAGCAGTTTCATGCTTTTGGCACCATTTTTGAGTGAATTGCCAAAAGTCAGATTTTTGCTGAAATTGTGACCCCGGGGCTTAGGGATTTCTTCAAAAAAAAATTTTCTGCCGGTTAACTTTTTGAGGGCTGATTTCTTGTCCTGTGATAAAAAGCCTTCTGTTTCGAGTGCCAAAGCTTTCAGGGGAGCATTTGCAACCGGTTGGCACCATTTTTGAGTGAATTGCCAAAAGTCAGATTTTTGATGAAATTGTGACCCCGGGGCTTAGGGATTTTTTCAAAAAAATATTTTCTGCCGGTTAAGTTTTTGAGGGCTGATTTCTTGTCCTGTGATAAAAAGCCTTCTGTTTCGAGTGCCAAACCTTTCAGGAGAGCATTTTCAAGCTTTTGGCACCATTTTTGAGTGAATTGCCAAAAGTCAGATTTTTGCTGAAATTGTGACCCCGGGGCTTAGGGATTTTTTCAAAAAAATATTTTCTGCCGGTTAAGTTTTTGAGGGCTGATTTCTTTTCCTGTGATAAAAAGCCTTCTGTTTCGAGTGCCAAAGCTTTCAGGGGAGCATTTGCAACCGGTTGGCACCATTTTTGAGTGAATTGCCAAAAGTCAGATTTCTGCTGCAATTGTGACCCCAGGGCTTAGGGATTTTTTCAAAAAAATATTTTCTGCCGGTTAAGTTTTTGAGGGCTGATTTCTTGTCCTGGGATAAAAAGCCTTCTGTTTCGAGTGCCAAACCTTTCAGGAGAGCATTTTCAAGCTTTTGGCACCATTTTTGAGTGAATTGCCAGAAGTCAGATTTTTGCTGAAATTGTGACCACGGGGCTTAGGGATTTTTTCAAAAAAATATTTTCTGCCGGTTAAGTTTTTGAGGGCTGATTTCTTGTTCTGTGATAAAAAGCCTTCTGTTTCGAGTGCCAAAGTTTTCAGGGGAGCATTTTCAAACTTTTGGCACCATTTTTGAGTTAATTGCCAAAAGTCAGATTGTTTCTGAAATATTTTCTGCCGGTTAAGTTTTTGAGGGCTGATTTCTTGTCCTGTGATAAAAAGCCTTCTGTTTCGAGTGCCAAACCTTTCAGGAGAGCATTTTCAAGCTTTTGGCACCATTTTTGAGTGAATTGCCAAAAGTCAGATTTTTGCTGAAATTGTGACCCCGGGGGTTAGGGATTTCTTCAAAAAAATATTTTCTGCCGGTTAACTTTTTGAGGGCTGATTTCTTGTCCTGTGATAAAAAGCCTTCTGTTTCCATCGCCCAAGCTTTCAGGGGAGCATTTGCAACCGGTTGGCACCATTTTTGATTGAATTGCCAAAAGTCAGGTTTTTGCAGAAATTGTGACCCCGGGGCTTAGGGATTTTTTCAAAAAAATATTTTCTGCCGGTTAAGTTAATGAGGGCTGATTTCTTGTCCTGTGATAAAAAGCCTTCTGTTTCGAGTGCCAAACCTTTCAGGAGAGCATTTTCAAGCTTTTGGCACCATTTTTGAGTGAATTGCCAAAAGTCAGATTTTTGCTGAAATTGTGACCCCGGGGCTTAGGGATTTTTTCAAAAAAATATTTTCTGCCGGTTAAGTTTTTGAGGGCTGATTTCTTGTCCTGTGATAAAAAGCCTTCTGTTTCGAGTGCCAAAGCTTTCAGGGGAGCATTTGCAACCGGTTGGCACCATTTTTGAGTGAATTGCCAAAAGTCAGATTTTTGATGAAATTGTGACCCCGGGGCTTAGGGATTTTTTCAAAAAAATATTTTCTGCCGGTTAAGTTTTTGAGGGCTGATTTCTTGTCCTGTGATAAAAAGCCTTCTGTTTCGAGTGCCAAACCTTTCAGGAGAGCATTTTCAAGCTTTTGGCACCATTTTTGAGTGAATTGCCAAAAGTCAGATTTTTGCTGAAATTCTGACCCCGGGGCTTAGGGATTTTTTCAAAAAAATATTTTCTGCCGGTTAAGTTTTTGAGGGCTGATTTCTTGTCCTGTGATAAAAAGCCTTCTGTTTCGAGTGCCAAACCTTTCAGGAGAGCATTTTCAAGCTTTTGGCACCATTTTTGAGTGAATTGCCAAAAGTCAGATTTTTTATGAAATTGTGACCCCGGGGCTTAGGGATTTTTTCAAAAAAATATTTTCTGCCGGTTAAGTTTTTGAGGGCTGATTTCTTGTCCTGTGATAAAAAGCCTTCTGTTTCGAGTGCCAAAGCTTTCAGGGGAGCATTTGCAACCGGTTGGCACCATTTTTGAGTGAATTGCCAAAAGTCAGATTTTTGCTGAAATTGTGACCCCGGGGCTTAGGGATTTTTTCAAAAAAATATTTTCTGCCGGTTAAGTTAATGAGGGCTGATTTCTTGTCCTGTGATAAAAAGCCTTCTGTTTCGAGTGCCAAACCTTTCAGGAGAGCATTTTCAAGCTTTTGGCACCATTTTTGAGTGAATTGCCAAAAGTCAGATTTTTGCTGAAATTGTGACCCCGGGGCTTAGGGATTTTTTCAAAAAAATATTTTCTGCCGGTTAAGTTTTTGAGGGCTGATTTCTTGTCCTGTGATAAAAAGCCTTCTGTTTCGAGTGCCAAAGCTTTCAGGGGAGCATTTGCAACCGGTTGGCACCATATTTCAGTGAATTGCCAAAAGTCAGATTTTTGCTGAAATTGTGACCCCGGGGCTTAGGGATTTTTTCAAAAAAATATTTTCTGCCGGTTAAGTTAATGAGGGCTGATTTCTTGTCCTGTGATAAAAAGCCTTCTGTTTCGAGTGCCAAACCTTTCAGGAGAGCATTTTCAAGCTTTTGGCACCATTTTTGAGTGAATTGCCAAAAGTCAGATTTTTGCTGAAATTGTGACCCCGGGGCTTAGGGATTTTTTCAAAAAACTATTTTCTGCCGGTTAAGTTTTTGAGGGCTGATTTCTTTTCCTGTGATAAAAAGCCTTCTGTTTCGAGTGCCAAAGCTTTCAGGGGAGCATTTGCAACCGGTTGGCACCATTTTTGAGTGAATTGCCAAAAGTCAGATTTTTGCTGAAATTGTGACCACGGGGCTTAGGGATTTTTTCAAAAAAATATTTTCTGCCGGTTAAGTTTTTGAGGGCTGATTTCTTGTCCTGGGATAAAAAGCCTTCTGTTTCGAGTGCCAAACCTTTCAGGAGAGCATTTTCAAGCTTTTGGCACCATTTTTGATTGAATTGCCAAAAGTCAGGTTTTTGCTGAAATTGTGACCCCGGGGGTTAGGGATTTTTTCAAAAAAATATTTTCTGCCGGTTAAGTTAATGAGGGCTGATTTCTTGTCCTGTGATAAAAAGCCTTCTGTTTCGAGTGCCAAACCTTTCAGGAGAGAATTTTCAAGCTTTTGGCACCATTTTTGAGTGAATTGCCAAAAGTCAGATTTTTGCTGAAATTGTGACCCCGGGGCTTAGGGATTTTTTCAAAAAAATATTTTCTGCCGGTTAAGTTTTTGAGGGCTGATTTCTTGTCCTGTGATAAAAAGCCTTCTGTTTCGAGTGCCAAAGCTTTCAGGGGAGCATTTGCAACCGGTTGGCACCATATTTGAGTGAATTGCCAAAAGTCAGATTTTTGATGAAATTGTGACCCCGGGGCTTAGGGATTTTTTCAAAAAAATATTTTCTGCCGGTTAAGTTAATGAGGGCTGATTTCTTGTCCTGTGATAAAAAGCCTTCTGTTTCGAGTGCAAAACCTTTCAGGAGAGCATTTTCAAGCTTTTGGCACCATTTTTGAGTGAATTGCCAAAAGTCAGATTTTTG
Source organism: Podarcis vaucheri (assembly GCF_965113315.1). Lineage (NCBI taxonomy): Eukaryota > Metazoa > Chordata > Lepidosauria > Squamata > Lacertidae > Podarcis > Podarcis vaucheri. The sequence continues at coordinate 2,894,868 of NW_028118809.1, read as the reverse complement.
CTGAAATTGTGACCCCGGGGCTTAGGGATTTTTTCAAAAAAATATTTTCTGCCGGTTAAGTTTTTGAGGGCTGATTTCTTTTCCTGTGATAAAAAGCCTTTTGTTTCGAGTGCCAAAGCTTTCAGGGGAGCATTTGCAACCGGTTGGCACCATTTTTGATTGAATTGCCAAAAGTCAGGTTTTTGCAGAAATTGTGACCCCGGGGCTTAGGGATTTTTTCAAAAAAATATTTTCTGCCGGTTAAGTTAATGAGGGCTGATTTCTTGTCCTGTGATAAAAAGCCTTCTGTTTCGAGTGCCAAACCTTTCAGGAGAGCATTTTCAAGCTTTTGGCACCATTTTTGAGTGAATTGCCAAAAGTCAGATTTTTGCTGAAATTGTGACCCCGGGGCTTAGGGATTTTTTCAAAAAAATATTTTCTGCCGGTTAAGTTTTTGAGGGCTGATTTCTTGTCCTGTGATAAAAAGCCTTCTGTTTCGAGTGCCAAAGCTTTCAGGGGAGCATTTGCAACCGGTTGGCACCATTTTTGAGTGAATTGCCAAAAGTCAGATTTTTGATGAAATTGTGACCCCGGGGCTTAGGGATTTTTTCAAAAAAATATTTTCTGCCGGTTAAGTTTTTGAGGGCTGATTTCTTGTCCTGTGATAAAAAGCCTTCTGTTTCGAGTGCCAAACCTTTCAGGAGAGCATTTTCAAGCTTTTGGCACCATTTTTGAGTGAATTGCCAAAAGTCAGATTTTTGCTGAAATTCTGACCCCGGGGCTTAGGGATTTTTTCAAAAAAATATTTTCTGCCGGTTAAGTTTTTGAGGGCTGATTTCTTGTCCTGTGATAAAAAGCCTTCTGTTTCGAGTGCCAAAGCTTTCAGGGGAGCATTTTCAAGCTTTTGGCACCATTTTTGAGTGAATTGCCAAAAGTCAGATTTTTGCTGAAATTGTGACCCCGGGGCTTAGGGATTTTTTCAAAAAAATATTTTCTGCCGGTTAAGTTAATGAGGGCTGATTTCTTGTCCTGTGATAAAAAGCCTTCTGTTTCGAGTGCCAAACCTTTCAGGAGAGCATTTTCAAGCTTTTGGCACCATTTTTGAGTGAATTGCCAAAAGTCAGATTTTTGCTGAAATTGTGACCCCGGGGCTTAGGGATTTTTTCAAAAAAATATTTTCTGCCGGTTAAGTTTTTGAGGGCTGATTTCTTGTCCTGTGATAAAAAGCCTTCTGTTTCGAGTGCCAAAGCTTTCAGGGGAGCATTTGCAACCGGTTGGCACCATATTTGAGTGAATTGCCAAAAGTCAGATTTTTGATGAAATTGTGACCCCGGGGCTTAGGGATTTTTTCAAAAAAATATTTTCTGCCGGTTAAGTTAATGAGGGCTGATTTCTTGTCCTGTGATAAAAAGCCTTCTGTTTCGAGTGCCAAACCTTTCAGGAGAGCATTTTCAAGCTTTTGGCACCATTTTTGAGTGAATTGCCAAAAGTCAGATTTTTGCTGAAATTGTGACCCCGGGGCTTAGGGATTTTTTCAAAAAAATATTTTCTGCCGGTTAAGTTTTTGAGGGCTGATTTCTTTTCCTGTGATAAAAAGCCTTCTGTTTCGAGTGCCAAAGCTTTCAGGGGAGCATTTGCAACCGGTTGGCACCATTTTTGAGTGAATTGCCAAAAGTCAGATTTTTGATGAAATTGTGACGCCGGGGCTTAGGGATTTTTTCAAAAAAATATTTTCTGCCGGTTAAGTTAATGAGGGCTGATTTCTTGTCCTGTGATAAAAAGCCTTCTGTTTCGAGTGCCAAACCTTTCAGGAGAGCATTTTCAAGCTTTTGGCACCATTTTTGAGTGAATTGCCAAAAGTCAGATTTTTGCTGAAATTGTGACCCCGGGAGTTAGGGATTTCTTCAAAAAAATATTTTCTGCCGGTTAACTTTTTGAGGGCTGATTTCTTGTCCTGTGATAAAAAGCCTTCTGTTTCCATCGCCCAAGCTTTCAGGGGAGCATTTGCAACCGTTTGGCACCATTTTTGATTGAATTGCCAAAAGTCATTTTTTTGCAGAAATTGTGACCCCGGGGGTTAGGGATTTTTTCAAAAAAATATTTTCTGCCGGTTAAGTTTTTGAGGGCTGATTTCTTGTCCTGTGATAAAAAGCCTTCTGTTTCGAGTGCCAAAGCTTTCAGGAGAGCATTTTCAAGCTTTTGGCACCATTTTTGATTGAATTGCCAAAAGTCAGATTTTTACTGAAATTGTGACCCCGGGCGTTAGGGATTTTTTCAAAAAAATATTTTCTGCCGGTTAAGTTTTTGAGGGCTGATTTCTTGTCCTGTGATAAAAAGCCTTCTGTTTCGAGTGCCAAAGCTTTCAGGGGAGCATTTGCAACCGGTTGGCGCCATTTTTGAGTGAATTGCCAAAAGTCAGATTGTTTCTGAAATATTTTCTGCCGGTTAAGTTTTTGAGGGCTGATTTCTTGTCCTGTGATAAAAAGCCTTCTGTTTCGAGTGCCAAAGCTTTCAGGGGAGCATTTGCAACCGGTTGGCACCATTTTTGAGTGAATTGCCAAAAGTCAGATTTTTGATGAAATTGTGACCCCGGGGGTTAGGGATTTTTTCAAAAAAATATTTTCTGCTGGTTAAGTTTTTGAGGGCTGATTTCTTGTCCTGTGATAAAAAGCCTTCTGTTTCGAGTGCCAAAGCTTTCAGGGGAGCATTTTCAAGCTTTTGGCACCATTTTTGATTGAATTGCCAAAAGTCAGGTTTTTGCTGAAATTGTGACCCCGGGGGTTAGGGATTTTTTCAAAAAAATATTTTCTGCCGGTTAAGTTAATGAGGGCTGATTTCTTGTCCTGTGATAAAAAGCCTTCTGTTTCGAGTGCCAAACCTTTCAGGAGAGAATTTTCAAGCTTTTGGCACCATTTTTGAGTGAATTGCCAAAAGTCAGATTTTTGCTGAAATTGTGACCCCGGGGCTTAGGGATTTTTTCAAAAAAATATTTTCTGCCGGTTAAGTTTTTGAGGGCTGATTTCTTGTCCTGTGATAAAAAGCCTTCTGTTTCGAGTGCCAAAGCTTTCAGGGGAGCATTTGCAACCGGTTGGCACCATATTTGAGTGAATTGCCAAAAGTCAGATTTTTGATGAAATTGTGACCCCGGGGCTTAGGGATTTTTTCAAAAAAATATTTTCTGCCGGTTAAGTTAATGAGGGCTGATTTCTTGTCCTGTGATAAAAAGCCTTCTGTTTCGAGTGCCAAACCTTTCAGGAGAGCATTTTCAAGCTTTTGGCACCATTTTTGAGTGAATTGCCAAAAGTCAGATTTTTGCTGAAATTGTGACCCCGGGGCTTAGGGATTTTTTCAAAAAAATATTTTCTGCCGGTTAAGTTTTTGAGGGCTGATTTCTTTTCCTGTGATAAAAAGCCTTTTGTTTCGAGTGCCAAAGCTTTCAGGGGAGCATTTGCAACCGGTTGGCACCATTTTTGATTGAATTGCCAAAAGTCAGGTTTTTGCAGAAATTGTGACCCCGGGGCTTAGGGATTTTTTCAAAAAAATATTTTCTGCCGGTTAAGTTAATGAGGGCTGATTTCTTGTCCTGTGATAAAAAGCCTTCTGTTTCGAGTGCCAAACCTTTCAGGAGAGCATTTTCAAGCTTTTGGCACCATTTTTGAGTGAATTGCCAAAAGTCAGATTTTTGCTGAAATTGTGACCCCGGGGCTTAGGGATTTTTTCAAAAAAATATTTTCTGCCGGTTAAGTTTTTGAGGGCTGATTTCTTGTCCTGTGATAAAAAGCCTTCTGTTTCGAGTGCCAAAGCTTTCAGGGGAGCATTTGCAACCGGTTGGCACCATTTTTGAGTGAATTGCCAAAAGTCAGATTTTTGATGAAATTGTGACCCCGGGGCTTAGGGATTTTTTCAAAAAAATATTTTCTGCCGGTTAAGTTTTTGAGGGCTGATTTCTTGTCCTGTGATAAAAAGCCTTCTGTTTCGAGTGCCAAACCTTTCAGGAGAGCATTTTCAAGCTTTTGGCACCATTTTTGAGTGAATTGCCAAAAGTCAGATTTTTGCTGAAATTCTGACCCCGGGGCTTAGGGATTTTTTCAAAAAAATATTTTCTGCCGGTTAAGTTTTTGAGGGCTGATTTCTTGTCCTGTGATAAAAAGCCTTCTGTTTCGAGTGCCAAACCTTTCAGGAGAGCATTTTCAAGCTTTTGGCACCATTTTTGAGTGAATTGCCAAAAGTCAGATTTTTTATGAAATTGTGACCCCGGGGCTTAGGGATTTTTTCAAAAAAATATTTTCTGCCGGTTAAGTTTTTGAGGGCTGATTTCTTGTCCTGTGATAAAAAGCCTTCTGTTTCGAGTGCCAAAGCTTTCAGGGGAGCATTTGCAACCGGTTGGCACCATTTTTGAGTGAATTGCCAAAAGTCAGATTTTTGCTGAAATTGTGACCCCGGGGCTTAGGGATTTTTTCAAAAAAATATTTTCTGCCGGTTAAGTTAATGAGGGCTGATTTCTTGTCCTGTGATAAAAAGCCTTCTGTTTCGAGTGCCAAACCTTTCAGGAGAGCATTTTCAAGCTTTTGGCACCATTTTTGAGTGAATTGCCAAAAGTCAGATTTTTGCTGAAATTGTGACCCCGGGGCTTAGGGATTTTTTCAAAAAAATATTTTCTGCCGGTTAAGTTTTTGAGGGCTGATTTCTTGTCCTGTGATAAAAAGCCTTCTGTTTCGAGTGCCAAAGCTTTCAGGGGAGCATTTGCAACCGGTTGGCACCATATTTGAGTGAATTGCCAAAAGTCAGATTTTTGATGAAATTGTGACCCCGGGGCTTAGGGATTTTTTCAAAAAAATATTTTCTGCCGGTTAAGTTAATGAGGGCTGATTTCTTGTCCTGTGATAAAAAGCCTTCTGTTTCGAGTGCCAAACCTTTCAGGAGAGCATTTTCAAGCTTTTGGCACCATTTTTGAGTGAATTGCCAAAAGTCAGATTTTTGCTGAAATTGTGACCCCGGGGCTTAGGGATTTTTTCAAAAAAATATTTTCTGCCGGTTAAGTTTTTGAGGGCTGATTTCTTTTCCTGTGATAAAAAGCCTTCTGTTTCGAGTGCCAAAGCTTTCAGGGGAGCATTTGCAACCGGTTGGCACCATTTTTGAGTGAATTGCCAAAAGTCAGATTTTTGCTGAAATTGTGACCACGGGGCTTAGGGATTTTTTCAAAAAAATATTTTCTGCCGGTTAAGTTTTTGAGGGCTGATTTCTTGTCCTGGGATAAAAAGCCTTCTGTTTCGAGTGCCAAACCTTTCAGGAGAGCATTTTCAAGCTTTTGGCACCATTTTTGAGTGAATTGCCAAAAGTCAGATTTTTGCTGAAATTGTGACCCCGGGGCTTAGGGATTTTTTCAAAAAAATATTTTCTGCCGGTTAAGTTTTTGAGGGCTGATTTCTTGTCCTGTGATAAAAAGCCTTCTGTTTCGAGTGCCAAAGCTTTCAGGGGAGCATTTGCAACCGGTTGGCACCATTTTTGAGTGAATTGCCAAAAGTCAGATTTTTGCTGAAATTGTGACCCCGGGGGTTAGGGATTTCTTCAAAAAAATATTTTCTGCCGGTTAACTTTTTGAGGGCTGATTTCTTGTCCTGTGATAAAAAGCCTTCTGTTTCCATCGCCCAAGCTTTCAGGGGAGCATTTGCAACCGTTTGGCACCATTTTTTATTGAATTGCCAAAAGTCATTTTTTTGCAGAAATTGTGACCCCGGGGGTTAGGGATTTTTTCAAAAAAATATTTTCTGCTGGTTAAGTTTTTGAGGGCTGATTTCTTGTCCTGTGATAAAAAGCCTTCTGTTTCGAGTGCCAAAGCTTTCAGGGGAGCATTTGCAACCGGTTGGCACCATTTTTGAGTGAATTGCCAAAAGTCAGATTTTTGATGAAATTGTGACCCCGGGGGTTAGGGATTTTTTCAAAAAAATATTTTCTGCTGGTTAAGTTTTTGAGGGCTGATTTCTTGTCCTGTGATAAAAAGCCTTCTGTTTCGAGTGCCATAGCTTTCAGGGGAGCATTTTCAAGCTTTTAGCACCATTTTTGATTGAATTGCCAAAAGTCAGGTTTTTGCTGAAATTGTGACCCCGGGGGTTAGGGATTTTTTCAAAAAAATATTTTCTGCCGGTTAAGTTAATGAGGGCTGATTTCTTGTCCTGTGATAAAAAGCCTTCTGTTTCGAGTGCCAAACCTTTCAGGAAGCATTTTCAAACTTTTGGCACCATTTTTGAGTGAATTGCCAAAAGTCAGATTTTTGCTGAAATTGTGACCCCGGGTCTTAGGGATTTTTTCAAAAAAATATTTTCTGCCGGTTAAGTTTTTGAGGGCTGATTTCTTGTCCTGTGATAAAAAGCCTTCTGTTTCGAGTGCCAAAGCTTTCAGGGGAGCATTTGCAACCGGTTGGCACCATTTTTGAGTGAATTGCCAAAAGTCAGATTTTTGATGAAATTGTGACCCCGGGGCTTAGGGATTTTTTCAAAAAAATATTTTCTGCCGGTTAAGTTTTTGAGGGCTGATTTCTTGTCCTGTGATAAAAAGCCTTCTGTTTCGAGTGCCAAACCTTTCAGGAGAGCATTTTCAAGCTTTTGGCACCATTTTTGAGTGAATTGCCAAAAGTCAGATTTTTGATGAAATTGTGACCCCGGGGTTTAGGGATTTTTTCAAAAAAATATTTTCTGCCGGTTAAGTTTTTGAGGGCTGATTTCTTGTCCTGTGATAAAAAGCCTTCTGTTTCGAGTGCCAAAGCTTTCAGGGGAGCATTTGCAACCGGTTGGCACCATTTTTGAGTGAATTGCCAAAAGTCAGATTTTTGCTGAAATTGTGACCCCGGGGCTTAGGGATTTTTTCAAAAAAATATTTTCTGCCGGTTAAGTTAATGAGGGCTGATTTCTTGTCCTGTGATAAAAAGCCTTCTGTTTCGAGTGCCAAACCTTTCAGGAGAGCATTTTCAAGCTTTTGGCACCATTTTTGAGTGAATTGCCAAAAGTCAGATTTTTGCTGAAATTGTGACCCCGGGGCTTAGGGATTTTTTCAAAAAAATATTTTCTGCCGGTTAAGTTAATGAGGGCTGATTTCTTGTCCTGTGATAAAAAGCCTTCTGTTTCGAGTGCCAAACCTTTCAGGAGAGCATTTTCAAGCTTTTGGCACCATTTTTGAGTGAATTGCCAAAAGTCAGATTTTTGCTGAAATTGTGACCCCGGGGCTTAGGGATTTTTTCAAAAAAATATTTTCTGCCGGTTAAGTTTTTGAGGGCTGATTTCTTGTCCTGTGATAAAAAGCCTTCTGTTTCGAGTGCCAAAGCTTTCAGGGGAGCATTTGCAACCGGTTGGCACCATTTTTGAGTGAATTGCCAAAAGTCAGATTTTTGATGAAATTGTGACCCCGGGGCTTAGGGATTTTTTCAAAAAAATATTTTCTGCCGGTTAAGTTAATGAGGGCTGATTTCTTGTCCTGTGATAAAAAGCCTTCTGTTTCGAGTGCCAAACCTTTCAGGAGAGCATTTTCAAGCTTTTGGCACCATTTTTGAGTGAATTGCCAAAAGTCAGATTTTTGCTGAAATTGTGACCCCGGGGCTTAGGGATTTTTTCAAAAAAATATTTTCTGCCGGTTAAGTTTTTGAGGGCTGATTTCTTTTCCTGTGATAAAAAGCCTTCTGTTTCGAGTGCCAAAGCTTTCAGGGGAGCATTTGCAACCGGTTGGCACCATTTTTGAGTGAATTGCCAAAAGTCAGATTTTTGATGAAATTGTGACCCCGGGGCTTAGGGATTGTTTCAAAAAAATATTTTCTGCCGGTTAAGTTTTTGAGGGCTGATTTCTTGTCCTGTGATAAAAAGCCTTCTGTTTCGAGTGCCAAACCTTTCAGGAGAGCATTTTCAAGCTTTTGGCACCATTTTTGAGTGAATTGCCAAAAGTCAGATTTTTGATGAAATTGTGACCCCGGGGCTTAGGGATTTTTTCAAAAAAATATTTTCTGCCGGTTAAGTTTTTGAGGGCTGATTTCTTGTCCTGTGATAAAAAGCCTTCTGTTTCGAGTGCCAAAGCTTTCAGGGGAGCATTTGCAACCGGTTGGCACCATTTTTGAGTGAATTGCCAAAAGTCAGATTTTTGCTGAAATTGTGACCCCGGGGCTTAGGGATTTTTTCAAAAAAATATTTTCTGCCGGTTAAGTTTTTGAGGGCTAATTTCTTTTCCTGTGATAAAAAGCCTTCTGTTTCGAGTGCCAAAGCTTTCAGGGGAGCATTTGCAACCGGTTGGCACCATTTTTGAGTGAATTGCCAAAAGTCAGATTTTTGATGAAATTGTGACCCCGGGGCTTAGGGATTTTTTCAAAAAAATATTTTCTGCCGGTTAAGTTTTTGAGGGCTGATTTCTTGTCCTGGGATAAAAAGCCTTCTGTTTCGAGTGCCAAACCTTTCAGGAGAGCATTTGCAACCGGTTGGCACCATTTTTGAGTGAATTGCCAAAAGTCAGATTTTTGCTGAAATTGTGACCCCGGGGCTTAGGGATTTTTTCAAAAAAATATTTTCTGCCGGTTAAGTTTTTGAGGGCTAATTTCTTTTCCTGTGATAAAAAGCCTTCTGTTTCGAGTGCCAAAGCTTTCAGGGGAGCATTTGCAACCGGTTGGCACCATTTTTGAGTGAATTGCCAAAAGTCAGATTTTTGATGAAATTGTGACCACGGGGCTTAGGGATTTTTTCAAAAAAATATTTTCTGCCGGTTAAGTTTTTGAGGGCTGATTTCTTGTCCTGGGATAAAAAGCCTTCTGTTTCGAGTGCCAAACCTTTCAGGAGAGCATTTTCAAGCTTTTGGCACCATTTTTGAGTGAATTGCCAAAAGTCAGATTTTTGCTGAAATTGTGACCCCGGGGCTTAGGGATTTTTTCAAAAAAATATTTTCTGCCGGTTAAGTTTTTGAGGGCTGATTTCTTGTCCTGTGATAAAAAGCCTTCTGTTTCGAGTGCCAAAGCTTTCAGGGGAGCATTTGCAACCGGTTGGCACCATTTTTGAGTGAATTGCCAAAAGTCAGATTTTTGATGAAATTGTGACCACGGGGCTTAGGGATTTTTTCAAAAAAATATTTTCTGCCGGTTAAGTTTCTGAGGGCTGATTTCTTGTCCTGTGATAAAAAGCCTTCTGTTTCGAGTGCCAAAGTTTTCAGGGGAGCATTTTGAAACTTTTGGCACCATTTTTGAGTTAATTGCCAAAAGTCAGATTGTTTCTGAAATATTTTCTGCCGGTTAAGTTTTTGAGGGCTGATTTCTTGTCCTGTGATAAAAAGCCTTCTGTTTCGAGTGCCAAAGCTTTCAGGGGAGCATTTGAAACCGGTTGGCACCATTTTTGAGTGAATTGCCAAAAGTCAGATTTTTGCTGAAACTGTGACCCCGGGGCTTAGGGATTTTTTCAAAAAAATATTTTCTGCCGGTTAAGTTTTTGAGGGCTGATTTCTTGTCCTGTGATAAAAAGCCTTCTGTTTCGAGTGCCAAAGCTTTCAGGGGAGCATTTGCAACCGGTTGGCACCATTTTTGAGTGAATTGCCAAAAGTCAGATTTTTGATGAAATTGTGACCCCGGGGCTTAGGGATTTTTTCAAAAAAATATTTTCTGCCGGTTAAGTTAATGAGGGCTGATTTCTTGTCCTGTGATAAAAAGCCTTCTGTTTCGAGTGCCAAACCTTTCAGGAGAGCATTTTCAAGCTTTTGGCACCATTTTTGAGTGAATTGCCAAAAGTCAGATTTTTGCTGAAATTGTGACCCCGGGGCTTAGGGATTTTTTTAAAAAAAATATTTTCTGCCGGTTAAGTTTTTGAGGGCTGATTTCTTTTCCTGTGATAAAAAGCCTTCTGTTTCGAGTGCCAAAGCTTTCAGGGGAGCATTTGCAACCGGTTGGCACCATTTTTGAGTGAATTGCCAAAAGTCAGATTTTTGATGAAATTGTGACCACGGGGCTTAGGGATTTTTTCAAAAAAATATTTTCTGCCGGTTAAGTTTTTGAGGGCTGATTTCTTGTCCTGGGATAAAAAGCCTTCTGTTTCGAGTGCCAAAGCTTTCAGGAGAGCATTTTCAAGCTTTTGGCACCATTTTTGAGTGAATTGCCAAAAGTCAGATTTTTGCTGAAATTGTGACCCCGGGGCTTAGGGATTTTTTCAAAAAAATATTTTCTGCCGGTTAAGTTTTTGAGGGCTGATTTCTTGTCCTGTGATAAAAAGCCTTCTGTTTCCATCGCCCAAGCTTTCAGGGGAGCATTTGCAACCGGTTGGCACCATTTTTGATTGAATTGCCAAAAGTCAGGTTTTTGCAGAAATTGTGACCCCGGGGCTTAGGGATTTTTTCAAAAAAATATTTTCTGCCGGTTAAGTTAATGAGGGCTGATTTCTTGTCCTGTGATAAAAAGCCTTCTGTTTCGAGTGCCAAAGTTTTCAGGGGAGCATTTTGAAACTTTTGGCACCATTTTTGAGTTAATTGCCAAAAGTCAGATTGTTTCTGAAATATTTTCTGCCGGTTAAGTTTTTGAGGGCTGATTTCTTGTCCTGTGATAAAAAGCCTTCTGTTTCGAGTGCCAAAGCTTTCAGGGGAGCATTTGAAACCGGTTGGCACCATTTTTGAGTGAATTGCCAAAAGTCAGATTTTTGATGAAATTGTGACCCCGGGGCTTAGGGATTTTTTCAAAAAAATATTTTCTGCCGGTTAAGTTTTTGAGGGCTGATTTCTTGTCCTGTGATAAAAAGCCTTCTGTTTCGAGTGCCAAACCTTTCAGGAGAGCATTTTCAAGCTTTTGGCACCATTTTTGAGTGAATTGCCAAAAGTCAGATTTTTGCTGAAATTGTGACCCCGGGGGTTAGGGATTTCTTCAAAAAAATATTTTCTGCCGGTTAACTTTTTGAGGGCTGATTTCTTGTCCTGTGATAAAAAGCCTTCTGTTTCCATCGGCCAAGCTTTCAGGGGAGCATTTGCAACCGTTTGGCACCATTTTTGATTGAATTGCCAAAAGTCATTTTTTTGCAGAAATTGTGACCCCGGGGGTTAGGGATTTTTTCAAAAAAATATTTTCTGCCGGTTAAGTTTTTGAGGGCTGATTTCTTGTCCTGTGATAAAAAGCCTTCTGTTTCGAGTGCCAAAGCTTTCAGGAGAGCATTTTCAAGCTTTTGGCACCATTTTTGATTGAATTGCCAAAAGTCAGATTTTTACTGAAATTGTGACCCCGGGCGTTAGGGATTTTTTCAAAAAAATATTTTCTGCCGGTTAAGTTTTTGAGGGCTGATTTCTTGTCCTGTGATAAAAAGCCTTCTGTTTCGAGTGCCAAAGCTTTCAGGGGAGCATTTGCAACCGGTTGGCGCCATTTTTGAGTGAATTGCCAAAAGTCAGATTGTTTCTGAAATATTTTCTGCCGGTTAAGTTTTTGAGGGCTGATTTCTTGTCCTGTGATAAAAAGCCTTCTGTTTCCATCGCCCAAGCTTTCAGGGGAGCATTTGCAACCGGTTGGCACCATTTTTGAGTGAATTGCCAAAAGTCAGATTTTTGCTGAAATTCTGACCCCGGGGCTTAGGGATTTTTTCAAAAAAATATTTTCTGCCGGTTAAGTTTTTGAGGGCTGATTTCTTGTCCTGTGATAAAAAGCCTTCTGTTTCGAGTGCCAAACCTTTCAGGAGAGCATTTTCAAGCTTTTGGCACCATTTTTGAGTGAATTGCCAAAAGTCAGATTTTTGATGAAATTGTGACCCCGGGGCTTAGGGATTTTTTCAAAAAAATATTTTCTGCCGGTTAAGTTTTTGAGGGCTGATTTCTTGTCCTGTGATAAAAAGCCTTCTGTTTCTAGTGCCAAAGCTTTCAGGGGAGCATTTGCAACCGGTTGGCACCATTTTTGAGTGAATTGCCAAAAGTCAGATTTTTGCTGAAATTGTGACCCCGGGGCTTAGGGATTTTTTCAAAAAAATATTTTCTGCCGGTTAAGTTAATGAGGGCTGATTTCTTGTCCTTTGATAAAAAGCCTTCTGTTTCGAGTGCCAAACCTTTCAGGAGAGCATTTTCAAGCTTTTGGCACCATTTTTGAGTGAATTGCCAAAAGTCAGATATTTGCTGAAATTGTGACCCCGGGGCTTAGGGATTTTTTCAAAAAAATATTTTCTGCCGGTTAAGTTTTTGAGGGCTGATTTCTTGTCCTGTGATAAAAAGCCTTCTGTTTCGAGTGCCAAAACTTTCAGGGGAGCATTTGCAACCGGTTGGCACCATTTTTGAGTGAATTGCCAAAAGTCAAATTTTTGCTGAAATTGTGACCCCGGGGCTTAGGGATTTTTTCAAAAAAATATTTTCTGCCGGTTAAGTTTTTGAGGGCTGATTTCTTGTCCTGGGATAAAAAGCCTTCTGTTTCGAGTGCCAAACCTTTCAGGAGAGCATTTTCAAGCTTTTGGCACCATTTTTGAGTGAATTGCCAAAAGTCAGATTTTTGCTGAAATTGTGACCCCGGGGGTTAGGGATTTCTTCAAAAAAATATTTTCTGCCGGTTAACTTTTTGAGGGCTGATTTCTTGTCCTGTGATAAAAAGCCTTCTGTTTCCATCGCCCAAGCTTTCAGGGGAGCATTTGCAACCGTTTGGCACCATTTTTGATTGAATTGCCAAAAGTCATTTTTTTGCAGAAATTGTGACCCCGGGGGTTAGGGATTTCTTCAAAAAAATATTTTCTGCCGGTTAAGTTTTTGAGGGCTGATTTCTTGTCCTGTGATAAAAAGCCTTCTGTTTCGAGTGCCAAAGCTTTCAGGAGAGCATTTTCAAGCTTTTGGCACCATTTTTGATTGAATTGCCAAAAGTCAGATTTTTACTGAAATTGTGACCCCGGGCGTTAGGGATTTTTTCAAAAAAATATTTTCTGCCGGTTAAGTTTTTGAGGGCTGATTTCTTGTCCTGTGATAAAAAGCCTTCTGTTTCCATCGCCCAAGCTTTCAGGGGAGCATTTGCAACCGGTTGGCACCATTTTTGATTGAATTGCCAAAAGTCAGGTTTTTGCAGAAATTGTGACCCCGGGGCTTAGGGATTTTTTCAAAAAAATATTTTCTGCCGGTTAAGTTAATGAGGGCTGATTTCTTGTCCTGTGATAAAAAGCCTTCTGTTTCGAGTGCCAAACCTTTCAGGAGAGCATTTTCAAGCTTTTGGCACCATTTTTGAGTGAATTGCCAAAAGTCAGATTTTTGCTGAAATTGTGACCCCGGGGCTTAGGGATTTTTTCAAAAAAATATTTTCTGCCGGTTAAGTTTTTGAGGGCTGATTTCTTGTCCTGTGATAAAAAGCCTTCTGTTTCGAGTGCCAAAGCTTTCAGGGGAGCATTTGCAACCGGTTGGCACCATTTTTGATTGAATTGCCAAAAGTCAGGTTTTTGCAGAAATTGTGACCCCGGGGCTTAGGGATTTTTTCAAAAAAATATTTTCTGCCGGTTAAGTTAATGAGGGCTGATTTCTTGTCCTGTGATAAAAAGCCTTCTGTTTCGAGTGCCAAACCTTTCAGGAGAGCATTTTCAAGCTTTTGGCACCATTTTTGAGTGAATTGCCAAAAGTCAGATTTTTGCTGAAATTGTGACCCCGGGGCTTAGGGATTTTTTCAAAAAAATATTTTCTGCCTGTTAAGTTTTTGAGGGCTGATTTCTTGTCCTGTGATAAAAAGCCTTCTGTTTCGAGTGCCAAAGCTTTCAGGGGAGCATTTGCAACCGGTTGGCACCATTTTTGAGTGAATTGCCAAAAGTCAGATTTTTGATGAAATTGTGACCCCGGGGCTTAGGGATTTTTTCAAAAAAATATTTTCTGCCGGTTAAGTTTTTGAGGGCTGATTTCTTGTCCTGTGATAAAAAGCCTTCTGTTTCGAGTGCCAAACCTTTCAGGAGAGCATTTTCAAGCTTTTGGCACCATTTTTGAGTGAATTTCCAAAAGTCAGATTTTTGCTGAAATTGTGACCCCGGGGCTTAGGGATTTTTTCAAAAAAATATTTTCTGCCGGTTAAGTTTTTGAGGGCTGATTTCTTGTCCTGTGATAAAAAGCCTTCTGTTTCGAGTGCCAAACCTTTCAGGAGAGCATTTTCAAGCTTTTGGCACCATTTTTGAGTGAATTTCCAAAAGTCAGATTTTTGCTGAAATTCTGACCCCGGGACTTAGGGATTTTTTCAAAAAAATATTTTCTGCCGGTTAAGTTTTTGAGGGCTGATTTCTTGTCCTGTGATAAAAAGCCTTCTGTTTCCATCGCCCAAGCTTTCAGGGGAGCATTTGCAACCGTTTGGCACCATTTTTGATTGAATTGCCAAAAGTCATTTTTTTGCAGAAATTGTGACCCCGGGGGTTAGGGATTTCTTCAAAAAAATATTTTCTGCCGGTTAAGTTTTTGAGGGCTGATTTCTTGTCCTGTGATAAAAAGCCTTCTGTTTCGAGTGCCAAAGCTTTCAGGAGAGCATTTTCAAGCTTTTGGCACCATTTTTGATTGAATTGCCAAAAGTCAGATTTTTACTGAAATTGTGACCCCGGGCGTTAGGGATTTTTTCAAAAAAATATTTTCTGCCGGTTAAGTTTTTGAGGGCTGATTTCTTGTCCTGTGATAAAAAGCCTTCTGTTTCCATCGCCCAAGCTTTCAGGGGAGCATTTGCAACCGGTTGGCACCATTTTTGATTGAATTGCCAAAAGTCAGGTTTTTGCAGAAATTGTGACCCCGGGGCTTAGGGATTTTTTCAAAAAAATATTTTCTGCCGGTTAAGTTAATGAGGGCTGATTTCTTGTCCTGTGATAAAAAGCCTTCTGTTTCGAGTGCCAAACCTTTCAGGAGAGCATTTTCAAGCTTTTGGCACCATTTTTGAGTGAATTGCCAAAAGTCAGATTTTTGCTGAAATTGTGACCCCGGGGCTTAGGGATTTTTTCAAAAAAATATTTTCTGCCGGTTAAGTTTTTGAGGGCTGATTTCTTGTCCTGTGATAAAAAGCCTTCTGTTTCGAGTGCCAAAGCTTTCAGGGGAGCATTTGCAACCGGTTGGCACCATTTTTGATTGAATTGCCAAAAGTCAGGTTTTTGCAGAAATTGTGACCCCGGGGCTTAGGGATTTTTTCAAAAAAATATTTTCTGCCGGTTAAGTTAATGAGGGCTGATTTCTTGTCCTGTGATAAAAAGCCTTCTGTTTCGAGTGCCAAACCTTTCAGGAGAGCATTTTCAAGCTTTTGGCACCATTTTTGAGTGAATTGCCAAAAGTCAGATTTTTGCTGAAATTGTGACCCCGGGGCTTAGGGATTTTTTCAAAAAAATATTTTCTGCCTGTTAAGTTTTTGAGGGCTGATTTCTTGTCCTGTGATAAAAAGCCTTCTGTTTCGAGTGCCAAAGCTTTCAGGGGAGCATTTGCAACCGGTTGGCACCATTTTTGAGTGAATTGCCAAAAGTCAGATTTTTGATGAAATTGTGACCCCGGGGCTTAGGGATTTTTTCAAAAAAATATTTTCTGCCGGTTAAGTTTTTGAGGGCTGATTTCTTGTCCTGTGATAAAAAGCCTTCTGTTTCGAGTGCCAAACCTTTCAGGAGAGCATTTTCAAGCTTTTGGCACCATTTTTGAGTGAATTGCCAAAAGTCAGATTTTTGCTGAAATTCTGACCCCGGGACTTAGGGATTTTTTCAAAAAAATATTTTCTGCCGGTTAAGTTTTTGAGGGCTGATTTCTTGTCCTGTGATAAAAAGCCTTCTGTTTCGAGTGCCAAACCTTTCAGGAGAGCATTTTCAAGCTTTTGGCACCATTTTTGAGTGAATTGCCAAAAGTCCCATTTTTGATGAAATTGTGACCCCGGGGCTTAGGGATTTTTTCAAAAAAATATTTTCTGCCGGTTAAGTTTTTGAGGGCTGATTTCTTGTCCTGTGATAAAAAGCCTTCTGTTTCGAGTGCCAAAGCTTTCAGGGGAGCATTTGCAACTGGTTGGCACCATTTTTGAGTGAATTGCCAAAAGTCAGATTTTTGCTGAAATTGTGACCCCGGGGCTTAGGGATTTTTTCAAAAAAATATTTTCTGCCGGTTAAGTTAATGAGGGCTGATTTCTTGTCCTGTGATAAAAAGCCTTCTGTTTCGAGTGCCAAACCTTTCAGGAGAGCATTTTCAAGCTTTTGGCACCATTTTTGAGTGAATTGCCAAAAGTCAGATTTTTGCTGAAATTGTGACCCCGGGGCTTAGGGATTTTTTCAAAAAAATATTTTCTGCCGGTTAAGTTTTTGAGGGCTGATTTCTTGTCCTGTGATAAAAAGCCTTCTGTTTCGAGTGCCAAACCTTTCAGGAGAGCATTTTCAAGCTTTTGGCACCATTTTTGAGTGAATTTCCAAAAGTCAGATTTTTGCTGAAATTCTGACCCCGGGACTTAGGGATTTTTTCAAAAAAATATTTTCTGCCGGTTAAGTTTTTGAGGGCTGATTTCTTGTCCTGTGATAAAAAGCCTTCTGTTTCGAGTGCCAAACCTTTCAGGAGAGCATTTTCAAGCTTTTGGCACCATTTTTGAGTGAATTGCCAAAAGTCCCATTTTTGATGAAATTGTGACCCCGGGGCTTAGGGATTTTTTCAAAAAAATATTTTCTGCCGGTTAAGTTTTTGAGGGCTGATTTCTTGTCCTGTGATAAAAAGCCTTCTGTTTCGAGTGCCAAAGCTTTCAGGGGAGCATTTGCAACCGGTTGGCACCATTTTTGAGTGAATTGCCAAAAGTCAGATTTTTGCTGAAATTGTGACCCCGGGGCTTAGGGATTTTTTCAAAAAAATATTTTCTGCCGGTTAAGTTAATGAGGGCTGATTTCTTGTCCTGTGATAAAAAGCCTTCTGTTTCGAGTGCCAAACCTTTCAGGAGAGCATTTTCAAGCTTTTGGCACCATTTTTGAGTGAATTGCCAAAAGTCAGATTTTTGCTGAAATTGTGACCCCGGGGCTTAGGGATTTTTTCAAAAAAATATTTTCTGCCGGTTAAGTTTTTGAGGGCTGATTTCTTGTCCTGGGATAAAAAGCCTTCTGTTTCGAGTGCCAAAGCTTTCAGGGGAGCATTTGCAACCGGTTGGCACCATTTTTGATTGAATTGCCAAAAGTCAGGTTTTTGCAGAAATTGTGACCCCGGGGCTTAGGGATTTTTTCAAAAAAATATTTTCTGCCGGTTAAGTTAATGAGGGCTGATTTCTTGTCCTGTGATAAAAAGCCTTCTGTTTCGAGTGCCAAACCTTTCAGGAGAGCATTTTCAAGCTTTTGGCACCATTTTTGAGTGAATTGCCAAAAGTCAGATTTTTGCTGAAATTGTGACCCCGGGGCTTAGGGATTTTTTCAAAAAAATATTTTCTGCCGGTTAAGTTTTTGAGGGCTGATTTCTTGTCCTGTGATAAAAAGCCTTCTGTTTCGAGTGCCAAAGCTTTCAGGGGAGCATTTGCAACCGGTTGGCACCATTTTTGATTGAATTGCCAAAAGTCAGGTTTTTGCAGAAATTGTGACCCCGGGGCTTAGGGATTTTTTCAAAAAAATATTTTCTGCCGGTTAAGTTAATGAGGGCTGATTTCTTGTCCTGTGATAAAAAGCCTTCTGTTTCGAGTGCCAAACCTTTCAGGAGAGCATTTTCAAGCTTTTGGCACCATTTTTGAGTGAATTGCCAAAAGTCAGATTTTTGCTGAAATTGTGACCCCGGGGCTTAGGGATTTTTTCAAAAAAATATTTTCTGCCTGTTAAGTTTTTGAGGGCTGATTTCTTGTCCTGTGATAAAAAGCCTTCTGTTTCGAGTGCCAAAGCTTTCAGGGGAGCATTTGCAACCGGTTGGCACCATTTTTGAGTGAATTGCCAAAAGTCAGATTTTTGATGAAATTGTGACCCCGGGGCTTAGGGATTTTTTCAAAAAAATATTTTCTGCCGGTTAAGTTTTTGAGGGCTGATTTCTTGTCCTGTGATAAAAAGCCTTCTGTTTCGAGTGCCAAACCTTTCAGGAGAGCATTTTCAAGCTTTTGGCACCATTTTTGAGTGAATTGCCAAAAGTCAGATTTTTGCTGAAATTCTGACCCCGGGACTTAGGGATTTTTTCAAAAAAATATTTTCTGCCGGTTAAGTTTTTGAGGGCTGATTTCTTGTCCTGTGATAAAAAGCCTTCTGTTTCGAGTGCCAAACCTTTCAGGAGAGCATTTTCAAGCTTTTGGCACCATTTTTGAGTGAATTGCCAAAAGTCCCATTTTTGATGAAATTGTGACCCCGGGGCTTAGGGATTTTTTCAAAAAAATATTTTCTGCCGGTTAAGTTTTTGAGGGCTGATTTCTTGTCCTGTGATAAAAAGCCTTCTGTTTCGAGTGCCAAAGCTTTCAGGGGAGCATTTGCAACCGGTTGGCACCATTTTTGAGTGAATTGCCAAAAGTCAGATTTTTGCTGAAATTGTGACCCCGGGGCTTAGGGATTTTTTCAAAAAAATATTTTCTGCCGGTTAAGTTAATGAGGGCTGATTTCTTGTCCTGTGATAAAAAGCCTTCTGTTTCGAGTGCCAAACCTTTCAGGAGAGCATTTTCAAGCTTTTGGCACCATTTTTGAGTGAATTGCCAAAAGTCAGATTTTTGCTGAAATTGTGACCCCGGGGCTTAGGGATTTTTTCAAAAAAATATTTTCTGCCGGTTAAGTTTTTGAGGGCTGATTTCTTGTCCTGGGATAAAAAGCCTTCTGTTTCGAGTGCCAAAGCTTTCAGGGGAGCATTTGCAACCGGTTGGCACCATTTTTGAGTGAATTGCCAAAAGTCAGATGTTTGCTGAAATTGTGACCCCGGGGCTTAGGGATTTTTTCAAAAAAATATTTTCTGCCGGTTAAGTTTTTGAGGGCTGATTTCTTGTCCTGTGATAAAAAGCCTTCTGTTTAGAGTGCCAAACCTTTCAGGGGAGCATTTTCAAGCTTTTGGCACCATTTTTGAGTTAATTGCCAAAAGTCAGATTGTTTCTGAAATATTTTCTGCCGGTTAAGTTTTTGAGGGCTGATTTCTTGTCCTGTGATAAAAAGCCTTCGGTTTCGAGTGCCAAAGCTTTCAGGGGAGCATTTGCAACCGGTTGGCACCATTTTTGAGTGAATTGCCAAAAGTCAGATTTTTGATGAAATTCTGACCCCGGGGCTTAGGGATTTTTTCAAAAAAATATTTTCTGCCGGTTATGTTTTTGAGGGCTGATTTCTTGTCCTGTGATAAAAAGCCTTCTGTTTCGAGTGCCAAACCTTTCAGGGGAGCATTTTCAAGCTTTTGGCACCATTTTTGAGTTAATTGCCAAAAGTCAGATTGTTTCTGAAATATTTTTTGCCGGTTAAGTTTTTGAGGGCTGATTTCTTGTCCTGTGATAAAAAGCCTTCTGTTTCGAGTGCCAAAGCTTTCAGGGGAGCATTTGCAACCGGTTGGCACCATTTTTGAGTGAATTGCCAAAAGTCAGATTTTTGATGAAATTGTGACCCCGGGGCTTAGGGATTTTTCAAAAAAATATTTTCTGCCGGTTAAGTTTTTGAGGGCTGATTTCTTGTCCTGTGATAAAAAGCCTTCTGATTCGAGTGCCAAACCTTTCAGGGGAGCATTTTCAAGCTTTTGGCACCATTTTTGAGTGAATTGCCAAAAGTCAGATTTTTGCTGAAATTGTGACCCCGGGGGTTAGGGATTTCTTCAAAAAAATATTTTCTGCCGGTTAAGTTTTTGAGGGCTGATTTCTTGTCCTGTGATAAAAAGCCTTCTGTTTCGAGTGCCAAAGCTTTCAGGGGAGCATTTGCAACCGGTTGGCACCATTTTTGAGTGAATTGCCAAAAGTCAGATTTTTGCTGAAATTGTGACCCTTAGGGATTTTTTCAAAAAAATATTTTCTGCCGGTTAAGTTTTTGACGGCTGATTTCTTGTCCTGGGATAAAAAGCCTTCTGTTTCGAGTGCCAAACCTTTCAGGAGAGCATTTTCAAGCTTTTGGCACCATTTTTGAGTGAATTGCCAAAAGTCAGATGTTTGCTGAAATTGTGACCCCGGGGCTTAGGGTTTTTTTCAAAAAAATATTTTCTGCTGGTTAAGTTTTTGAGGGCTGATTTCTTGTCCTGTGATAAAAAGCCTTCTGTTTCGAGTGCCAAACCTTTCAGGGGAGCATTTTCAAGCTTTTGGCACCATTTTTGAGTTAATTGCCAAAAGTCAGATTGTTTCTGAAATATTTTCTGCCGGTTAAGTTTTTGAGGGCTGATTTCTTGTCCTGTGATAAAAAGCCTTCTGTTTCGAGTGCCAAAGCTTTCAGGGGAGCATTTGCAACCGGTTGGCACCATTTTTGAGTGAATTGCCAAAAGTCAGATTTTTGATGAAATTCTGACCCCGGGGCTTAGGGATTTTTTCAAAAAATTTTTTTCTGCCGGTTATGTTTTTGAGGGCTGATTTCTTGTCCTGTGATAAAAAGCCTTCTGATTCGAGTGCCAAACCTTTCAGGGGAGCATTTTCAAGCTTTTGGCACCATTTTTGAGTGAATTGCCAAAAGTCAGATTTTTGCTGAAATTGTGACCCCGGGGGTTAGGGATTTCTTCAAAAAAATATTTTCTGCCGGTTAAGTTTTTGAGGGCTGATTTCTTGTCCTGTGATAAAAAGCCTTCTGTTTCGAGTGCCAAAGCTTTCAGGGGAGCATTTGCAACCGGTTGGCACCATTTTTGAGTGAATTGCCAAAAGTCAGATTTTTGCTGAAATTGTGACCCTTAGGGATTTTTTCAAAAAAATATTTTCTGCCGGTTAAGTTTTTGACGGCTGATTTCTTGTCCTGGGATAAAAAGCCTTCTGTTTCGAGTGCCAAACCTTTCAGGAGAGCATTTTCAAGCTTTTGGCACCATTTTTGAGTGAATTGCCAAAAGTCAGATGTTTGCTGAAATTGTGACCCCGGGGCTTAGGGTTTTTTTCAAAAAAATATTTTCTGCTGGTTAAGTTTTTGAGGGCTGATTTCTTGTCCTGTGATAAAAAGCCTTCTGTTTCGAGTGCCAAACCTTTCAGGGGAGCATTTTCAAGCTTTTGGCACCATTTTTGAGTTAATTGCCAAAAGTCAGATTGTTTCTGAAATATTTTCTGCCGGTTAAGTTTTTGAGGGCTGATTTCTTGTCCTGTGATAAAAAGCCTTCTGTTTCGAGTGCCAAAGCTTTCAGGGGAGCATTTGCAACCGGTTGGCACCATTTTTGAGTGAATTGCCAAAAGTCAGATTTTTGATGAAATTCTGACCCCGGGGCTTAGGGATTTTTTCAAAAAAAATTTTTCTGCCGGTTATGTTTTTGAGGGCTGATTTCTTGTCCTGTGATAAAAAGCCTTCTGTTTCGAGTGCCAAACCTTTCAGGGGAGCATTTTCAAGCTTTTGGCACCATTTTTGAGTTAATTGCCAAAAGTCAGATTGTTTCTGAAATATTTTTTGCCGGTTAAGTTTTTGAGGGCTGATTTCTTGTCCTGTGATAAAAAGCCTTCTGTTTCGAGTGCCAAAGCTTTCAGGGGAGCATTTGCAACCGGTTGGCACCATTTTTGAGTGAATTGCCAAAAGTCAGATTTTTGATGAAATTGTGACCCCGGGGCTTAGGGATTTTTCAAAAAAATATTTTCTGCCGGTTAAGTTTTTGAGGGCTGATTTCTTGTCCTGTGATAAAAAGCCTTCTGATTTGAGTGCCAAACCTTTCAGGGGAGCATTTTCAAGCTTTTGGCACCATTTTTGAGTGAATTGCCAAAAGTCAGATTTTTGCTGAAATTGTGACCCCGGGGGTTAGGGATTTCTTCAAAAAAATATTTTCTGCCGGTTAAGTTTTTGAGGGCTGATTTCTTGTCCTGTGATAAAAAGCCTTCTGTTTCGAGTGCCAAAGCTTTCAGGGGAGCATTTGCAACCGGTTGGCACCATTTTTGAGTGAATTGCCAAAAGTCCGATTTTTGCTGAAATTGTGACCCCGGGGCTTAGGGATTTTTTCAAAAAAATATTTTCTGCCGGTTAAGTTTTTGAGGGCTGATTTCTTGTCCTGTGATAAAAAGCCTTCTGTTTCGAGTGCCAAACCTTTCAGGGGAGCATTTTCAAGCTTTTGGCACCATTTTTGAGTGAATTGCCAAAAGTCAGATTGTTTCTGAAATATTTTCTGCCGGTTAAGTTTTTGAGGGCTGATTTCTTGTCCTGTGATAAAAAGCCTTCTGTTTCGAGTGCCAAACCTTTCAGGGGAGCATTTTCAAGCTTTTGGCACCATTTTTGATTGAATTGCCAAAAGTCAGGTTTTTGCTGAAATTGTGACCCCGGGGGGTAGGGATTTTTACAAAAAAATATTTTCTGCCGGTTAAGTTTTTGAGGGCTGATTTCTTGTCCTGTGATAAAAAGCCTTCTGTTTCGAGTGCCAAACCTTTCAGGAGAGCATTTTCAAACTTTTGGCACCATTTTTGAGTGAATTGCCAAAAGTCAGATTTTTGCTGAAATTGTGACCCCGGGGGTTAGGGATTTTTTCAAAAAAATATTTTCTGCCGGTTAAGTTTTTGAGGGCTGATTTCTTGTCCTGTGATAAAAAGCCTTCTGTTTCGAGTGCCAAAGCTTTCAGGGGAGCATTTGCAACCGGTTGGCACCATTTTTGAGTGAATTGCCAAAAGTCAGATTTTTGATGAAATTGTGACCCCGGGGCTTAGGGATTTTTTCAAAAAAATATTTTCTGCCGGTTAAGTTTTTGAGGGCTGATTTCTTGTCCTGTGATAAAAAAGCCTTCTGTTTCGAGTGCCAAAGCTTTCAGGGGAGCATTTTCAAGCTTTTGGCACCATTTTTGATTGAATTGCCAAAAGTCAGGTTTTTGCTGAAATTGTGACCCCGGGGGTTAGGGATTTTTTCAAAAAAATATTTTCTGCCGGTTAAGTTAATGAGGGCTGATTTCTTGTCCTGTGATAAAAAGCCTTCTGTTTCGAGTGCCAAACCTTTCAGGAGAGCATTTTCAAACTTTTGGCACCATTTTTGAGTGAATTGCCAAAAGTCAGATTTTTGCTGAAATTGTGACCCCAGGGGTCAGGGATTACTTCAAAAAAATATTTTCTGCCGGTTCACTTTTTGAGGGCTGAATTCTTGTCCTGTGATAAAAAGCCTTCTGTTTCCATCGCCCAAGCTTTCAGGGGAGCATTTGCAACCGGTTGGCACCATTTTTGATTGAATTGCCAAAAGTCAGGTTTTTGCAGAAATTGTGACCCCGGGGCTTAGGGATTTTTTCAAAAAAATATTTTCTGCCGGTTAAGTTAATGAGGGCTGATTTCTTGTCCTGTGATAAAAAGCCTTCTGTTTCGAGTGCCAAACCTTTCAGGAGAGCATTTTCAAGCTTTTGGCACCATTTTTGAGTGAATTGCCAAAAGTCAGATTTTTGCTGAAATTGTGACCCCGGGGCTTAGGGATTTTTTCAAAAAAATATTTTCTGCCGGTTAAGTTTTTGAGGGCTGATTTCTTGTCCTGGGATAAAAAGCCTTCTGTTTCGAGTGCCAAACCTTTCAGGAGAGCATTTTCAAGCTTTTGGCACCATTTTTGAGTGAATTGCCAAAAGTCAGATTTTTGCTGAAATTGTGACCCCGGGGCTTAGGGATTTTTTCAAAAAAATATTTTCTGCCGGTTAAGTTTTTGAGGGCTGATTTCTTGTCCTGTGATAAAAAGCCTTCTGTTTCCATCGCCCAAGCTTTCAGGGGAGCATTTGCAACCGGTTGGCACCATTTTTGATTGAATTGCCAAAAGTCAGGTTTTTGCAGAAATTGTGACCCCGGGGGTTAGGGATTTTTTCAAAAAAATATTTTCTGCCGGTTAAGTTAATGAGGGCTGATTTCTTGTCCTGTGATAAAAACCTTCTGTTTCGAGTGCCAAAGCTTTCAGGGGAGCATTTGAAACCGGTTGGCACCATTTTTGAGTGAATTGCCAAAAGTCAGATTTTTGATGAAATTGTGACCCCGGGGCTTAGGGATTTTTTCAAAAAAATATTTTCTGCCGGTTAAGTTTTTGAGGGCTGATTTCTTGTCCTGTGATAAAAAGCCTTCTGTTTCGAGTGCCAAACCTTTCAGGAGAGCATTTTCAAGCTTTTGGCACCATTTTTGATTGAATTGCCAAAAGTCATTTTTTTGCAGAAATTGTGACCCCGGGGGTTAGGGATTTTTTCAAAAAAATATTTTCTGCCGGTTAAGTTTTTGAGGGCTGATTTCTTGTCCTGTGATAAAAAGCCTTCTGTTTCGAGTGCCAAAGCTTTCAGGAGAGCATTTTCAAGCTTTTGGCACCATTTTTGATTGAATTGCCAAAAGTCAGATTTTTAATGAAATTGTGACCCCGGGCGTTAGGGATTTTTTCAAAAAAATATTTTCTGCCGGTTAAGTTTTTGAGGGCTGATTTCTTGTCCTGTGATAAAAAGCATTCTGTTTCGAGTGCCAAAGCTTTCAGGGGAGCATTTGCAACCGGTTGGCGCCATTTTTGAGTGAATTGCCAAAAGTCAGATTGTTTCTGAAATATTTTCTGCCGGTTAAGTTTTTGAGGGCTGATTTCTTGTCCTGTGATAAAAAGCCTTCTGTTTCCATCGCCCAAGCTTTCAGGGGAGCATTTGCAACCGGTTGGCACCATTTTTGAGTGAATTGCCAAAAGTCAGATTTTTGCTGAAATTCTGACCCCGGGGCTTAGGGATTTTTTCAAAAAAATATTTTCTGCCGGTTAAGTTTTTGAGGGCTGATTTCTTGTCCTGTGATAAAAAGCCTTCTGTTTCGAGTGCCAAACCTTTCAGGAGAGCATTTTCAAGCTTTTGGCACCATTTTTGAGGGAATTGCCAAAAGTCAGATTTTTGCTGAAATTCTGACCCCGGGGCTTAGGGATTTTTTCAAAAAAATATTTTCTGCCGGTTAAGTTTTTGAGGGCTGATTTCTTGTCCTGTGATAAAAAGCCTTCTGTTTCGAGTGCCAAAGCTTTCAGGGGAGCATTTGCAACCGGTTGGCACCATTTTTGAGTGAATTGCCAAAAGTCAGATTTTTGCTGAAATTGTGACCCCGGGGCTTAGGGATTTTTTCAAAAAAATATTTTCTGCCGGTTAAGTTAATGAGGGCTGATTTCTTGTCCTGTGATAAAAAGCCTTCTGTTTCGAGTGCCAAACCTTTCAGGAGAGCATTTTCAAGCTTTTGGCACCATTTTTGAGTGAATTGCCAAAAGTCAGATTTTTGCTGAAATTGTGACCCCGGGGCTTAGGGATTTCTTCAAAAAAATATTTTCTGCCGGTTAAGTTTTTGAGGGCTGATTTCTTGTCCTGTGATAAAAAGCCTTCTGTTTCCATCGCCCAAGCTTTCAGGGGAGCATTTGCAACCGTTTGGCACCATTTTGGATTGAATTGCCAAAAGTCATTTTTTTGCAGAAATTGTGACCCCGGGGGTTAGGGATTTTTTTCAAAAAAATATTTTCTGCCGGTTAAGTTTTTGAGGGCTGATTTCTTGTCCTGGGATAAAAAGCCTTCTGTTTCGAGTGCCAAAGCTTTCAGGAGAGCATTTTCAAGCTTTTGGCACCATTTTTGATTGAATTGCCAAAAGTCAGATTTTTACTGAAATTATGACCCCGGGCGTTAGGGATTTTTTCAAAAAAATATTTTCTGCCGGTTAAGTTTTTGAGGGCTGATTTCTTGTCCTGTGATAAAAAGCCTTCTGTTTCGAGTGCCAAAGCTTTCAGGGGAGCATTTGCAACCGGTTGGCGCCATTTTTGAGTGAATTGCCAAAAGTCAGATTGTTTCTGAAATATTTTCTGCCGGTTAAGTTTTTGAGGGCTGATTTCTTGTCCTGTGATAAAAAGCCTTCTGTTTCCATCGCCCAAGCTTTCAGGGCAGCATTTGCAACCGGTTGGCACCATTTTTGATTGAATTGCCAAAAGTCAGGTTTTTGCAGAAATTGTGACCCCGGGGCTTAGGGATTTTTTCAAAAAAATATTTTCTGCCGGTTAAGTTAATGAGGGCTGATTTCTTGTCCTGTGATAAAAAGCCTTCTGTTTCGAGTGCCAAACCTTTCAGGAGAGCATTTTCAAGCTTTTGGCACCATTTTTGAGGGAATTGCCAAAAGTCAGATTTTTGATGAAATTGTGACCCCGGGGCTTAGGGATTTTTTCAAAAAAATATTTTCTGCCGGTTAAGTTTTTGAGGGCTGATTTCTTGTCCTGTGATAAAAAGCCTTCTGTTTCGAGTGCCAAAGCTTTCAGGGGAGCATTTGCAACCGGTTGGCACCATTTTTGAGTGAATTGCCAAAAGTCAGATTTTTGCTGAAATTGTGACCCCGGGGCTTAGGGATTTTTTCAAAAAAATATTTTCTGCCGGTTAAGTTAATGAGGGCTGATTTCTTGTCCTGTGATAAAAAGCCTTCTGTTTCGAGTGCCAAACCTTTCAGGAGAGCATTTTCAAGCTTTTGGCACCATTTTTGAGTGAATTGCCAAAAGTCAGATTTTTGCTGAAATTGTGACCCCGGGGCTTAGGGATTTCTTCAAAAAAATATTTTCTGCCGGTTAAGTTTTTGAGGGCTGATTTCTTGTCCTGTGATAAAAAGCCTTCTGTTTCCATCGCCCAAGCTTTCAGGGGAGCATTTGCAACCGTTTGGCACCATTTTGGATTGAATTGCCAAAAGTCATTTTTTTGCAGAAATTGTGACCCCGGGGGTTAGGGATTTTTTTCAAAAAAATATTTTCTGCCGGTTAAGTTTTTGAGGGCTGATTTCTTGTCCTGGGATAAAAAGCCTTCTGTTTCGAGTGCCAAAGCTTTCAGGAGAGCATTTTCAAGCTTTTGGCACCATTTTTGATTGAATTGCCAAAAGTCAGATTTTTACTGAAATTGTGACCCCGGGCGTTAGGGATTTTTTCAAAAAAATATTTTCTGCCGGTTAAGTTTTTGAGGGCTGATTTCTTGTCCTGTGATAAAAAGCCTTCTGTTTCGAGTGCCAAAGCTTTCAGGGGAGCATTTGCAACCGGTTGGCGCCATTTTTGAGTGAATTGCCAAAAGTCAGATTGTTTCTGAAATATTTTCTGCCGGTTAAGTTTTTGAGGGCTGATTTCTTGTCCTGTGATAAAAAGCCTTCTGTTTCCATCGCCCAAGCTTTCAGGGCAGCATTTGCAACCGGTTGGCACCATTTTTGATTGAATTGCCAAAAGTCAGGTTTTTGCAGAAATTGTGACCCCGGGGCTTAGGGATTTTTTCAAAAAAATATTTTCTGCCGGTTAAGTTAATGAGGGCTGATTTCTTGTCCTGTGATAAAAAGCCTTCTGTTTCGAGTGCCAAACCTTTCAGGAGAGCATTTTCAAGCTTTTGGCACCATTTTTGAGTGAATTGCCAAAAGTCAGATTTTTGCTGAAATTGTGACCCCGGGGCTTAGGGATTTTTTCAAAAAAATATTTTCTGCTGGTTAAGTTTTTGAGGGCTGATTTCTTGTCCTGTGATAAAAAGCCTTCTGTTTCGAGTGCCAAACCTTTCAGGAGAGCATTTTCAAGCTTTTGGCACCATTTTTGAGTGAATTGCCAAAAGTCAGATTTTTGCTGAAATTCTGACCCCGGGACTTAGGGATTTTTTCAAAAAAATATTTTCTGCCTGTTAAGTTTTTGAGGGCTGATTTCTTGTCCTGTGATAAAAAGCCTTCTGTTTCGAGTGCCAAACCTTTCAGGAGAGCATTTGCAACCGGTTGGCACCATTTTTGAGTGAATTGCCAAAAGTCAGATTTTTGATGAAATTGTGACCCCGGGGCTTAGGGATTTTTTCAAAAAAATATTTTCTGCCGGTTAAGTTTTTGAGGGCTGATTTCTTGTCCTGTGATAAAAAGCCTTCTGTTTCGAGTGCCAAAGCTTTCAGGGGAGCATTTGCAACCGGTTGGCACCATTTTTGACTGAATTGCCAAAAGTCAGATTTTTGCTGAAATTGTGACCCCGGGGCTTAGGGATTTTTTCAAAAAAATATTTTCTGCCGGTTAAGTTAATGAGGGCTGATTTCTTGTCCTGTGATAAAAAGCCTTCTGTTTCGAGTGCCAAACCTTTCAGGAGAGCATTTTCAAGCTTTTGGCACCATTTTTGAGTGAATTGCCAAAAGTCAGATTTTTGCTGAAATTGTGACCCCGGGGCTTAGGGATTTTTTCAAAAAAATATTTTCTGCCGGTTAAGTTTTTGAGGGCTGATTTCTTGTCCTGTGATAAAAAGCCTTCTGTTTCGAGTGCCAAACCTTTCAGGAGAGCATTTTCAAGCTTTTGGCACCATTTTTGAGTGAATTGCCAAAAGTCAGATTTTTGCTGAAATTGTGACCCCGGGGGTTAGGGATTTCTTCAAAAAAATATTTTCTGCCGGTTAACTTTTTGAGGGCTGATTTCTTTTCCTGTGATAAAAAGCCTTCTGTTTCCATCGCCCAAGCTTTCAGGGGAGCATTTGCAACCGTTTGGCACCATTTTTTAGTGAATTGCCAAAAGTCATTTTTTTGCAGAAATTGTGACCCCGGGGGTTAGGGATTTTTTCAAAAAAATATTTTCTGCCGGTTAAGTTTTTGAGGGCTGATTTCTTGTCCTGTGATAAAAAGCCTTCTGTTTCGAGTGCCAAAGCTTTCAGGGGAGCATTTGAAACCGGTTGGCACCATTTTTGAGTGAATTGCCAAAAGTCAGATTTTTGATGAAATTGTGACCCCGGGGCTTAGGGATTTTTTCAAAAAAATATTTTCTGCCGGTTAAGTTTTTGAGGGCTGATTTCTTGTCCTGTGATAAAAAGCCTTCTGTTTCGAGTGCCAAACCTTTCAGGAGAGCATTTTCAAGCTTTTGGCACCATTTTTGATTGAATTGCCAAAAGTCATTTTTTTGCAGAAATTGTGACCCCGGGGGTTAGGGATTTTTTCAAAAAAATATTTTCTGCCGGTTAAGTTTTTGAGGGCTGATTTCTTGTCCTGTGATAAAAAGCCTTCTGTTTCGAGTGCCAAAGCTTTCAGGAGAGCATTTTCAAGCTTTTGGCACCATTTTTGATTGAATTGCCAAAAGTCAGATTTTTAATGAAATTGTGACCCCGGGCGTTAGGGATTTTTTCAAAAAAATATTTTCTGCCGGTTAAGTTTTTGAGGGCTGATTTCTTGTCCTGTGATAAAAAGCATTCTGTTTCGAGTGCCAAAGCTTTCAGGGGAGCATTTGCAACCGGTTGGCGCCATTTTTGAGTGAATTGCCAAAAGTCAGATTGTTTCTGAAATATTTTCTGCCGGTTAAGTTTTTGAGGGCTGATTTCTTGTCCTGTGATAAAAAGCCTTCTGTTTCCATCGCCCAAGCTTTCAGGGGAGCATTTGCAACCGGTTGGCACCATTTTTGAGTGAATTGCCAAAAGTCAGATTTTTGCTGAAATTCTGACCCCGGGGCTTAGGGATTTTTTCAAAAAAATATTTTCTGCCGGTTAAGTTTTTGAGGGCTGATTTCTTGTCCTGTGATAAAAAGCCTTCTGTTTCGAGTGCCAAACCTTTCAGGAGAGCATTTTCAAGCTTTTGGCACCATTTTTGAGTGAATTGCCAAAAGTCAGATTTTTGATGAAATTGTGACCCCGGGGCTTAGGGATTTTTTCAAAAAAATATTTTCTGCCGGTTAAGTTTTTGAGGGCTGATTTCTTGTCCTGTGATAAAAAGCCTTCTGTTTCGAGTGCCAAAGCTTTCAGGGGAGCATTTGAAACCGGTTGGCACCATTTTTGAGTGAATTGCCAAAAGTCAGATTTTTGATGAAATTGTGACC
This sequence comes from Podarcis vaucheri, assembly GCF_965113315.1. NCBI lineage: Eukaryota > Metazoa > Chordata > Lepidosauria > Squamata > Lacertidae > Podarcis > Podarcis vaucheri. The sequence goes on along the minus strand of NW_028118809.1, from coordinate 2,865,215 downwards.
CCGGGGCTTAGGGATTTTTTCAAAAAAATATTTTCTGCCGGTTAAGTTTTTGAGGGCTGATTTCTTGTCCTGTGATAAAAAGCCTTCTGTTTCGAGTGCCAAACCTTTCAGGAGAGCATTTTCAAGCTTTTGGCACCATTTTTGATTGAATTGCCAAAAGTCATTTTTTTGCAGAAATTGTGACCCCGGGGGTTAGGGATTTTTTCAAAAAAATATTTTCTGCCGGTTAAGTTTTTGAGGGCTGATTTCTTGTCCTGTGATAAAAAGCCTTCTGTTTCGAGTGCCAAAGCTTTCAGGAGAGCATTTTCAAGCTTTTGGCACCATTTTTGATTGAATTGCCAAAAGTCAGATTTTTAATGAAATTGTGACCCCGGGCGTTAGGGATTTTTTCAAAAAAATATTTTCTGCCGGTTAAGTTTTTGAGGGCTGATTTCTTGTCCTGTGATAAAAAGCATTCTGTTTCGAGTGCCAAAGCTTTCAGGGGAGCATTTGCAACCGGTTGGCGCCATTTTTGAGTGAATTGCCAAAAGTCAGATTGTTTCTGAAATATTTTCTGCCGGTTAAGTTTTTGAGGGCTGATTTCTTGTCCTGTGATAAAAAGCCTTCTGTTTCCATCGCCCAAGCTTTCAGGGGAGCATTTGCAACCGGTTGGCACCATTTTTGAGTGAATTGCCAAAAGTCAGATTTTTGCTGAAATTCTGACCCCGGGGCTTAGGGATTTTTTCAAAAAAATATTTTCTGCCGGTTAAGTTTTTGAGGGCTGATTTCTTGTCCTGTGATAAAAAGCCTTCTGTTTCGAGTGCCAAACCTTTCAGGAGAGCATTTTCAAGCTTTTGGCACCATTTTTGAGTGAATTGCCAAAAGTCAGATTTTTGATGAAATTGTGACCCCGGGGCTTAGGGATTTTTTCAAAAAAATATTTTCTGCCGGTTAAGTTTTTGAGGGCTGATTTCTTGTCCTGTGATAAAAAGCCTTCTGTTTCGAGTGCCAAAGCTTTCAGGGGAGCATTTGCAACCGGTTGGCACCATTTTTGAGTGAATTGCCAAAAGTCAGTTTTTTGCTGAAATTGTGACCCCGGGGCTTAGGGATTTTTTCAAAAAAATATTTTCTGCCGGTTAAGTTAATGAGGGCTGATTTCTTGTCCTGTGATAAAAAGCCTTCTGTTTCGAGTGCCAAACCTTTCAGGAGAGCATTTTCAAGCTTTTGGCACCATTTTTGAGTGAATTGCCAAAAGTCAGATTTTTGCTGAAATTGTGACCCCGGGGCTTAGGGATTTCTTCAAAAAAATATTTTCTGCCGGTTAAGTTTTTGAGGGCTGATTTCTTGTCCTGTGATAAAAAGCCTTCTGTTTCCATCGCCCAAGCTTTCAGGGGAGCATTTGCAACCGTTTGGCACCATTTTGGATTGAATTGCCAAAAGTCATTTTTTTGCAGAAATTGTGACCCCGGGGGTTAGGGATTTTTTCAAAAAAATATTTTCTGCCGGTTAAGTTTTTGAGGGCTGATTTCTTGTCCTGGGATAAAAAGCATTCTGTTTCGAGTGCCAAAGCTTTCAGGAGAGCATTTTCAAGCTTTTGGCACCATTTTTGATTGAATTGCCAAAAGTCAGATTTTTACTGAAATTGTGACCCCGGGCGTTAGGGATTTTTTCAAAAAAATATTTTCTGCCGGTTAAGTTTTTGAGGGCTGATTTCTTGTCCTGTGATAAAAAGCCTTCTGTTTCGAGTGCCAAAGCTTTCAGGGGAGCATTTGCAACCGGTTGGCGCCATTTTTGAGTGAATTGCCAAAAGTCAGATTGTTTCTGAAATATTTTCTGCCGGTTAAGTTTTTGAGGGCTGATTTCTTGTCCTGTGATAAAAAGCCTTCTGTTTCCATCGCCCAAGCTGTCAGGGCAGCATTTGCAACCGGTTGGCACCATTTTTGATTGAATTGCCAAAAGTCAGGTTTTTGCAGAAATTGTGACCCCGGGGCTTAGGGATTTTTTCAAAAAAATATTTTCTGCTGGTTAAGTTTTTGAGGGCTGATTTCTTGTCCTGTGATAAAAAGCCTTCTGTTTCGAGTGCCAAACCTTTCAGGAGAGCATTTTCAAGCTTTTGGCACCATTTTTGAGTGAATTGCCTAAAGTCAGATTTTTGCTGAAATTCTGACCCCGGGACTTAGGGATTTTTTCAAAAAAATATTTTCTGCCTGTTAAGTTTTTGAGGGCTGATTTCTTGTCCTGTGATAAAAAGCCTTCTGTTTCGAGTGCCAAACCTTTCAGGAGAGCATTTTCAAGCTTTTGGCACCATTTTTGAGTGAATTGCCAAAAGTCAGATTTTTGATGAAATTGTGACCCCGGGGCTTAGGGATTTTTTCAAAAAAATATTTTCTGCCGGTTAAGTTTTTGAGGGCTGATTTCTTGTCCTGTGATAAAAAGCCTTCTGTTTCGAGTGCCAAAGCTTTCAGGGGAGCATTTGCAACCGGTTGGCACCATTTTTGACTGAATTGCCAAAAGTCAGATTTTTGCTGAAATTGTGACCCCGGGGCTTAGGGATTTTTTCAAAAAAATATTTTCTGCCGGTTAAGTTAATGAGGGCTGATTTCTTGTCCTGTGATAAAAAGCCTTCTGTTTCGAGTGCCAAACCTTTCAGGAGAGCATTTTCAAGCTTTTGGCACCATTTTTGAGTGAATTGCCAAAAGTCAGATTTTTGCTGAAATTGTGACCCCGGGGCTTAGGGATTTTTTCAAAAAAATATTTTCTGCCGGTTAAGTTTTTGAGGGCTGATTTCTTGTCCTGTGATAAAAAGCCTTCTGTTTCAAGTGCCAAACCTTTCAGGAGAGCATTTTCAAGCTTTTGGCACCATTTTTGAGTGAATTGCCAAAAGTCAGATTTTTGCTGAAATTGTGACCCCGGGGGTTAGGGATTTCTTCAAAAAAATATTTTCTGCCGGTTAACTTTTTGAGGGCTGATTTCTTTTCCTGTGATAAAAAGCCTTCTGTTTCCATCGCCCAAGCTTTCAGGGGAGCATTTGCAACCGTTTGGCACCATTTTTTATTGAATTGCCAAAAGTCATTTTTTTGCAGAAATTGTGACCCCGGGGGTTAGGGATTTTTTCAAAAAAATATTTTCTGCCGGTTAACTTTTTGAGGGCTGATTTCTTGTCCTGTGATAAAAAGCCTTCTGTTTCCATCGCCCAAGCTTTCAGGGGAGCATTTGCAACCGGTTGGCACCATTTTTGAGTGAATTGCCAAAAGTCAGATTTTTGATGAAATTGTGACCCCCGGGGCTTAGGGATTTTTTCAAAAAAATATTTTCTGCCGGTTAAGTTTTTGAGGGCTGATTTCTTGTCCTGTGATAAAAAGCCTTCTGTTTCGAGTGCCAAACCTTTCAGGGGAGCATTTTCAAGCTTTTGGCACCATTTTTGAGTGAATTGCCAAAAGTCAGATTGTTTCTGAAATATTTTCTGCCGGTTAAGTTTTTGAGGGCTGATTTCTTGTCCTGTGATAAAAAGCCTTCTGTTTCGAGTGCCAAAGCTTTCAGGGGAGCATTTGCAATCGGTTGGCACCATTTTTGAGTGAATTGCCAAAAGTCAGATTTTTGCTGAAATTGTGACCCCGGGCGTTAGGGATTTTTTCAAAAAAATATTTTCTGCCGGTTAAGTTTTTGAGGGCTGATTTCTTGTCCTGTGATAAAAAGCCTTCTGTTTCGAGTGCCAAAGCTTTCAGGGGAGCATTTGCAACCGGTTGGCGCCATTTTTGAGTTAATTGCCAAAAGTCAGATTGTTTCTGAAATATTTTTTGCCGGTTAAGTTTTTGAGGGCTGATTTCTTGTCCTGTGATAAAAAGCCTTCGGTTTCGAGTGCCAAAGCTTTCAGGGGAGCATTTGCAACCGGTTGGCACCATTTTTGAGTGAATTGCCAAAAGTCAGATTTTTGATGAAATTGTGACCCCGGGGCTTAGGGATTTTTTCAAAAAAATATTTTCTGCCGGTTAAGTTTTTGAGGGCTGATTTCTTGTCCTGTGATAAAAAGCCTTCTGTTTCGAGTGCCAAAGCTTTCAGGAGAGCATTTTCAAGCTTTTGGCACCATTTTTGATTGAATTGCCAAAAGTCAGATTTTTACTGAAATTGTGACCCCGGGCGTTAGGGATTTTTTCAAAAAAATATTTTCTGCCGGTTAAGTTTTTGAGGGCTGATTTCTTGTCCTGTGATAAAAAGCCTTCTGTTTCGAGTGCCAAACCTTTCAGGGGAGCATTTGCAACCGGTTGGCGCCATTTTTGAGTGAATTGCCAAAAGTCAGATTGTTTCTGAAATATTTTCTGCCGGTTAAGTTTTTGAGGGCTGATTTCTTGTCCTGTGATAAAAAGCCTTCTGTTTCCATCGCCCAAGCTTTCAGGGGAGCATTTGCAACCGGTTGGCACCATTTTTGATTGAATTGCCAAAAGTCAGGTTTTTGCAGAAATTGTGACCCCGGGGCTTAGGGATTTTTTCAAAAAAATATTTTCTGCCGGTTAAGTTAATGAGGGCTGATTTCTTGTCCTGTGATAAAAAGCCTTCTGTTTCGAGTGCCAAACCTTTCAGGAGAGCATTTTCAAGCTTTTGGCACCATTTTTGAGTGAATTGCCAAAAGTCAGATTTTTGCTGAAATTGTGACCCCGGGGCTTAGGGATTTTTTCAAAAAAATATTTTCTGCCGGTTAAGTTTTTGAGGGCTGATTTCTTGTCCTGTGATAAAAAGCCTTCTGTTTCGAGTGCCAAAGCTTTCAGGGGAGCATTTGCAACCGGTTGGCACCATTTTTGAGTGAATTGCCAAAAGTCAGATTTTTGATGAAATTGTGACCCCGGGGCTTAGGGATTTTTTCAAAAAAATATTTTCTGCCGGTTAAGTTTTTGAGGGCTGATTTCTTGTCATGTGATAAAAAGCCTTCTGTTTCGAGTGCCAAACCTTTCAGGAGAGCATTTTCAAGCTTTTGGCACCATTTTTGAGTGAATTGCCAAAAGTCAGATTTTTGCTGAAATTCTGACCCCGGGGCTTAGGGATTTTTTCAAAAAAATATTTTCTGCCGGTTAAGTTTTTGAGGGCTGATTTCTTGTCCTGTGATAAAAAGCCTTCTGTTTCGAGTGCCAAACCTTTCAGGAGAGCATTTTCAAGCTTTTGGCACCATTTTTGAGTGAATTGCCAAAAGTCAGATTTTTTATGAAATTGTGACCCCGGGGCTTAGGGATTTTTTCAAAAAAATATTTTCTGCCGGTTAAGTTTTTGAGGGCTGATTTCTTGTCCTGTGATAAAAAGCCTTCTGTTTCGAGTGCCAAAGCTTTCAGGGGAGCATTTGCAACCGTTTGGCACCATTTTTGAGTGAATTGCCAAAAGTCAGATTTTTGCTGAAATTGTGACCCCGGGGCTTAGGGATTTTTTCAAAAAAATATTTTCTGCCGGTTAAGTTAATGAGGGCTGATTTCTTGTCCTGTGATAAAAAGCCTTCTGTTTCGAGTGCCAAACCTTTCAGGAGAGCATTTTCAAGCTTTTGGCACCATTTTTGAGTGAATTGCCAAAAGTCAGATTTTTGCTGAAATTGTGACCCCGGGGCTTAGGGATTTTTTCAAAAAAATATTTTCTGCCGGTTAAGTTTTTGAGGGCTGATTTCTTGTCCTGTGATAAAAAGCCTTCTGTTTCGAGTGCCAAAGCTTTCAGGGGAGCATTTGCAACCGGTTGGCACCATTTTTGAGTGAATTGCCAAAAGTCAGATTTTTGATGAAATTGTGACCCCGGGGCTTAGGGATTTTTTCAAAAAAATATTTTCTGCCGGTTAAGTTTTTGAGGGCTGATTTCTTGTCATGTGATAAAAAGCCTTCTGTTTCGAGTGCCAAACCTTTCAGGAGAGCATTTTCAAGCTTTTGGCACCATTTTTGAGTGAATTGCCAAAAGTCAGATTTTTGCTGAAATTCTGACCCCGGGGCTTAGGGATTTTTTCAAAAAAATATTTTCTGCCGGTTAAGTTTTTGAGGGCTGATTTCTTGTCCTGTGATAAAAAGCCTTCTGTTTCGAGTGCCAAACCTTTCAGGAGAGCATTTTCAAGCTTTTGGCACCATTTTTGAGTGAATTGCCAAAAGTCAGATTTTTTATGAAATTGTGACCCCGGGGCTTAGGGATTTTTTCAAAAAAATATTTTCTGCCGGTTAAGTTTTTGAGGGCTGATTTCTTGTCCTGTGATAAAAAGCCTTCTGTTTCGAGTGCCAAAGCTTTCAGGGGAGCATTTGCAACCGTTTGGCACCATTTTTGAGTGAATTGCCAAAAGTCAGATTTTTGCTGAAATTGTGACCCCGGGGCTTAGGGATTTTTTCAAAAAAATATTTTCTGCCGGTTAAGTTAATGAGGGCTGATTTCTTGTCCTGTGATAAAAAGCCTTCTGTTTCGAGTGCCAAACCTTTCAGGAGAGCATTTTCAAGCTTTTGGCACCATTTTTGAGTGAATTGCCAAAAGTCAGATTTTTGCTGAAATTGTGACCCCGGGGCTTAGGGATTTTTTCAAAAAAAATATTTTCTGCCGGTTAAGTTTTTGAGGGCTGATTTCTTGTCCTGTGATAAAAAGCCTTCTGTTTCGAGTGCCAAAGCTTTCAGGGGAGCATTTGCAACCGGTTGGCACCATTTTTGAGTGAATTGCCAAAAGTCAAATTTTTGCTGAAATTGTGACCCCGGGGCTTAGGGATTTTTTCAAAAAAATATTTTCTGCCGGTTAAGTTTTTGAGGGCTGATTTCTTGTCCTGGGATAAAAAGCCTTCTGTTTCGAGTGCCAAACCTTTCAGGAGAGCATTTTCAAGCTTTTGGCACCATTTTTGAGTGAATTGCCAAAAGTCAGATTTTTGCTGAAATTGTTACCCCGGGGCTTAGGGATTTTTTCAAAAAAATATTTTCTGCCGGTTAAGTTTTTGAGGGCTGATTTCTTGTCCTGTGATAAAAAGCCTTCTGTTTCGAGTGCCAAAGCTTTCAGGGGAGCATTTGCAACCGGTTGGCGCCATTTTTGAGTGAATTGCCAAAAGTCAGATTGTTTCTGAAATATTTTCTGCCGGTTAAGTTTTTGAGGGCTGATTTCTTGTCCTGTGATAAAAAGCCTTCTGTTTCCATCGCCCAAGCTTTCAGGGGAGCATTTGCAACCGGTTGGCACCATTTTTGATTGAATTGCCAAAAGTCAGGTTTTTGCAGAAATTGTGACCCCGGGGCTTAGGGATTTTTTCAAAAAAATATTTTCTGCCGGTTAAGTTAATGAGGGCTGATTTCTTGTCCTGTGATAAAAACCCTTCTGTTTCGAGTGCCAAAGCTTTCAGGGGAGCATTTGCAACCGGTTGGCACCATTTTTGAGTGAATTGCCAAAAGTCAGATTTTTGCTGAAATTGTGACCCCGGGGCTTAGGGATTTTTTCAAAAAAATATTTTCTGCCGGTTAAGTTTTTGAGGGCTGATTTCTTGTCCTGTGATAAAAAGCCTTCTGTTTCGAGTGCCAAAGCTTTCAGGGGAGCATTTGCAACCGGTTGGCACCATTTTTGAGTGAATTGCCAAAAGTCAGATTTTTGATGAAATTGTGACCCCGGGGCTTAGGGATTTTTTCAAAAAAATATTTTCTGCCGGTTAAGTTTTTGAGGGCTGATTTCTTGTCCTGTGATAAAAAGCCTTCTGTTTCGAGTGCCAAACCTTTTAGGAGAGCATTTTCAAGCTTTTGGCACCATTTTTGAGTGAATTGCCAAAAGTCAGATTTTTGCTGAAATTCTGACCCCGGGGCTTAGGGATTTTTTCAAAAAAATATTTTCTGCCGGTTAAGTTTTTGAGGGCTGATTTCTTGTCCTGTGATAAAAAGCCTTCTGTTTCGAGTGCCAAACCTTTCAGGAGAGCATTTTCAAGCTTTTGGCACCATTTTTGAGTGAATTGCCAAAAGTCAGATTTTTGATGAAATTGTGACCCCGGGGCTTAGGGATTTTTTCAAAAAAATATTTTCTGCCGGTTAAGTTTTTGAGGGCTGATTTCTTGTCCTCTGATAAAAAGCCTTCTGTTTCGAGTGCCAAAGCTTTCAGGGGAGCATTTGCAACCAGTTGGCACCATTTTTGAGTGAATTGCCAAAAGTCAGATTTTTGATGAAATTGTGACCACGGGGCTTAGGGATTTTTTCAAAAAAATATTTTCTGCCGGTTAAGTTTTTGAGGGCTGATTTCTTGTCCTGTGATAAAAAGCCTTCTGTTTTGAGTGCCAAAGTTTTCAGGGGAGCATTTTCAAACTTTTGGCACCATTTTTGAGTTAATTGCCAAAAGTCAGATTGTTTCTGAAATATTTTCTGCCGGTTAAGTTTTTGAGGGCTGATTTCTTGTCCTGTGATAAAAAGCCTTCTGTTTCGAGTGCCAAAGCTTTCAGGGGAGCATTTGCAACCGGTTGGCACCATTTTTGAGTGAATTGCCAAAAGTCAGATTTTTGATGAAATTGTGACCCCGGGGCTTAGGGATTTTTTCAAAAAAATATTTTCTGCCGGTTAAGTTTTTGAGGGCTGATTTCTTGTCCTGTGATAAAAAGCCTTCTGTTTCGAGTGCCAAACCTTTCAGGAGAGCATTTTCAAGCTTTTGGCACCATTTTTGAGTGAATTGCCAAAAGTCAGATTTTTGCTGAAATTGTGACCCCGGGGGTTAGGGATTTCTTCAAAAAAATATTTTCTGCCGGTTAACTTTTTGAGGGCTGATTTCTTGTCCTGTGATAAAAAGCCTTCTGTTTCCATCGCCCAAGCTTTCAGGGGAGCATTTGCAACCGGTTGGCACCATGTTTGAGTGAATTGCCAAAAGTCATTTTTTTGCAGAAATTGTGACCCCGGGGCTTAGGGATTTTTTCAAAAAAATATTTTCTGCCGGTTAAGTTTTTGAGGGCTGATTTCTTGTCCTGTGATAAAAAGCCTTCTGTTTCGAGTGCCAAACCTTTCAGGGGAGCATTTTCAAGCTTCTGGCACCATTTTTGAGTGAATTGCCAAAAGTCAGATTGTTTCTGAAATATTTTCTGCCGGTTAAGTTTTTGAGGGCTGATTTCTTGTCCTGTGATAAAAAGCCTTCTGTTTCGAGTGCCAAAGCTTTCAGGGGAGCATTTGCAACCGGTTGGCACCATTTTTGAGTGAATTGCCAAAAGTCAGATTTTTGATGAAATTGTGACCCCGGGGCTTAGGGATTTTTTCAAAAAAATATTTTCTGCCGGTTAAGTTTTTGAGGGCTGATTTCTTGTCCTGTGATAAAAAGCCTTCTGTTTCGAGTGCCAAACCTTTCAGGAGAGCATTTTCAAGCTTTTGGCACCATTTTTGAGTGAATTGCCAAAAGTCAGATTTTTGCTGAAATTGTGACCCCGGGGGTTAGGGATTTTTTCAAAAAAATATTTTCTGCCGGTTAACTTTTTGAGGGCTGATTTCTTGTCCTGTGATAAAAAGCCTTCTGTTTCCATCGCCCAAGCTTTCAGGGGAGCATTTGCAACCGGTTGGCACCATTTTTGAGTGAATTGCCAAAAGTCATTTTTTTGCAGAAATTGTGACCCCGGGGCTTAGGGATTTTTTCAAAAAAATATTTTCTGCCGGTTAAGTTTTTGAGGGCTGATTTCTTGTCCTGTGATAAAAAGCCTTCTGTTTCGAGTGCCAAACCTTTCAGGGGAGCATTTTCAAGCTTTTGGCACCATTTTTGAGTGAATTGCCAAAAGTCAGATTGTTTCTGAAATATTTTCTGCCGGTTAAGTTTTTGAGGGCTGATTTCTTGTCCTGTGATAAAAAGCCTTCTGTTTCGAGTGCCAAAGCTTTCAGGGGAGCATTTGCAACCGGTTGGCACCATTTTTGAGTGAATTGCCAAAAGTCAGATTTTTGCTGAAATTGTGACCCCGGGCGTTAGGGATTTTTTCAAAAAAATATTTTCTGCCGGTTAAGTTTTTGAGGGCTGATTTCTTGTCCTGTGATAAAAAGCCTTCTGTTTCGAGTGCCAAAGCTTTCAGGGGAGCATTTGCAACCGGTTGGCACCATTTTTGAGTGAATTGCCAAAAGTCAGATTTTTGATGAAATTGGTCCCCCGGGGCTTAGGGATTTTTTCAAAAAAATATTTTCTGCCGGTTAAGTTTTTGAGGGCTGATTTCTCGTCCTGTGATAAAAAGCCTTCTGATTCGAGTGCCAAACCTTTCAGGGGAGCATTTTCAAGCTTTTGGCACCATTTTTGAGTGAATTGCCAAAAGTCAGATTTTTGCTGAAATTGTGACCCCCGGGGGTTAGGGATTTCTTCAAAAAAATATTTTCTGCCGGTTAAGTTTTTGAGGGCTTATTTCTTGTCCTGTGATAAAAAGCCTTCTGTTTCGAGTGCCAAAGCTTTCAGGGGAGCATTTGCAACCGGTTGGCACCATTTTTGAGTGAATTGCCAAAAGTCAGATTTTTGCTGAAATTGTGACCCCGGGGCTTAGGGATTTTTTCAAAAAAATATTTTCTGCCGGTTAAGTTTTTGAGGGCTGATTTCTTGTCCTGTGATAAAAAGCCTTCTGTTTCGAGTGCCAAACCTTTCAGGGGAGCATTTTCAAGCTTTTGGCACCATTTTTGAGTGAATTGCCAAAAGTCAGATTGTTTCTGAAATATTTTCTGCCGGTTAAGTTTTTGAGGGCTGATTTTTTCTCCTGTGATAAAAAGCCTTCTGTTTCGAGTGCCAAACCTTTCAGGAGAGCATTGTCATGCTTTTGGCACCATTTTTGAGTGAATTGCCAAAAGTCCGATTTTTGCTGAAATTGTGACCCCGGGGGTTAGGGATTTCTTCAAAAAAATATTTTCTGCCGGTTAACTTTTTGAGGGCTGATTTCTTGTCCTGTGATAAAAAGCCTTCTGTTTCCATCGCCCAAGCTTTCAGGGGAGCATTTGCAACCGTTTGGCACCATTTTTGATTGAATTGCCAAAAGTCAGGTTTTTGCAGAAATTGTGACCCCGGGGCTTAGGGATTTTTTCAAAAAAATATTTTCTGCCGGTTAAGTTTTTGAGGGCTGATTTCTTGTCCTGTGATAAAAAGCCTTCTGTTTCGAGTGCCAAACCTTTCAGGGGAGCATTTTCAAGCTTTTGGCACCATTTTTGAGTGAATTGCCAAAAGTCAGATTGTTTCTGAAATATTTTCTGCTGGTTAAGTTTTTGAGGGCTGATTTTTTCTCCTGTGATAAAAAGCCTTCTGTTTCGAGTGCCAAACCTTTCAGGAGAGCATTTTCATGCTTTTGGCACCATTTTTGAGTGAATTGCCAAAAGTCCGATTTTTGCTGAAATTGTGACCCCGGGGGTTAGGGATTTCTTCAAAAAAAATATTTTCTGCCGGTTAACTTTTCGAGGGCCGATTTCTTGTCCTGTGATAAAAAGCCTTCTGTTTCCATCGCCCAAGCTTTCAGGGGAGCATTTGCAACCGGTTGGCACCATTTTTGAGTGAATTGCCAAAAGTCAGATTTTTGATGAAATTGTGACCCCGGGGCTTAGGGATTTTTTCAAAAAAATATTTTCTGCCGGTTAAGTCAATGAGGGCTGATTTCTTGTCCTGTGATAAAAAGCCTTCTGTTTCGAGTGCCAAACCTTTCAGGAGAGCATTTTCAAGCTTTTGGCACCATTTTTGAGTGAATTGCCAAAAGTCAGATTTTTGCTGAAATTGTGACCCCGGGGCTTAGGGATTTTTTCAAAAAAATATTTTCTGCCGGTTAAGTTTTTGAGGGCTGATTTCTTGAACTGTGATAAAAAGCCTTCTGTTTCGATTGCCAAAGATTTCAGGGGAGCATTTGCAACCGGTTGGCCCATTTTTGAGTGAATTGCCAAAAGTCAGATTGTTTCTGAAATATTTTCTGCCGGTTAGGTTTTTGAGGGCTGATTTCTTGTCCTGTGATAAAAAGCCTTCTGTTTTGAGTGCCAAACCTTTCAGGAGAGCATTTTCAAGCTTTTGGCACCATTTTTGAGAGAATTGCCAAAAGTCAGATTTTTGATGAAATTGTGACCCCGGGGCTTAGGGATTTTTTCAAAAAAATATTTTCTGCCGGTTAAGTTTTTGAGGGCTGATTTCTTGTCCTGTGATAAAAAGCCTTCTGTTTCGAGTGCCAAAGCTTTCAGGGGAGCATTTTCAAGCTTTGGCACCATTTTTGAGTGAATTGCCAAAAGTCAGATTTTTGCTGAAATATTTTCTGCCGGTTAAGTTTTTGAGGGCTGATTTCTTGTCCTGTGATAAAAAGCCTTCTGTTTCGAGTGCCAAACCTTTCAGGAGAGCATTTTCAAGCTTTTGGCACCATTTTTGAGTGAATTGCCAAAAGTCAGATTTTTGCTGAAATTGTGACCCCGGGGCTTAGGGATTTTTTCAAAAAAAAATTTTTCTGCCGGTTAAGTTTTCGAGGGCTGATTTCTTGTCCTGTGATAAAAAGCTTTCTGTTTCGAGTGCCAAAGCTTTCAGGGCAGCATTTGCAACCGGTTGGCACCATTTTTGAGTGAATTGCCAAAAGTCAGATTTTTGAGGAAATTGTGACCCCGGGGCTTAGGGATTTTTTCAAAAAAATATTTTCTGCCGGTTAAGTTTCTGAGGGCTGATTTCTTGTCCTGTGATAAAAAGCCTTCTGTTTCCATCGCCCAAGCTTTCAGGGGAGCATTTGCAACCGGTTGGCACCATTTTTGATTGAATTGCCAAAAGTCAGGTTTTTGCAGAAATTGTGACCCCGGGGCTTAGGGATTTTTTCAAAAAAATATTTTCTGCTGGTTAAGTTAATGAGGGCATGTTTCTTGTCCTGTGATAAAAAGCCTTCTGTTTCGAGTGCCAAACCTTTCAGGAGAGCATTTTCAAGCTTTTGGCACCATTTTTGAGTGAATTGCCAAAAGTCAGATTTTTGCTGAAATTGTGACCCCGGGGCTTAGGGATTTTTTCAAAAAAATATTTTCTGCCGGTTAAGTTAATGAGTGCTGATTTCTTGTCCTGTGATAAAAAGCCTTCTGTTTCGAGTGCCAAACCTTTCAGGAGAGCATTTTCAAGCTTTTGGCACCATTTTTGAGTGAATTGCCAAAAGTCAGATTTTTGCTGAAATTCTGACCCCGGGGCTTAGGGATTTTTTCAAAAAAGTATTTTCTGCCGGTTAAGTTTTTGAGGGCTGATTTCTTGTCCTGTGATAAAAAGCCTTCTGTTGCGAGTGCCAAACCTTTCAGGAGAGCATTTTCATGCTTTTGGCACCATTTTTGAGTGAATTGCCAAAAGTCAGGTTTTTGCTGAAATTCTGACCCCGGGGCTTAGGAATTTTTTCAAAAAAATATTTTCTGCCCGTTAAGTTTTTGAGGGCTGATTTCTTGTCCTGTGATAAAAAGCCTTCTGTTTCGAGTGCCAAAGCTTTCAGGGGAGCATTTGCAACCGGTTGGCACCATTTTTGAGTGAATTGCCAAAAGTCAGATTGTTTCTGAAATATTTTCTGCCGGTTAGGTTTTTGAGGGCTGATTTCTTGTCCTGTGATAAAAAGCCTTCTGTTTCCATCGCCCAAGCTTTCAGGGGAGCATTTGCAACCGGTTGGCACCATTTTTGTTTCAATTGCCAAAAGTCAGGTTTTTGCAGAAATTGTGACCCCGGGGCTTAGGGATTTTTTCAAAAAAATATTTTCTGCTGGTTAAGTTAATGAGGGCAGATTTCTTGTCCTGTGATAAAAAGCCTTCTGTTTCTAGTTTCAAACCTTTCAGGAGAGCATTTTCAAGCTTTTGGCACCATTTTTGAGTGAATTGCCAAAAGTCAGATTTTTGCTGAAATTGTGACCCCGGGGCTTAGGGATTTTTTCAAAAAAATATTTTCTGCCGGTTAAGTTTTTGAGGGCTGATTTCATGTCCTGTGATAAAAAGCCTTCTGTTTCGAGTGCCAAAGCTTTCAGGGGAGCATTTGCAACCGGTTGGCACCATTTTTGAGTGAATTGCCAAAAGTCAAATTTTTGCTGAAATTGTGACCCCGGGGCTTAGGGATTTTTTCAAAAAAATATTTTCTGCCGGTTAAGTTTTTGAGGGCTGATTTCTTGTCCTGGGATAAAAAGCCTTCTGTTTCGAGTGCCAAACCTTTCAGGAGAGCATTTTCAAGCTTTTGGCACCATTTTTGAGTGAATTGCCAAAAGTCAGATTTTTGCTGAAATTGTGACCCCGGGGCTTAGGGATTTTTTCAAAAAAATATTTTCTGCCGGTTAAGTTTTTGAGGGCTGATTTCTTGTCCTGTGATAAAAAGCCTTCTGTTTCGAGTGCCAAAGCTTTCAGGGGAGCATTTGCAACCGGTTGGCACCATTTTTGAGTGAATTGCCAAAAGTCAGATTTTTGATGAAATTGTGACCACGGGGCTTAGGGATTTTTTCAAAAAAATATTTTCTGCCGGTTAAGTTTTTGAGGGCTGATTTCTTGTCCTGTGATAAAAAGCCTTCTGTTTTGAGTGCCAAAGTTTTCAGGGGAGCATTTTCAAACTTTTGGCACCATTTTTGAGTTAATTGCCAAAAGTCAGATTGTTTCTGAAATATTTTCTGCCGGTTAAGTTTTTGAGGGCTGATTTCTTGTCCTGTGATAAAAAGCCTTCTGTTTCGAGTGCCAAAGCTTTCAGGGGAGCATTTGCAACCGGTTGGCACCATTTTTGAGTGAATTGCCAAAAGTCAGATTTTTGATGAAATTGTGACCCCGGGGCTTAGGGATTTTTTCAAAAAAATATTTTCTGCCGGTTAAGTTTTTGAGGGCTGATTTCTTGTCCTGTGATAAAAAGCCTTCTGTTTCGAGTGCCAAACCTTTCAGGAGAGCATTTTCAAGCTTTTGGCACCATTTTTGAGTGAATTGCCAAAAGTCAGATTTTTGCTGAAATTGTGACCCCGGGAGTTAGGGATTTCTTCAAAAAAATATTTTCTGCCGGTTAACTTTTTGAGGGCTGATTTCTTGTCCTGTGATAAAAAGCCTTCTGTTTCCATCGCCCAAGCTTTCAGGGGAGCATTTGCAACCGTTTGGCACCATTTTTGATTGAATTGCCAAAAGTCATTTTTTTGCAGAAATTGTGACCCCGGGGGTTAGGGATTTTTTCAAAAAAATATTTTCTGCCGGTTAAGTTTTTGAGGGCTCATTTCTTGTCCTGTGATAAAAAGCCTTCTGTTTCGAGTGCCAAAGCTTTCAGGGGAGCATTTGCAACCGGTTGGCACCATTTTTGAGTGAATTGCCAAAAGTCAGATTTTTGATGAAATTGTGACCCCGGGGGTTAGGGATTTTTCAAAAAAATATTTTCTGCCGGTTATGTTTTTGAGGGCTGATTTCTTGTCCTGTGATAAAAAGCCTTCTGCTTCGAGTGCCAAAGCTTTCAGGGGAGCATTTTCAAGCTTTTGGCACCATTTTTGAGTTAATTGCCAAAAGTCAGATTGTTTCTGAAAGATTTTCTGCCGGTTAAGTTTTTGAGGGCTGATTTCTTGTCCTGTGATAAAAAGCCTTCTGTTTCGAGTGCCAAAGCTTTCAGGGGAGCATTTGCAACCGGTTGGCACCATTTTTGAGTGAATTGCCAAAAGTCAGATTTTTGCTGAAATTGTGACCCCGGGCGTTAGGGATTTTTTCAAAAAAATATTTTCTGCCGGTTAAGTTTTTGAGGGCTGATTTCTTGTCCTGTGATAAAAAGCCTTCTGTTTCGAGTGCCAAAGCTTTCAGGGGAGCATTTGCAACCGGTTGGCGCCATTTTTGAGTTAATTGCCAAAAGTCAGATTGTTTCTGAAATATTTTTTGCCGGTTAGGTTTTTGAGGGCTGATTTCTTGTCCTGTGATAAAAAGCCTTCTGTTTCGAGTGCCAAAGCTTTCAGGGGAGCATTTGCAACCGGTTGGCACCATTTTTGAGTGAATTGCCAAAAGTCAGATTTTTGATGAAATTGTGACCCCGGGGCTTAGGGATTTTTTCAAAAAAATATTTTCTGCCGGTTAAGTTTTTGAGGGCTGATTTCTTGTCCTGTGATAAAAAGCCTTCTGATTCGAGTGCCAAACCTTTCAGGGGAGCATTTTCAAGCTTTTGGCACCATTTTTGAGTGAATTGCCAAAAGTCAGATTTTTGCTGAAATTGTGACCCCGGGGGTTAGGGATTTCTTCAAAAAAATATTTTCTGCCGGTTAAGTTTTTGAGGGCTTATTTCTTGTCCTGTGATAAAAAGCCTTCTGTTTCGAGTGCCAAAGCTTTCAGGGGAGCATTTGCAACCGGTTGGCACCATTTTTGAGTGAATTGCCAAAAGTCAGATTTTTGCTGAAATTGTGACCCCGGGGCTTAGGGATTTTTTCAAAAAAATATTTTCTGCCGGTTAAGTTTTTGAGGGCTGATTTCTTGTCCTGTGATAAAAAGCCTTCTGTTTCGAGTGCCAAACCATTCAGGGGAGCATTTGCAACCGGTTGGCGCCATTTTTGAGTTAATTGCCAAAAGTCAGATTGTTTCTGAAATATTTTTTGCCGGTTAAGTTTTTGAGGGCTGATTTCTTGTCCTGTGATAAAAAGCCTTCTGTTTCGAGTGCCAAAGCTTTCAGGGGAGCATTTGCAACCGGTTGGCACCATTTTTGAGTGAATTGCCAAAAGTCAGATTTTTGCTGAAATTGTGACCCCGGGGCTTAGGGATTTTTTCAAAAAAATATTTTCTGCCGGTTAAGTTTTTGAGGGCTGATTTCTTGTCCTGTGATAAAAAGCCTTCTGTTTCGAGTGCCAAAGCTTTCAGGGGAGCATTTGCAACCGGTTGGCGCCATTTTTGAGTTAATTGCCAAAAGTCAGATTGTTTCTGAAATATTTTTTGCCGGTTAAGTTTTTGAGGGCTGATTTCTTGTCCTGTGATAAAAAGCCTTCTGTTTCGAGTGCCAAAGCTTTCAGGGGAGCATTTGCAACCGGTTGGCACCATTTTTGAGTGAATTGCCAAAAGTCAGATTTTTGATGAAATTGTGACCCCGGGGCTTAGGGATTTTTTCAAAAAAATATTTTCTGCCGGTTAAGTTTTTGTAGGCTGATTTCTTGTCCTGTGATAGAAAGCCTTCTGATTCGAGTGCCAAACCTTTCAGGGGAGCATTTTCAAGCTTTTGGCACCATTTTTGAGTGAATTGCCAAAAGTCCGATTTTTGCTGAAATTGTGACCCCGGGGGTTAGGGATTTCTTCAAAAAAATATTTTCTGCCGGTTAACTTTTTGAGGGCTGATTTCTTGTCCTGTGATAAAAAGCCTTCTGTTTCCATCGCCCAAGCTTTCAGGGGAGCATTTGCAACCGTTTGGCACCATTTTTGATTGAATTGCCAAAAGTCAGGTTTTTGCAGAAATTGTGACCCCGGGGCTTAGGGATTTTTTCAAAAAAATATTTTCTGCCGGTTAAGTTTTTGAGGGCTGATTTCTTGTCCTGTGATAAAAAGCCTTCTGTTTCGAGTGCCAAACCTTTCAGGGGAGCATTTTCAACCTTTTGGCACCATTTTTGAGTGAATTGCCAAAAGTCAGATTGTTTCTGAAATATTTTCTGCTGGTTAAGTTTTTGAGGGCTGATTTTTTCTCCTGTGATAAAAAGCCTTCTGTTTCGAGTGCCAAACCTTTCAGGAGAGCATTTTCATGCTTTTGGCACCATTTTTGAGTGAATTGCCAAAAGTCCGATTTTTGCTGAAATTGTGACCCCGGGGGTTAGGGATTTCTTCAAAAAAATATTTTCTGCCGGTTAACTTTTTGAGGGCTGATTTCTTGTCCTGTGATAAAAAGCCTTCTGTTTCCATCGCCCAAGCTTTCAGGGGAGCATTTGCAACCGGTTGGCACCATTTTTGAGTGAATTGCCAAAAGTCAGATTTTTGATGAAATTGTGACCCCGGGGCTTAGGGATTTTTTCAAAAAAATATTTTCTGCCGGTTAAGTCAATGAGGGCTGATTTCTTGTCCTGTGATAAAAAGCCTTCTGTTTCGAGTGCCAAACCTTTCAGGAGAGCATTTTCAAGCTTTTGGCACCATTTTTGAGTGAATTGCCAAAAGTCAGATTTTTGCTGAAATTGTGACCCCGGGGCTTAGGGATTTTTTCAAAAAAATATTTTCTGCCGGTTAAGTTTTTGAGGGCTGATTTCTTGAACTGTGATAAAAAGCCTTCTGTTTCGATTGCCAAAGATTTCAGGGGAGCATTTGCAACCGGTTGGCACCATTTTTGAGTGAATTGCCAAAAGTCAGATTGTTTCTGAAATATTTTCTGCCGGTTAGGTTTTTGAGGGCTGATTTCTTGTCCTGTGATAAAAAGCCTTCTGTTTCGAGTGCCAAACCTTTCAGGAGAGCATTTTCAAGCTTTTGGCACCATTTTTGAGTGAATTGCCAAAAGTCAGATTTTTGCTGAAATTCTGACCCCGGGGCTTAGGGATTTTTTCAAAAAAGTATTTTCTGCCGGTTAAGTTTTTGAGGGCTGATTTCTTGTCCTGTGATAAAAAGCCTTCTGTTGCGAGTGCCAAACCTTTCAGGAGAGCATTTTCATGCTTTTGGCACCATTTTTGAGTGAATTGCCAAAAGTCAGTTTTTTGCTGAAATTGTGACCCCGGGGGTTAGGGATTTCTTCAAAAAAATATTTTCTGCCGGTTAACTTTTTGAGGGCTGATTTCTTGTCCTGTGATAAAAAGCCTTCTGTTTCGAGTGCCAAAGCTTTCAGGGGAGCATTTGCAACCGGTTGGCACCATTTTTGAGTGAATTGCCAAAAGTCAGATTTTTGATGAAATTGTGAGCCCGGGGGTTAGGGATTTTTTCAAAAAAATATTTTCTGCCGGTTAAGTTTTTGAGGGCTGATTTCTTGTCCTGTGATAAAAAGCCTTCTGTTTCCATCGCCCAAGCTTTCAGGGGAGCATTTGCAACCGGTTGGCACCATTTTTGTTTCAATTGCCAAAAGTCAGGTTTTTGCAGAAATTGTGACCCCGGGGCTTAGGGATTTTTTCAAAAAAATATTTTCTGCTGGTTAAGTTAATGAGGGCAGATTTCTTGTCCTGTGATAAAAAAGCCTTCTGTTTCTAGTTTCAAACCTTTCAGGAGAGCATTTTCAAGCTTTTGGCACCATTTTTGAGTGAATTGCCAAAAGTCATTTTTTTGCAGAAATTGTGACCCCGGGGGTTAGGGATTTTTTCAAAAAAATATTTTCTGCTGGTTAAGTTTTTGAGGGCTCATTTCTAGTCCTGTGATAAAAAGCCTTCTGTTTCGAGTGCCAAACCATTCAGGGGAGCATTTTCTTTTTTTTTTTTTATAAAATTTTTATTGGGTTTTCACATTTTATATAGACAAAAACAAGAACACAAAAAACAGATAAACACATAAACAAAGAAAAAAAGAAAAACAACAGCAAACATATATACTTTCCCGCAAATATTATTTCCTAACCCTGGTCATTGACTTCCCCCTCCCCCCTCCCTTGCATCCCCATTTCCAAATTTATGTCAGCAAATTGGCATTTCCCTATCCTAATATTAGTCCTTTTATAAAAGCAAACAAAATTAATTTTTTCTAAGTTGGACCTCAATTCCCTTCCATCGATTTCCCATTTTGTCTTGAATAATGATCTTTTTAACCAAATCCCATAATCATGAGTGTTGTTAAAACTTAATTTTTCCCTCCCTCCCATCCCCGGTTTGCGTCCCTTCCCAAAGCATGTCCAAAATAACAGTTCTTAGCCCGGGTTCCTCACGTCCGAGGCCCTCCAGTCTCTTTCAGTCCCTCTCCGCCGGTCTTGTTGGTAACCCTTTATGTCAGTCGTCACATCTCGAAAGAGTTCTTTCACCATCAATCCAAAGTCTCTTCCCATATTTGCAAACAGCTGCTGAAGAGTTTCCACAAGGCATGAATCTTGAAGGTAATCAAAGTCAGAGTCTATGTGGAGGCCCCAATTATATTTCTTTATTTTAAATTCCTTAATTTCATAGACTCCCAGGGCCTCCACTTTCGTCTTCTGGATCTTTCGTGGATTTATAGTAGATTTACTCCAATAGTCTCCTTGTTTGTATTCCGCAGGCGTCAGCTTCTGCTCAGTATTTTCCCACATCACTTCTTCTCTTTCTTGTTTTGTCTTCTCCTCTGCTTTTATTATCATTTCTGGTTCAGCTGTGGATTCTTTCTCATTGAGGTCCTCTTTACATTCAGCAGGACTACTTGTTTCAGAAGTCAAGGTCATCAATTGTTCACTCATAGCCGTAGTCTGCTCTTGTAAGATTCCAACCAAATAAAACATCCTTTCGATTTCTCCCAGTATCTTTCCATCCACAGCCATTGTAATTCCACAGAATTCCCTCTAGAGGGAATCTGGTTACTTAATATTCTTTTCCCCAACAGTCCTCTGTCTTGTTATTGTTTCTTTATTTCCAACAATTTTAGATCAATTGTAACTCTTTTTAATCCAGAGGTAACTTAGGTAGCAATTTTCCACTATTAACAGTCCGTTTGACAGCTTTGACAGCTGTCAAACTCTGCACTTCTTAAACCAGCTCCAAAGCAGGACGCTCCCGGGCCCGGGAGGGGGGGTTGTTTACATCAGAACATAAAACATCCAACACTTCTCTCTCCTGCTCGAAATTTCCAAATCTTGGAAGTTACTGTCTTTTTTTTAAAACTCACCCTTTACAAGGTAGGCACTCCAGCTTAGTTCTTTTTTCGTTGCTCTAGATCGTCTGCAAGGTAGGGGGTGCGGACTTCCTTTTAGCGCATCCCCCGATCGTCTCAAATTCAGTGGATAAATTTCTTAAAAGCCAAGTCCAAATTACTCACGGGTTGTTTTTTCAGCCGAATTTCAAGGAAGGAAGTCAGCGCTCTCCGGTCATGGCTCGCAGCTTCGCTCAGCAGAGGTAGCGATGGACTCTCAGTGCCGCGCCACCCCCCGTATCCCCTCCGCAGCCTTTAAAAAGGCTCTTCGCGAATCAGGGGGGGCGTTTAAGGCACCCGCCGAGTCTTCAGTCCGCAGGCATTCCGCGCCTGCGGTTTTAAGGGTCCCCGTGTCGCCGGCACGGCAAAGACCCGTCCCCTGCTGAGCCGATTCCCTCCGGAGCTCGGAGGGAATCCGCCATTCCCAGATCGCGTCAACCCCGGAAGTCCCTCAGGGGAGCATTTTCAAGCTTTTGGCACCATTTTTGAGTTAATTGCCAAAAGTCAGATTGTTTCTGAAAGATTTTCTGCCGGTTAAGTTTTTGAGGGCTGATTTCTTGTCCTGTGATAAAAAGCCTTCTGTTTCGAGTGCCAAAGCTTTCAGGGGAGCATTTGCAACCGGTTGGCACCATTTTTGAGTGAATTGCCAAAAGTCAGATTTTTGCTGAAATTGTGACCCCGGGCGTTAGGGATTTTTTCAAAAAACTATTTTCTGCCGGTTAAGTTTTTGAGGGCTGATTTCTTGTCCTGTGATAAAAAGCCTTCTGTTTCGAGTGCCAAAGCTTTCAGGGGAGCATTTGCAACCGGTTGGCGCCATTTTTGAGTTAATTGCCAAAAGTCAGATTGTTTCTGAAATATTTTTTGCCGGTTGAGTTTTTGAGGGCTGATTTCTTGTCCTGTGATAAAAAGCCTTCTGTTTCGAGTGCCAAAGCTTTCAGGGGAGCATTTGCAACCGGTTGGCACCATTTTTGAGTGAATTGCAAAAGTCAGATTTTTGATGAAATAGTGACCCCGGGGGTTAGGGATTTTTTCAAAAAAATATTTTCTGCCGGTTAAGTTTTTGAGGGCTGATTTCTTGTCCTGTGATAAAAAGCCTTCTGATTCGAGTGCCAAACCTTTCAGGGGAGCATTTTCAAGCTTTTGGCACCATTTTTGAGTGAATTGCCAAAAGTCAGATTTTTGCTGAAATTGTGACCCCGGGGGTTAGGGATTTCTTCAAAAAAATATTTTCTGCCGGTTAAGTTTTTGAGGGCTGATTTCTTGTCCTGTGATAAAAAGCCTTCTGTTTCGAGTGCCAAAGCTTTCAGGGGAGCATTTGCAACCGGTTGGCACCATTTTTGAGTGAATTGCCAAAAGTCAGATTTTTGCTGAAATTGTGACCCCGGGGCTTAGGGATTTTTTCAAAAAAATATTTTCTGCCGGTTAAGTTTTTGAGGGCTGATTTCTTTTCCTGTGATAAAAAGCCTTCTGTTTCGAGTGCCAAAGCTTTCAGGGTAGCATTTGCAACCGGTTGGCGCCATTTTTGAGTTAATTGCCAAAAGTCAGATTGTTTCTGAAATATTTTTTGCCGGTTAAGTTTTTGAGGGCTGATTTCTTGTCCTGTGATAAAAAGCCTTCTGTTTCGAGTGCCAAAGCTTTCAGGGGAGCATTTGCAACCGGTTGGCACAATTTTTGAGTGAATTGCCAAAAGTCAGATTAGGGATTTTTTCAAAAAAATATTTTCTGCCGGTTAAGTTTTTGAGGGCTGATTTCTTGTCCTGTGATAGAAAGCCTTCTGATTCGAGTGCCAAACCTTTCAGGGGAGCATTTTCAAGCTTTTGGCACCATTTTTGAGTGAATTGCCAAAAGTCAGATTGTTTCTGAAATATTTTCTGCCGGTTAAGTTTTTGAGGGCTGATTTTTTCTCCTGTGATAAAAAGCCTTCTGTTTCGAGTGCCAAACCTTTCAGGAGAGCATTTTCATGCTTTTGGCACCATTTTTGAGTGAATTGCCAAAAGTCCGATTTTTGATGAAATTGTGACCCTGGGGGTTAGGGATTTCTTCAAAAAAATATTTTCTGCCGGTTAACTTTTTGAGGGCTGATTTCTTGTCCTGTGATAAAAAGCCTTCTGTTTCCATCGCCCAAGCTTTCAGGGGAGCATTTGCAACCGTTTGGCACCATTTTTGATTGAATTGCCAAAAGTCAGGTTTTTGCAGAAATTGTGACCCCGGGGCTTAGGGATTTTTTCAAAAAAATATTTTCTGCCGGTTAAGTTTTTGAGGGCTGATTTCTTGTCCTGTGATAAAAAGCCTTCTGTTTCGAGTGCCAAACCTTTCAGGGGAGCATTTTCAAGCTTTTGGCACCATTTTTGAGTGAATTGCCAAAAGTCAGATTGTTTCTGAAATATTTTCTGCCGGTTAAGTTTTTGAGGGCTGATTTTTTCTCCTGTGATAAAAAGCCTTCTGTTTCGAGTGCCAAACCTTTCAGGAGAGCATTTTCAAGCTTTTGGCACTATTTTTGAGTGAATTGCCAAAAGTCAGATTTTTGCTGAAATTGTGACCCCGGGCGTTAGGGATTTTTTCAAAAAAATATTTTCTGCCGGTTAAGTTTTTGAGGGCTGATTTCTTGTCCTGTGATAAAAAGCCTTCTGTTTCGAGTGCCAAAGCTTTCAGGGGAGCATTTGCAACCGGTTGGCACCATTTTTGAGTGAATTGCCAAAAGTCAGATTTTTGCTGAAATTGTGACCCCGGGGATTAGGTTTTTTTTCAAAAAAATATTTTCTGCCGGTTAAGTCAATGAGGGCTGATTTCTTGTCCTGTGATAAAAAGCCTTCTGTTTCGAGTGCCAAACCTTTCAGGAGAGCATTTTCAAGCTTTTGGCACCATTTTTGAGTGAATTGCCAAAAGTCAGATTTTTGATGAAATTGTGACCCCGGGGCTTAGGGATTTTTTCAAAAAAATATTTTCTGCCGGTTAAGTTTTTGAGGGCTGATTTCTTGAACTGTGATAAAAAGCCTTCTGTTTCGATTGCCAAAGATTTCAGGGGAGCATTTGCAACCGGTTGGCACCATTTTTGAGTGAATTGCCAAAAGTCAGATTGTTTCTGAAATATTTTCTGCCGGTTAGGTTTTTGAGGGCTGATTTCTTGTCCTGTGATAAAAAGCCTTCTGTTTCGAGTGCCAAAACTTTCCGGAGAGCATTTTCAAGCTTTTGGCACCATTTTTGAGTGAATTGCCAAAAGTCAGATTTTTGCTGAAATATTTTCTGCCGGTTAAGTTTTTGAGGGCTGATTTCTTGTCCTGTGATAAAAAGCCTTCTGTTTCGAGTGCCAAAGCTTTCAGGGGAGCATTTGCAACCGGTTGGCACCATTTTTGAGTGAATTGCCAAAAGTCAGATTGTTTCTGAAATATTTTCTGCCGGTTAAGTTTTTGAGGGCTGATTTTTTCTCCTGTGATAAAAAGCCTTCTGTTTCGAGTGCCAAACCTTTCAGGAGAGCATTTTCATGCTTTTGGCACCATTTTTGAGTGAATTGCCAAAAGTCAGATTTTTGCTGAAATTGTGACCCCGGGGCTTAGGGATTTTTTCAAAAAAATATTTTCTGCCGGTTAAGTCAATGAGGGCTGATTTCTTGTCCTGTGATAAAAAGCCTTCTGTTTCGAGTGCCAAACCTTTCAGGAGAGCATTTTCAAGCTTTTGGCACCATTTTTGAGTGAATTGCCAAAAGTCAGATTTTTGATGAAATTGTGACCCCGGGGCTTAGGGATTTTTTCAAAAAAATATTTTCTGCCGGTTAAGTTTTTGAGGGCTGATTTCTTGAACTGTGATAAAAAGCCTTCTGTTTCGATTGCCAAAGATTTCAGGGGAGCATTTGCAACCGGTTGGCACCATTTTTGAGTGAATTGCCAAAAGTCAGATTGTTTCTGAAATATTTTCTGCCGGTTAGGTTTTTGAGGGCTGATTTCTTGTCCTGTGATAAAAAGCCTTCTGTCAAGAGTGCCAAACCTTTCAGGAGAGCATTTTCAAGCTTTTGGCACCATTTTTGAGAGAATTGCCAAAAGTCAGATTTTTGATGAAATTGTGACCCCGGGGCTTAGGGATTTTTTCAAAAAAATATTTTCTGCCGGTTAAGTTTTTGAGGGCTGATTTCTTGTCCTGTGATAAAAAGCCTTCTGTTTTCATCGCCAAAGCTTTCAGGGGAGCATTTCAAGCTTTTGGCACCATTTTTGAGTGAATTGCCAAAAGTCAGATTTTTGCTGAAATTGTGACCCCGGGGCTTAGGGATTTTTTCAAAAAAATATTTTCTGCCGGTTAAGTTAATGAGGGCTGATTTCTTGTCCTGTGATAAAAAGCCTTCTGTTTCGAGTGCCAAAGCTTTCAGGGGAGCATTTTCAAGCTTTTGGCACCATTTTTGAGTGAATTGCCAAAAGTCAGATTGTTTCTGAAATATTTTCTGCCGGTTAAGTTTTTGAGGGCTGATTTCTTGTCCTGTGATAAAAAGCCTTCTGTTTCGATTGCCAAACCTTTCAGGAGAGCATTTTCAAGCTTTTGGCACCATTTTTGAGTGAATTGCCAAAAGTCAGATTTTTGCTGAAATTGTGACCCCGGGGCTTAGGGATTTTTTCAAAAAAAAATTTTTCTGCCGGTTAAGTTTTTGAGGGCTGATTTCTTGTCCTGTGATAAAAAGCTTTCTGTTTCGAGTGCCAAAGCTTTCAGGGCAGCATTTGCAACCGGTTGGCACCATTTTTGAGTGAATTGCCAAAAGTCAGATTTTTGATGAAATTGTGACCCCGGGGCTTAGGGATTTTTTCAAAAAAATATTTTCTGCCGGTTAAGTTTTTGAGGGCTGATTTCTTGTCCTGTGATAAAAAGCCTTCTGTTTCGAGTGCCAAAGATTTCAGGGGGGCATTTGCCACCGGTTGGCACCATTTTTGAGTGAATTGCCAAAAGTCAGATTTTTGATGAAATTGTGACCCCGGGGCTTAGGGATTTTTTCAAAAAAATATTTTCTTCCGGTTAAGTTTTTGAGGGCTGATTTCTTGTCCTGTGATAAAAAGCCTTCTTTTTCGAGTGCCAAAGCTTTCAGGGGAGCATTTTCAAGCTTTTGGCACCATTTTTGAGTGAATTGCCAAAAGTCAGATTGTTTCTGAAATATTTTCTGCCGGTTAGGTTTTTGAGGGCTGATTTCTTGTCCTGTGATAAAAAGCCTTCTGTTTCGAGTGCCAAACCTTTCAGGAGAGCATTTTCAAGCTTTTGGCACCATTTTTGAGAGAATTGCCAAAAGTCAGATTTTTGATGAAATTGTGACCCCGGGGCTTAGGGATTTTTTCAAAAAAATATTTTCTGCCGGTTAAGTTTTTGAGGGCTGATTTCTTGTCCTGTGATAAAAAGCCTTCTGTTTCGAGTGCCAAAGCTTTCAGGGGAGCATTTTCAAGCTTTTGGCACCATTTTTGAGTGAATTGCCAAAAGTCAGATTGTTTCTGAAATATTTTCTGCCGGTTAAGTTTTTGAGGGCTGATTTCTTGTCCTGTGATAAAAAGCCTTCTGTTTCGAGTGCCAAACCTTTCAGGAGAGCATTTTCAAGCTTTTGGCACCATTTTTGAGTGAATTGCCAAAAGTCAGATTTTTGCTGAAATTCTGACCCCGGCGCTTAGGGATTTTTTCAAAAAAGTATTTTCTGCCGGTTAAGTTTTTGAGGGCTGATTTCTTGTCCTGTGATAAAAAGCCTTCTGTTGCGAGTGCCAAACCTTTCAGGAGAGCATTTTCATGCTTTTGGCACCATTTTTGAGTGAATTGCCAAAAGTCAGTTTTTTGCTGAAATTGTGACCCCGGGGGTTAGGGATTTCTTTAAAAAAATATTTTCTGCCGGTTAAGTTTTTGAGGGCTGATTTCTTGTCCTGTGATAAAAAGCCTTTTGTTTCCATCGCCCAAGCTTTCAGGGGAGCATTTGCAACCGGTTGGCACCATTTTTGAGTGAATTGCCAAAAGTCAGATTTTTGCTGAAATTGTGACCCCGGGCGTTAGGGATTTTTTCAAAAAAATATTTTCTGCCGGTTAAGTTTTTGAGGGCTGATTTCTTGTCCTGTGATAAAAAGCCTTCTGTTTCGAGTGCCAAAGCTTTCAGGGGAGCATTTGCAACCGGTTGGCACCATTTTTGAGTGAATTGCCAAAAGTCAGATTTTTGCTGAAATTGTGACCCCGGGCGTTAGGGATTTTTTCAAAAAAATATTTTCTGCCGGTTAAGTTTTTGAGGGCTGATTTCTTGTCCTGTGATAAAAAGCCTTCTGTTTCGAGTGCCAAAGCTTTCAGGGGAGCATTTGCAACCGGTTGGCACCATTTTTGAGTGAATTGCCAAAAGTCAGATTTTTGATGAAATTGGTCCCCCGGGGCTTAGGGATTTTTTCAAAAAAATATTTTCTGCCGGTTAAGTTTTTGAGGGCTGATTTCTCGTCCTGTGATAAAAAGCCTTCTGATTCGAGTGCCAAACCTTTCAGGGGAGCATTTTCAAGCTTTTGGCACCATTTTTGAGTGAATTGCCAAAAGTCAGATTTTTGCTGAAATTGTGACCCCCGGGGGTTAGGGATTTCTTCAAAAAAATATTTTCTGCCGGTTAAGTCAATGAGGGCTGATTTCTTGTCCTGTGATAAAAAGCCTTCTGTTTCGAGTGCCAAAGCTTTCAGGGGAGCATTTGCAACCGGTTGGCACCATTTTTGAGTGAATTGCCAAAAGTCAGATTTTTGCTGAAATTGTGACCCCGGGGCTTAGGGATTTTTTCAAAAAAATATTTTCTGCCGGTTAAGTTTTTGAGGGCTGATTTCTTGTCCTGTGATAAAAAGCCTTCTGTTTCGAGTGCCAAACCTTTCAGGGGAGCATTTTCAAGCTTTTGGCACCATTTTTGAGTGAATTGCCAAAAGTCAGATTGTTTCTGAAATATTTTCTGCCGGTTAAGTTTTTGAGGGCTGATTTTTTCTCCTGTGATAAAAAGCCTTCTGTTTCGAGTGCCAAAGCTTTCAGGGGAGCATTTGCAACCGGTTGGCACCATTTTTGAGTGAATTGCCAAAAGTCAGATTTTTGCTGAAATTGTGACCCCGGGGCTTAGGGATTTTTTCAAAAAAATATTTTCTGCCGGTTAAGTTTTTGAGGGCTGATTTCTTGTCCTGTGATAAAAAGCCTTCTGTTTCGAGTGCCAAACCTTTCAGGGGAGCATTTTCAAGCTTT
Organism: Podarcis vaucheri; assembly: GCF_965113315.1. Taxonomy (NCBI): domain Eukaryota; kingdom Metazoa; phylum Chordata; class Lepidosauria; order Squamata; family Lacertidae; genus Podarcis; species Podarcis vaucheri. The sequence goes on along the minus strand of NW_028118809.1, from coordinate 2,837,457 downwards.
TGGCACCATTTTTGAGTGAATTGCCAAAAGTCAGATTGTTTCTGAAATATTTTCTGCCGGTTAAGTTTTTGAGGGCTGATTTTTTCTCCTGTGATAAAAAGCCTTCTGTTTCGAGTGCCAAACCTTTCAGGAGAGCATTTTCATGCTTTTGGCACCATTTTTGAGTGAATTGCCAAAAGTCCGATTTTTGCTGAAATTGTGACCCCGGGGGTTAGGGATTTCTTCAAAAAAATATTTTCTGCCGGTTAACTTTTTGAGGGCTGATTTCTTGTCCTGTGATAAAAAGCCTTCTGTTTCCATCGCCCAAGCTTTCAGGGGAGCATTTGCAACCGTTTGGCACCATTTTTGATTGAATTGCCAAAAGTCAGGTTTTTGCAGAAATTGTGACCCCGGGGCTTAGGGATTTTTTCAAAAAAATATTTTCTGCCGGTTAAGTTTTTGAGGGCTGATTTCTTGTCCTGTGATAAAAAGCCTTCTGTTTCGAGTGCCAAACCTTTCAGGGGAGCATTTTCAAGCTTTTGGCACCATTTTTGAGTGAATTGCCAAAAGTCAGATTGTTTCTGAAATATTTTCTGCTGGTTAAGTTTTTGAGGGCTGATTTTTTCTCCTGTGATAAAAAGCCTTCTGTTTCGAGTGCCAAACCTTTCAGGAGAGCATTTTCATGCTTTTGGCACCATTTTTGAGTGAATTGCCAAAAGTCCGATTTTTGCTGAAATTGTGACCCCGGGGGTTAGGGATTTCTTCAAAAAAAATATTTTCTGCCGGTTAACTTTTTGAGGGCCGATTTCTTGTCCTGTGATAAAAAGCCTTCTGTTTCCATCGCCCAAGCTTTCAGGGGAGCATTTGCAACCGGTTGGCACCATTTTTGAGTGAATTGCCAAAAGTCAGATTTTTGATGAAATTGTGACCCCGGGGCTTAGGGATTTTTTCAAAAAAATATTTTCTGCCGGTTAAGTCAATGAGGGCTGATTTCTTGTCCTGTGATAAAAAGCCTTCTGTTTCGAGTGCCAAACCTTTCAGGAGAGCATTTTCAAGCTTTTGGCACCATTTTTGAGTGAATTGCCAAAAGTCAGATTTTTGCTGAAATTGTGACCCCGGGGCTTAGGGATTTTTTCAAAAAAATATTTTCTGCCGGTTAAGTTTTTGAGGGCTGATTTCTTGAACTGTGATAAAAAGCCTTCTGTTTCGATTGCCAAAGATTTCAGGGGAGCATTTGCAACCGGTTGGCCCATTTTTGAGTGAATTGCCAAAAGTCAGATTGTTTCTGAAATATTTTCTGCTGGTTAGGTTTTTGAGGGCTGATTTCTTGTCCTGTGATAAAAAGCCTTCTGTTTTGAGTGCCAAACCTTTCAGGAGAGCATTTTCAAGCTTTTGGCACCATTTTTGAGAGAATTGCCAAAAGTCAGATTTTTGATGAAATTGTGACCCCGGGGCTTAGGGATTTTTTCAAAAAAATATTTTCTGCCGGTTAAGTTTTTGAGGGCTGATTTCTTGTCCTGTGATAAAAAGCCTTCTGTTTCGAGTGCCAAAGCTTTCAGGGGAGCATTTTCAAGCTTTGGCACCATTTTTGAGTGAATTGCCAAAAGTCAGATTTTTGCTGAAATATTTTCTGCCGGTTAAGTTTTTGAGGGCTGATTTCTTGTCCTGTGATAAAAAGCCTTCTGTTTCGAGTGCCAAACCTTTCAGGAGAGCATTTTCAAGCTTTTGGCACCATTTTTGAGTGAATTGCCAAAAGTCAGATTTTTGCTGAAATTGTGACCCCGGGGCTTAGGGATTTTTTCAAAAAAATTTTTTCTGCCGGTTAAGTTTTCGAGGGCTGATTTCTTGTCCTGTGATAAAAAGCGTTCTGTTTCGAGTGCCAAAGCTTTCAGGGCAGCATTTGCAACCGGTTGGCACCATTTTTGAGTGAATTGCCAAAAGTCAGATTTTTGAGGAAATTGTGACCCCGGGGCTTAGGGATTTTTTCAAAAAAATATTTTCTGCCGGTTAAGTTTCTGAGGGCTGATTTCTTGTCCTGTGATAAAAAGCCTTCTGTTTCCATCGCCCAAGCTTTCAGGGGAGCATTTGCAACCGGTTGGCACCATTTTTGATTGAATTGCCAAAAGTCAGGTTTTTGCAGAAATTGTGACCCCGGGGCTTAGGGATTTTTTCAAAAAAATATTTTCTGCCGGTTAAGTTAATGAGTGCTGATTTCTTGTCCTGTGATAAAAAGCCTTCTGTTTCGAGTGCCAAACCTTTCAGGAGAGCATTTTCAAGCTTTTGGCACCATTTTTGAGTGAATTGCCAAAAGTCAGATTTTTGCTGAAATTCTGACCCCGGGGCTTAGGGATTTTTTCAAAAAAGTATTTTCTGCCGGTTAAGTTTTTGAGGGCTGATTTCTTGTCCTGTGATAAAAAGCCTTCTGTTGCGAGTGCCAAACCTTTCAGGAGAGCATTTTCATGCTTTTGGCACCATTTTTGAGTGAATTGCCAAAAGTCAGTTTTTTGCTGAAATTGTGACCCCGGGGGTTAGGGATTTCTTCAAAAAAATATTTTCTGCCGGTTAATTTTTTGAGGGCTGATTTCTTGTCCTGTGATAAAAAGCCTTTTGTTTCCATCGCCCAAGCTTTCAGGGGAGCATTTGCAAACGTTTGGCACCATTTTTGATTGAATTGCCAAAAGTCAGCTTTTTGCAGAAATTGTGACCCCGGGGCTTAGGGATTTTTTCAAAAAAATATTTTCTGCCGGTTAAGTTAATGAGGGCAGATTTCTTGTCCTGTGATAAAAAGCCTTCTGTTTCTAGTTTCAAACCTTTCAGGAGAGCATTTTCAAGCTTTTGGCACCATTTTTTTGAGTGAATTGCCAAAAGTCAGATTTTTGCTGAAATTGTGACCCCGGGGCTTAGGGATTTTTTCAAAAAAATATTTTCTGCCGGTTAAGTTTTTGAGGGCTGATTTCATGTCCTGTGATAAAAAGCCTTCTGTTTCGAGTGCCAAAGCTTTCAGGGGAGCATTTGCAACCGGTTGGCACCATTTTTGAGTGAATTGCCAAAAGTCAAATTTTTGCTGAAATTGTGACCCCGGGGCTTAGGGATTTTTTCAAAAAAATATTTTCTGCCGGTTAAGTTTTTGAGGGCTGATTTCTTGTCCTGGGATAAAAAGCCTTCTGTTTCGAGTGCCAAACCTTTCAGGAGAGCATTTTCAAGCTTTTGGCACCATTTTTGAGTGAATTGCCAAAAGTCAGATTTTTGCTGAAATTGTGACCCCGGGGCTTAGGGATTTTTTCAAAAAAATATTTTCTGCCGGTTAAGTTTTTGAGGGCTGATTTCTTGTCCTGTGATAAAAAGCCTTCTGTTTCGAGTGCCAAAGCTTTCAGGGGAGCATTTGCAACCGGTTGGCACCATTTTTGAGTGAATTGCCAAAAGTCAGATTTTTGATGAAATTGTGACCACGGGGCTTAGGGATTTTTTCAAAAAAATATTTTCTGCCGGTTAAGTTTTTGAGGGCTGATTTCTTGTCCTGTGATAAAAAGCCTTCTGTTTCGAGTGCCAAAGCTTTCAGGAGAGCATTTGCAACCGGTTGGCACCATTTTTGAGTGAATTGCCAAAAGTCAGATTTTTGATGAAATTGTGACCCCGGGGCTTAGGGATTTTTTCAAAAAAATATTTTCTGCCGGTTAACTTTTTGAGGGCTGATTTCTTGTCCTGTGATAAAAAGCCTTCTGTTTCCATCGCCCAAGCTTTCAGGGGAGCATTTGCAACCGTTTGGCACCATTTTTGATTGAATTGCCAAAAGTCATTTTTTTGCAGAAATTGTGACCCCGGGGGTTAGGGATTTTTTCAAAAAAATATTTTCTGCCGGTTAAGTTTTTGAGGGCTCATTTCTTGTCCTGTGATAAAAAGCCTTCTGTTTCGAGTGCCAAAGCTTTCAGGGGAGCATTTGCAACCGGTTGGCACCATTTTTGAGTGAATTGCCAAAAGTCAGATTTTTGATGAAATTGTGACCCCGGGGCTTAGGGATTTTTCAAAAAAATATTTTCTGCCGGTTATGTTTTTGAGGGCTGATTTCTTGTCCTGTGATAAAAAACCTTCTGTTTCGAGTGCCAAAGCTTTCAGGGGAGCATTTTCAAGCTTTTGGCACCATTTTTGAGTTAATTGCCAAAAGTCAGATTGTTTCTGAAAGATTTTCTGCCGGTTAAGTTTTTGAGGGCTGATTTCTTGTCCTGTGATAAAAAGCCTTCTGTTTCGAGTGCCAAAGCTTTCAGGGGAGCATTTGCAACCGGTTGGCACCATTTTTGAGTGAATTGCCAAAAGTCAGATTTTTGCTGAAATTGTGACCCCGGGCGTTAGGGATTTTTTCAAAAAAATATTTTCTGCCGGTTAAGTTTTTGAGGGCTGATTTCTTGTCCTGTGATAAAAAGCCTTCTGTTTCGAGTGCCAAAGCTTTCAGGGGAGCATTTGCAACCGGTTGGCGCCATTTTTGAGTTAATTGCCAAAAGTCAGATTGTTTCTGAAATATTTTTTGCCGGTTAGGTTTTTGAGGGCTGATTTCTTGTCCTGTGATAAAAAGCCTTCTGTTTCGAGTGCCAAAGCTTTCAGGGGAGCATTTGCAACCGGTTGGCACCATTTTTGAGTGAATTGCCAAAAGTCAGATTTTTGATGAAATTGTGACCCCGGGGCTTAGGGATTTTTTCAAAAAAATATTTTCTGCCGGTTAAGTTTTTGAGGGCTGATTTCTTGTCCTGTGATAAAAAGCCTTCTGATTCGAGTGCCAAACCTTTCAGGGGAGCATTTTCAAGCTTTTGGCACCATTTTTGAGTGAATTGCCAAAAGTCAGATTTTTGCTGAAATTGTGACCCCGGGGGTTAGGGATTTCTTCAAAAAAATATTTTCTGCCGGTTAAGTTTTTGAGGGCTTATTTCTTGTCCTGTGATAAAAAGCCTTCTGTTTCGAGTGCCAAAGCTTTCAGGGGAGCATTTGCAACCGGTTGGCACCATTTTTGAGTGAATTGCCAAAAGTCAGATTTTTGCTGAAATTGTGACCCCGGGGCTTAGGGATTTTTTCAAAAAAATATTTTCTGCCGGTTAAGTTTTTGAGGGCTGATTTCTTGTCCTGTGATAAAAAGCCTTCTGTTTCGAGTGCCAAAGCTTTCAGGGGAGCATTTGCAACCGGTTGGCGCCATTTTTGAGTTAATTGCCAAAAGTCAGATTGTTTCTGAAATATTTTTTGCCGGTTAAGTTTTTGAGGGCTGATTTCTTGTCCTGTGATAAAAAGCCTTCTGTTTCGAGTGCCAAAGCTTTCAGGGGAGCATTTGCAACCGGTTGGCACCATTTTTGAGTGAATTGCCAAAAGTCAGATTTTTGATGAAATTGTGACCCCGGGGCTTAGGGATTTTTTCAAAAAAATATTTTCTGCCGGTTAAGTTTTTGTAGGCTGATTTCTTGTCCTGTGATAGAAAGCCTTCTGATTCGAGTGCCAAACCTTTCAGGGGAGCATTTTCAAGCTTTTGGCACCATTTTTGAGTGAATTGCCAAAAGTCAGATTTTTGCTGAAATATTTTCTGCCGGTTAAGTTTTTGAGGGCTGATTTTTTCTCCTGTGATAAAAAGCCTTCTGTTTCGAGTGCCAAACCTTTCAGGAGAGCATTTTCATGCTTTTGGCACCATTTTTGAGTGAATTGCCAAAAGTCCGATTTTTGCTGAAATTGTGACCCCGGGGGTTAGGGATTTCTTCAAAAAAATATTTTCTGCCGGTTAACTTTTTGAGGGCTGATTTCTTGTCCTGTGATAAAAAGCCTTCTGTTTCCATCGCCCAAGCTTTCAGGGGAGCATTTGCAACCGTTTGGCACCATTTTTGATTGAATTGCCAAAAGTCAGGTTTTTGCAGAAATTGTGACCCCGGGGCTTAGGGATTTTTTCAAAAAAATATTTTCTGCCGGTTAAGTTTTTGAGGGCTGATTTCTTGTCCTGTGATAAAAAGCCTTCTGTTTCGAGTGCCAAACCTTTCAGGGGAGCATTTTCAAGCTTTTGGCACCATTTTTGAGTGAATTGCCAAAAGTCAGATTGTTTCTGAAATATTTTCTGCTGGTTAAGTTTTTGAGGGCTGATTTTTTCTCCTGTGATAAAAAGCCTTCTGTTTCGGGGGCCAAACCTTTCAGGAGAGCATTTTCATGCTTTTGGCACCATTTTTGAGTGAATTGCCAAAAGTCCGATTTTTGCTGAAATTGTGACCCCGGGGGTTAGGGATTTCTTCAAAAAAATATTTTCTGCCGGTTAACTTTTTGAGGGCTGATTTCTTGTCCTGTGATAAAAAGCCTTCTGTTTCCATCGCCCAAGCTTTCAGGGGAGCATTTGCAACCGGTTGGCACCATTTTTGAGTGAATTGCCAAAAGTCAGATTTTTGATGAAATTGTGACCCCGGGGCTTAGGGATTTTTCAAAAAAATATTTTCTGCCGGTTATGTTTTTGAGGGCTGATTTCTTGTCCTGTGATAAAAAGCCTTCTGTTTCGAGTGCCAAAGCTTTCAGGGGAGCATTTTCAAGCTTTTGGCACCATTTTTGAGTTAATTGCCAAAAGTCAGATTGTTTCTGAAAGATTTTCTGCCGGTTAAGTTTTTGAGGGCTGATTTCTTGTCCTGTGATAAAAAGCCTTCTGTTTCGAGTGCCAAAGCTTTCAGGGGAGCATTTGCAACCGGTTGGCACCATTTTTGAGTGAATTGCCAAAAGTCAGATTTTTGCTGAAATTGTGACCCCGGGCGTTAGGGATTTTTTCAAAAAAATATTTTCTGCCGGTTAAGTTTTTGAGGGCTGATTTCTTGTCCTGTGATAAAAAGCCTTCTGTTTCGAGTGCCAAAGCTTTCAGGGGAGCATTTGCAACCGGTTGGCGCCATTTTTGAGTTAATTGCCAAAAGTCAGATTGTTTCTGAAATATTTTTTGCCGGTTAGGTTTCTGAGGGCTGATTTCTTGTCCTGTGATAAAAAGCCTTCTGTTTCGAGTGCCAAAGCTTTCAGGGGAGCATTTGCAACCGGTTGGCACCATTTTTGAGTGAATTGCCAAAAGTCAGATTTTTGATGAAATTGTGACCCCGGGGCTTAGGGATTTTTTCAAAAAAATATTTTCTGCCGGTTAAGTTTTTGAGGGCTGATTTCTTGTCCTGTGATAAAAAGCCTTCTGATTCGAGTGCCAAACGTTTCAGGGGAGCATTTTCAAGCTTTTGGCACCATTTTTGAGTGAATTGCCAAAAGTCAGATTTTTGCTGAAATTGTGACCCCGGGGGTTAGGGATTTCTTCAAAAAAATATTTTCTGCCGGTTAAGTTTTTGAGGGCTTATTTCTTGTCCTGTGATAAAAAGCCTTCTGTTTCGAGTGCCAAAGCTTTCAGGGGAGCATTTGCAACCGGTTGGCACCATTTTTGAGTGAATTGCCAAAAGTCAGATTTTTGCTGAAATTGTGACCCCGGGGCTTAGGGATTTTTTCAAAAAAATATTTTCTGCCGGTTAAGTTTTTGAGGGCTGATTTCTTGTTCTGTGATAAAAAGCCTTCTGTTTCGAGTGCCAAAGCTTTCAGGGGAGCATTTGCAACCGGTTGGCGCCATTTTTGAGTTAATTGCCAAAAGTCAGATTGTTTCTGAAATATTTTTTGCCGGTTAAGTTTTTGAGGGCTGATTTCTTGTCCTGTGATAAAAAGCCTTCTATTTCGAGTGCCAAAGCTTTCAGGGGAGCATTTGCAACCGGTTGGCACCATTTTTGAGTGAATTGCCAAAAGTCAGATTTTTGATGAAATTGTGACCCCGGGGCTTAGGGATTTTTTCAAAAAAATATTTTCTGCCGGTTAAGTTTTTGTAGGCTGATTTCTTGTCCTGTGATAGAAAGCCTTCTGATTCGAGTGCCAAACCTTTCAGGGGAGCATTTTCAAGCTTTTGGCACCATTTTTGAGTGAATTGCCAAAAGTCAGATTGTTTCTGAAATATTTTCTGCCGGTTAAGTTTTTGAGGGCTGATTTTTTCTCCTGTGATAAAAAGCCTTCTGTTTCGAGTGCCAAACCTTTCAGGAGAGCATTTTCATGCTTTTGGCACCATTTTTGAGTGAATTGCCAAAAGTCCGATTTTTGCTGAAATTGTGACCCCGGGGGTTAGGGATTTCTTCAAAAAAATATTTTCTGCCGGTTAACTTTTTGAGGGCTGATTTCTTGTCCTGTGATAAAAAGCCTTCTGTTTCCATCGCCCAAGCTTTCAGGGGAGCATTTGCAACCGTTTGGCACCATTTTTGATTGAATTGCCAAAAGTCAGGTTTTTGCAGAAATTGTGACCCCGGGGCTTAGGGATTTTTTCAAAAAAATATTTTCTGCCGGTTAAGTCAATGAGGGCTGATTTCTTGTCCTGTGATAAAAAGCCTTCTGTTTCGAGTGCCAAATCTTTCAGGAGAGCATTTTCAAGCTTTTGGCACCATTTTTGAGAGAATTGCCAAAAGTCAGATTGTTTCTGAAATATTTTCTGCCGGTTAGGTTTTTGAGGGCTGATTTCTTGTCCTGTGATAAAAAGCCTTCTGTTTCTAGTGCCAAATCTTTCAGGAGAGCATTTTCAAGCTTTTGGCACCATTTTTGAGAGAATTGCCAAAAGTCAGATTTTTGATGAAATTGTGACCCCGGGGCTTAGGGATTTTTTCAAAAAAATATTTTCTGCCGGTTAAGTTTTTGAGGGCTTATTTCTTGTCCTGTGATAAAAAGCCTTCTGTTTCGAGTGCCAAAGCTTTCAGGGTAGCATTTGCAACCGGTTGGCACCATTTTTGAGTGAATTGCCAAAAGTCAGATTTTTGCTGAAATTGTGACCCCGGGGCTTAGGGATTTTTTCAAAAAAATATTTTCTGCCGGTTAAGTTTTTGAGGGCTGATTTCTTGTCCTGTGATAAAAAGCCTTCTGTTTCGAGTGCCAAAGCTTTCAGGGGAGCATTTGCAACCGGTTGGCGCCATTTTTGAGTTAATTGCCAAAAGTCAGATTGTTTCTGAAATATTTTTTGCCGGTTAAGTTTTTGAGGGCTGATTTCTTGTCCTGTGATAAAAAGCCTTCTGTTTCGAGTGCCAAAGCTTTCAGGGGAGCATTTGCAACCGTTTGGCACCATTTTTGATTGAATTGCCAAAAGTCAGGTTTTTGCAGAAATTGTGACCCCGGGGCTTAGGGATTTTTTCAAAAAAATATTTTCTGCCGGTTAAGTTTTTGAGGGCTGATTTCTTGTCCTGTGATAAAAAGCCTTCTGTTTCGAGTGCCAAACCTTTCAGGGGAGCATTTTCAAGCTTTTGGCACCATTTTTGAGTGAATTGCTAAAAGTCAGATTGTTTCTGAAATATTTTCTGCTGGTTAAGTTTTTGAGGGCTGATTTTTTCTCCTGTGATAAAAAGCCTTCTGTTTCGAGTGCCAAACCTTTCAGGAGAGCATTTTCATGCTTTTGGCACCATTTTTGAGTGAATTGCCAAAAGTCCGATTTTTGCTGAAATTGTGACCCCGGGGGTTAGGGATTTCTTCAAAAAAATATTTTCTGCCGGTTAACTTTTTGAGGGCTGATTTCTTGTCCTGTGATAAAAAGCCTTCTGTTTCCATCGCCCAAGCTTTCAGGGGAGCATTTGCAACCGGTTGGCACCATTTTTGAGTGAATTGCCAAAAGTCAGATTTTTGATGAAATTGTGACCCCGGGGCTTAGGGATTTTTTCAAAAAAATATTTTCTGCCGGTTAAGTCAATGAGGGCTGATTTCTTGTCCTGTGATAAAAAGCCTTCTGTTTCGAGTGCCAAACCTTTCAGGAGAGCATTTTCAAGCTTTTGGCACCATTTTTGAGTGAATTGCCAAAAGTCAGATTTTTGCTGAAATTGTGACCCCGGGGCTTAGGGATTTTTTCAAAAAAATATTTTCTGCCGGTTAAGTTTTTGAGGGCTGATTTCTTGAACTGTGATAAAAAGCCTTCTGTTTCGATTGCCAAAGATTTCAGGGGAGCATTTGCAACCGGTTGGCACCATTTTTGACTGAATTGCCAAAAGTCAGATTGTTTCTGAAATATTTTCTGCCGGTTAGGTTTTTGTGGGCTGATTTCTTGTCCTGTGATAAAAATCCTTCTGTTTCGAGTGCCAAATCTTTCAGGAGAGCATTTTCAAGCTTTTGGCACCATTTTTGAGAGAATTGCCAAAAGTCAGATTTTTGATGAAATTGTGACCCCGGGGCTTAGGGATTTTTTCAAAAAAATATTTTCTGCCGGTTAAGTTTTTGAGGGCTTATTTCTTGTCCTGTGATAAAAAGCCTTCTGTTTCGAGTGCCAAAGCTTTCAGGGTAGCATTTGCAACCGGTTGGCACCATTTTTGAGTGAATTGCCAAAAGTCAGATTTTTGCTGAAATTGTGACCCCGGGGCTTAGGGATTTTTTCAAAAAAATATTTTCTGCCGGTTAAGTTTTTGAGGGCTGATTTCTTGTCCTGTGATAAAAAGCCTTCTGTTTCGAGTGCCAAAGCTTTCAGGGGAGCATTTGCAACCGGTTGGCGCCATTTTTGAGTTAATTGCCAAAAGTCAGATTGTTTCTGAAATATTTTTTGCCGGTTAAGTTTTTGAGGGCTGATTTCTTGTCCTGTGATAAAAAGCCTTCTGTTTCGAGTGCCAAAGCTTTCAGGGGAGCATTTGCAACCGGTTGGCACCATTTTTGAGTGAATTGCCAAAAGTCAGATTTTTGATGAAATTGTGACCCCGGGGCTTAGGGATTTTTTCAAAAAAATATTTTCTGCCGGTTAAGTTTTTGTAGGCTGATTTCTTGTCCTGTGATAGAAAGCCTTCTGATTCGAGTGCCAAACCTTTCAGGGGAGCATTTTCAAGCTTTTGGCACCATTTTTGAGTGAATTGCCAAAAGTCAGATTTTTGCTGAAATTGTGACCCCGGGGCTTAGGGATTTTTTCAAAAAAATATTTTCTGTCGGTTAAGTTTTTGAGGGCTGATTTCTTGTCCTGTGATAAAAAGCCTTCTGTTTCGAGTGCCAAACCTTTCAGGGGAGCATTTTCAAGCTTTTGGCACCATTTTTGAGTGAATTGCCAAAAGTCAGATTGTTTCTGAAATATTTTCTGCCGGTTAAGTTTTTGAGGGCTGATTTTTTCTCCTGTGATAAAAAGCCTTCTGTTTCGAGTGACAAACCTTTCAGGAGAGCATTTTCATGCTTTTGGCACCATTTTTGAGTGAATTGCCAAAAGTCCGATTTTTGCTGAAATTGTGACCCCGGGGGTTAGGGATTTCTTCAAAAAAATATTTTCTGCCGGTTAACTTTTTGAGGGCTGATTTCTTGTCCTGTGATAAAAAGCCTTCTGTTTCCATCGCCCAAGCTTTCAGGGGAGCATTTGCAACCGTTTGGCACCATTTTTGATTGAATTGCCACAAGTCAGGTTTTTGCAGAAATTGTGACCCCGGGGCTTAGGGATTTTTTCAAAAAAATATTTTCTGCCGGTTAAGTTTTTGAGGGCTGATTTCTTGTCCTGTGATAAAAAGCCTTCTGTTTCGAGTGCCAAACCTTTCAGGGGAGCATTTTCAAGCTTTTGGCACCATTTTTGAGTGAATTGCCAAAAGTCAGATTGTTTCTGAAATATTTTCTGCTGGTTAAGTTTTTGAGGGCTGATTTTTTCTCCTGTGATAAAAAGCCTTCTGTTTCGAGTGCCAAACCTTTCAGGAGAGCATTTTCATGCTTTTGGCACCATTTTTGAGTGAATTGCCAAAAGTCCGATTTTTGCTGAAATTGTGACCCCGGGGGTTAGGGATTTCTTCAAAAAAATATTTTCTGCCGGTTAACTTTTTGAGGGCTGATTTCTTGTCCTGTGATAAAAAGCCTTCTGTTTCCATCGCCCAAGCTTTCAGGGGAGCATTTGCAACCGGTTGGCACCATTTTTGAGTGAATTGCCAAAAGTCAGATTTTTGATGAAATTGTGACCCCGGGGCTTAGGGATTTTTTCAAAAAAATATTTTCTGCCGGTTAAGTCAATGAGGGCTGATTTCTTGTCCTGTGATAAAAAGCCTTCTGTTTCGAGTGCCAAACCTTTCAGGAGAGCATTTTCAAGCTTTTGGCACCATTTTTGAGTGAATTGCCAAAAGTCAGATTTTTGCTGAAATTGTGACCCCGGGGCTTAGGGATTTTTTCAAAAAAATATTTTCTGCCGGTTAAGTTTTTGAGGGCTGATTTCTTGAACTGTGATAAAAAGCCTTCTGTTTCGATTGCCAAAGATTTCAGGGGAGCATTTGCAACCGGTTGGCACCATTTTTGAGTGAATTGCCAAAAGTCAGATTGTTTCTGAAATATTTTCTGCCGGTTAGGTTTTTGAGGGCTGATTTCTTGTCCTGTGATAAAAAGCCTTCTGTTTCGAGTGCCAAACCTTTCAGGAGAGCATTTTCAAGCTTTTGGCACCATTTTTGAGAGAATTGCCAAAAGTCAGATTTTTGATGAAATTGTGACCCCGGGGCTTAGGGATTTTTTCAAAAAAATATTTTCTGCCGGTTAAGTTTTTGAGGGCTGATTTCTTGTCCTGTGATAAAAAGCCTTCTGTTTCGAGTGCCAAAGCTTTCAGGGGAGCATTTTCAAGCTTTTGGCACCATTTTTGAGTGAATTGCCAAAAGTCAGATTTTTGCTGAAATATTTTCTGCCGGTTAAGTTTTTGAGGGCTGATTTCTTGTCCTGTGATAAAAAGCCTTCTGTTTCGAGTGCCAAACCTTTCAGGAGAGCATTTTCAAGCTTTTGGCACCATTTTTGAGTGAATTGCCAAAAGTCAGATTTTTGCTGAAATTGTGACCCCGGGGCTTAGGGATTTTTTCAAAAAAAATTTTTTCTGCCAGTTAAGTTTTCGAGGGCTGATTTCTTGTCCTGTGATAAAAAGCTTTCTGTTTCGAGTGCCAAAGCTTTCAGGGCAGCATTTGCAACCGGTTGGCACCATTTTTGAGTGAATTGCCAAAAGTCAGATTTTTGAGGAAATTGTGACCCCGGGGCTTAGGGATTTTTTCAAAAAAATATTTTCTGCCGGTTAAGTTTCTGAGGGCTGATTTCTTGTCCTGTGATAAAAAGCCTTCTGTTTCCATCGCCCAAGCTTTCAGGGGAGCATTTGCAACCGGTTGGCACCATTTTTGATTGAATTGCCAAAAGTCAGGTTTTTGCAGAAATTGTGACCCCGGGGCTTAGGGATTTTTTCAAAAAAATATTTTCTGCTGGTTAAGTTAATGAGGGCAGATTTCTTGTCCTGTGATAAAAAGCCTTCTGTTTCGAGTGCCAAACCTTTCTGGAGAGCATTTTCAAGCTTTTGGCACCATTTTTGAGTGAATTGCCAAAAGTCAGATTTTTGCTGAAATTGTGACCCCGGGGCTTAGGGATTTTTTCAAAAAAATATTTTCTGCCGGTTAAGTTAATGAGTGCTGATTTCTTGTCCTGTGATAAAAAGCCTTCTGTTTCGAGTGCCAAACCTTTCAGGAGAGCATTTTCAAGCTTTTGGCACCATTTTTGAGTGAATTGCCAAAAGTCAGATTTTTGCTGAAATTCTGACCCCGGGGCTTAGGGATTTTTTCAAAAAAGTATTTTCTGCCGGTTAAGTTTTTGAGGGCTGATTTCTTGTCCTGTGATAAAAAGCCTTCTGTTGCGAGTGCCAAACCTTTCAGGAGAGCATTTTCATGCTTTTGGCACCATTTTTGAGTGAATTGCCAAAAGTCAGTTTTTTGCTGAAATTGTGACCCCGGGGGTTAGGGATTTCTTCAAAAAAATATTTTCTGCCGGTTAAGTTTTTGAGGGCTGATTTCTTGACCTGTGATAAAAAGCCTTTTGTTTCCATCGCCCAAGCTTTCAGGGGAGCATTTGCAACCGTTTGGCACCATTTTTGATTGAATTGCCAAAAGTCAGCTTTTTGCAGAAATTGTGACCCCGGGGCTTAGGTTTTTTTTCAAAAAAATATTTTCTGCCGGTTAATTTTTTGAGGGCTGATTTCTTGTCCTGTGATAAAAAGCCTTCTGTTTCGAGTGCCAAACCTTTCAGGAGAGCATTTTCAAGCTTTTGGCACCATTTTTGAGTGAATTGCCAAAAGTCAGGTTTTTGCAGAAATTGTGACCCCGGGGGTTAGGAATTTTTTCAAAAAAATATTTTCTGCCGGTTAAGTTTTTGAGGGCTGATTTCTTGTCCTGTGATAAAAAGCCTTCTGTTTCGAGTGCCAAAGCTTTCAGGGGAGCATTTGCAACCGGTTGGCACCATTTTTGAGTGAATTGCCAAAAGTCAGATTTTTGATGAAATTGTGAGCCCGGGGGTTAGGGATTTTTTCAAAAAAATATTTTCTGCCGGTTAAGTTTTTGAGGGCTGATTTCTTGTCCTGTGATAAAAAGCCTTCTGTTTCCATCGCCCAAGCTTTCAGGGGAGCATTTGCAACCGGTTGGCACCATTTTTGTTTCAATTGCCAAAAGTCAGGTTTTTGCAGAAATTGTGACCCCGGGGCTTAGGGATTTTTTCAAAAAAATATTTTCTGCTGGTTAAGTTAATGAGGGCAGATTTCTTGTCCTGTGATAAAAAGCCTTCTGTTTCTAGTTTCAAACCTTTCAGGAGAGCATTTTCAAGCTTTTGGCACCATTTTTGAGTGAATTGCCAAAAGTCATTTTTTTGCAGAAATTGTGACCCCGGGGGTTAGGGATTTTTTCAAAAAAATATTTTCTGCCGGTTAAGTTTTTGAGGGCTCATTTCTAGTCCTGTGATAAAAAGCCTTCTGTTTCGAGTGCCAAAGCTTTCAGGGGAGCATTTGCAACCGGTTGGCACCATTTTTGTTTCAATTGCCAAAAGTCAGGTTTTTGCAGAAATTGTGACCCCGGGGCTTAGGGATTTTTTCAAAAAAATATTTTCTGCTGGTTAAGTTAATGAGGGCAGATTTCTTGTCCTGTGATAAAAAGCCTTCTGTTTCTAGTTTCAAACCTTTCAGGAGAGCATTTTCAAGCTTTTGGCACCATTTTTGAGTGAATTGCCAAAAGTCATTTTTTTGCAGAAATTGTGACCCCGGGGCTTAGGGATTTTTCAAAAAAATATTTTCTGCCGGTTATGTTTTTGAGGGCTGATTTCTTGTCCTGTGATAAAAAGCCTTCTGTTTCGAGTGCCAAACCATTCAGGGGAGCATTTTCAAGCTTTTGGCCCCATTTTTGAGTTAATTGCCAAAAGTCAGATTGTTTCTGAAAGATTTTCTGCCGGTTAAGTTTTTGAGGGCTGATTTCTTGTCCTGTGATAAAAAGCCTTCTGTTTCGAGTGCCAAAGCTTTCAGGGGAGCATTTGCAACCGGTTGGCACCATTTTTGAGTGAATTGCCAAAAGTCAGATTTTTGATGAAATTGTGACCCCGGGGCTTAGGGATTTTTTCAAAAAAATATTTTCTGCCGGTTAAGTTTTTGAGGGCTGATTTCTTGTCCTGTGATAAAAAGCCTTCTGTTTCGAGTGCCAAACCTTTCAGGAGAGCATTTTCAAGCTTTTGGCACCATTTTTGAGTGAATTGCCAAAAGTCAGATTTTTGCTGAAATTGTGACCCCGGGGCTTAGGGATTTTTTCAAAAAAATATTTTCTGCCGGTTAAGTTTTTGAGGGCTGATTTCTTGAACTGTGATAAAAAGCCTTCTGTTTCGATTGCCAAAGATTTCAGGGGAGCATTTGCAACCGGTTGGCACCATTTTTGAGTGAATTGCCAAAAGTCAGATTGTTTCTGAAATATTTTCTGCCGGTTAGGTTTTTGAGGGCTGATTTCTTGTCCTGTGATAAAAAGCCTTCTGTTTCGAGTGCCAAACCTTTCAGGAGAGCATTTTCAAGCTTTTGGCACCATTTTTGAGAGAATTGCCAAAAGTCAGATTTTTGATGAAATTGTGACCCCGGGGCTTAGGGATTTTTTCAAAAAAATATTTTCTGCCGGTTAAGTTTTTGAGGGCTGATTTCTTGTCCTGTGATAAAAAGCCTTCTGTTTCGAGTGCCAAAGCTTTCAGGGGAGCATTTTCAAGCTTTTGGCACCATTTTTGAGTGAATTGCCAAAAGTCAGATTTTTGCTGAAATATTTTCTGCCGGTTAAGTTTTTGAGGGCTGATTTCTTGTCCTGTGATAAAAAGCCTTCTGTTTCGAGTGCCAAACCTTTCAGGAGAGCATTTTCAAGCTTTTGGCACCATTTTTGAGTGAATTGCCAAAAGTCAGATTTTTGCTGAAATTGTGACCCCGGGGCTTAGGGATTTTTTCAAAAAAAATTTTTTCTGCCGGTTAAGTTTTCGAGGGCTGATTTCTTGTCCTGTGATAAAAAGCTTTCTGTTTCGAGTGCCAAAGCTTTCAGGGCAGCATTTGCAACCGGTTGGCACCATTTTTGAGTGAATTGCCAAAAGTCAGATTTTTGAGGAAATTGTGACCCCGGGGCTTAGGGATTTTTTCAAAAAAATATTTTCTGCCGGTTAAGTTTCTGAGGGCTGATTTCTTGTCCTGTGATAAAAAGCCTTCTGTTTCCATCGCCCAAGCTTTCAGGGGAGCATTTGCAACCGGTTGGCACCATTTTTGATTGAATTGCCAAAAGTCAGGTTTTTGCAGAAATTGTGACCCCGGGGCTTAGGGATTTTTTCAAAAAAATATTTTCTGCTGGTTAAGTTAATGAGGGCAGATTTCTTGTCCTGTGATAAAAAGCCTTCTGTTTCGAGTGCCAAACCTTTCAGGAGAGCATTTTCAAGCTTTTGGCACCATTTTTGAGTGAATTGCCAAAAGTCAGATTTTTGCTGAAATTGTGACCCCGGGGCTTAGGGATTTTTTCAAAAAAATATTTTCTGCCGGTTAAGTTAATGAGTGCTGATTTCTTGTCCTGTTATAAAAAGCCTTCTGTTTCGAGTGCCAAACCTTTCAGGAGAGCATTTTCAAGCTTTTGGCACCATTTTTGAGTGAATTGCCAAAAGTCAGATTTTTGCTGAAATTCTGACCCCGGGGCTTAGGGATTTTTTCAAAAAAGTATTTTCTGCCGGTTAAGTTTTTGAGGGCTGATTTCTTGTCCTGTGATAAAAAGCCTTCTGTTGCGAGTGCCAAACCTTTCAGGAGAGCATTTTCATGCTTTTGGCACCATTTTTGAGTGAATTGCCAAAAGTAAGTTTTTTGCTGAAATTGTGACCCCGGGGGTTAGGGATTTCTTCAAAAAAATATTTTCTGCCGGTTAAGTTTTTGAGGGCTGATTTCTTGACCTGTGATAAAAAGCCTTTTGTTTCCATCGCCCAAGCTTTCAGGGGAGCATTTGCAACCGTTTGGCACCATTTTTGATTGAATTGCCAAAAGTCAGCTTTTTGCAGAAATTGTGACCCCGGGGCTTAGGTTTTTTTTCAAAAAAATATTTTCTGCCGGTTAATTTTTTGAGGGCTGATTTCTTGTCCTGTGATAAAAAGCCTTCTGTTTCGAGTGCCAAACCTTTCAGGAGAGCATTTTCAAGCTTTTGGCACCATTTTTGAGTGAATTGCCAAAAGTCAGGTTTTTGCAGAAATTGTGACCCCGGGGGTTAGGAATTTTTTCAAAAAAATATTTTCTGCCGGTTAAGTTTTTGAGGGCTGATTTCTTGTCCTGTGATAAAAAGCCTTCTGTTTCGATTGCCAAAGCTTTCAGGGGAGCATTTGCAACCGGTTGGCACCATTTTTGAGTGAATTGCCAAAAGTCAGATTTTTGATGAAATTGTGAGCCCGGGGGTTAGGGATTTTTTCAAAAAAATATTTTCTGCCGGTTAAGTTTTTGAGGGCTGATTTCTTGTCCTGTGATAAAAAGCCTTCTGTTTCCATCGCCCAAGCTTTCAGGGGAGCATTTGCAACCGGTTGGCACCATTTTTGTTTCAATTGCCAAAAGTCAGGTTTTTGCAGAAATTGTGACCCCGGGGCTTAGGGATTTTTTCAAAAAAATATTTTCTGCTGGTTAAGTTAATGAGGGCAGATTTCTTGTCCTGTGATAAAAAGCCTTCTGTTTCTAGTTTCAAACCTTTCAGGAGAGCATTTTCAAGCTTTTGGCACCATTTTTGAGTGAATTGCCAAAAGTCATTTTTTTGCAGAAATTGTGACCCCGGGGGTTAGGGATTTTTTCAAAAAAATATTTTCTGCCGGTTAAGTTTTTGAGGGCTCATTTCTAGTCCTGTGATAAAAAGCCTTCTGTTTCGAGTGCCAAAGCTTTCAGGGGAGCATTTGCAACCGGTTGGCACCATTTTTGTTTCAATTGCCAAAAGTCAGGTTTTTGCAGAAATTGTGACCCCGGGGCTTAGGGATTTTTTCAAAAAAATATTTTCTGCTGGTTAAGTTAATGAGGGCAGATTTCTTGTCCTGTGATAAAAAGCCTTCTGTTTCTAGTTTCAAACCTTTCAGGAGAGCATTTTCAAGCTTTTGGCACCATTTTTGAGTGAATTGCCAAAAGTCATTTTTTTGCAGAAATTGTGACCCCGGGGCTTAGGGATTTTTCAAAAAAATATTTTCTGCCGGTTATGTTTTTGAGGGCTGATTTCTTGTCCTGTGATAAAAAGCCTTCTGTTTCGAGTGCCAAACCATTCAGGGGAGCATTTTCAAGCTTTTGGCACCATTTTTGAGTTAATTGCCAAAAGTCAGATTGTTTCTGAAAGATTTTCTGCCGGTTAAGTTTTTGAGGGCTGATTTCTTGTCCTGTGATAAAAAGCCTTCTGTTTCGAGTGCCAAAGCTTTCAGGGGAGCATTTGCAACCGGTTGGCACCATTTTTGAGTGAATTGCCAAAAGTCAGATTTTTGATGAAATTGTGACCCCGGGGCTTAGGGATTTTTTCAAAAAAATATTTTCTGCCGGTTAAGTCAATGAGGGCTGATTTCTTGTCCTGTGATAAAAAGCCTTCTGTTTCGAGTGCCAAACCTTTCAGGAGAGCATTTTCAAGCTTTTGGCACCATTTTTGAGTGAATTGCCAAAAGTCAGATTTTTGCTGAAATTGTGACCCCGGGGCTTAGGGATTTTTTCAAAAAAATATTTTCTGCCGGTTAAGTTTTTGAGGGCTGATTTCTTGAACTGTGATAAAAAGCCTTCTGTTTCGATTGCCAAAGATTTCAGGGGAGCATTTGCAACCGGTTGGCACCATTTTTGAGTGAATTGCCAAAAGTCAGATTGTTTCTGAAATATTTTCTGCCGGTTAGGTTTTTGAGGGCTGATTTCTTGTCCTGTGATAAAAAGCCTTCTGTTTCGAGTGCCAAACCTTTCAGGAGAGCATTTTCAAGCTTTTGGCACAATTTTTGAGAGAATTGCCAAAAGTCAGATTTTTGATGAAATTGTGACCCCGGGGCTTAGGGATTTTTTCAAAAAAATATTTTCTGCCGGTTAAGTTTTTGAGGGCTGATTTCTTGTCCTGTGATAAAAAGCCTTCTGTTTCGAGTGCCAAAGCTTTCAGGGGAGCATTTTCAAGCTTTTGGCACCATTTTTGAGTGAATTGCCAAAAGTCAGATTTTTGCTGAAATATTTTCTGCCGGTTAAGTTTTTGAGGGCTGATTTCTTGTCCTGTGATAAAAAGCCTTCTGTTTCGAGTGCCAAACCTTTCAGGAGAGCATTTTCAAGCTTTTGGCACCATTTTTGAGTGAATTGCCAAAAGTCAGATTTTTGCTGAAATTGTGACCCCGGGGCTTAGGGATTTTTTCAAAAAAAATTTTTTCTGCCGGTTAAGTTTTCGAGGGCTGATTTCTTGTCCTGTGATAAAAAGCTTTCTGTTTCGAGTGCCAAAGCTTTCAGGGCAGCATTTGCAACCGGTTGGCACCATTTTTGAGTGAATTGCCAAAAGTCAGATTTTTGAGGAAATTGTGACCCCGGGGCTTAGGGATTTTTTCAAAAAAATATTTTCTGCCGGTTAAGTTTCTGAGGGCTGATTTCTTGTCCTGTGATAAAAAGCCTTCTGTTTCCATCGCCCAAGCTTTCAGGGGAGCATTTGCAACCGGTTGGCACCATTTTTGATTGAATTGCCAAAAGTCAGGTTTTTGCAGAAATTGTGACCCCGGGGCTTAGGGATTTTTTCAAAAAAATATTTTCTGCTGGTTAAGTTAATGAGGGCAGATTTCTTGTCCTGTGATAAAAAGCCTTCTGTTTCGAGTGCCAAACCTTTCAGGAGAGCATTTTCAAGCTTTTGGCACCATTTTTGAGTGAATTGCCAAAAGTCAGATTTTTGCTGAAATTGTGACCCCGGGGCTTAGGGATTTTTTCAAAAAAATATTTTCTGCCGGTTAAGTTAATGAGTGCTGATTTCTTGTCCTGTGATAAAAAGCCTTCTGTTTCGAGTGCCAAACCTTTCAGGAGAGCATTTTCAAGCTTTTGGCACCATTTTTGAGTGAATTGCCAAAAGTCAGATTTTTGCTGAAATTCTGACCCCGGGGCTTAGGGATTTTTTCAAAAAAGTATTTTCTGCCGGTTAAGTTTTTGAGGGCTGATTTCTTGTCCTGTGATAAAAAGCCTTCTGTTGCGAGTGCCAAACCTTTCAGGAGAGCATTTTCATGCTTTTGGCACCATTTTTGAGTGAATTGCCAAAAGTCAGTTTTTTGCTGAAATTGTGACCCCGGGGGTTAGGGATTTCTTCAAAAAAATATTTTCTGCCGGTTAAGTTTTTGAGGGCTGATTTCTTGACCTGTGATAAAAAGCCTTTTGTTTCCATCGCCCAAGCTTTCAGGGGAGCATTTGCAACCGTTTGGCACCATTTTTGATTGAATTGCCAAAAGTCAGCTTTTTGCAGAAATTGTGACCCCGGGGCTTAGGGATTTTTTCAAAAAAATATTTTCTGCCGGTTAAGTTAATGAGGGCTGATTTCTTGTCCTGTGATAAAAAGCCTTGTTTCGAGTGCCAAAGCTTTCAGGGGAGCATTTGCAACCGGTTGGCACCATTTTTGAGTGAATTGCCAAAAGTCAGATTTTTGCTGAAATTGTGACCCCGGGGCTTAGGTTTTTTTTCAAAAAAATATTTTCTGCCGGTTAATTTTTTGAGGGCTGATTTCTTGTCCTGTGATAAAAAGCCTTCTGTTTCGAGTGCCAAACCTTTCAGGAGAGCATTTTCAAGCTTTTGGCACCATTTTTGAGTGAATTGCCAAAAGTCAGGTTTTTGCAGAAATTGTGACCCCGGGGGTTAGGAATTTTTTCAAAAAAATATTTTCTGCCGGTTAAGTTTTTGAGGGCTGATTTCTTGTCCTGTGATAAAAAGCCTTCTGTTTCGAGTGCCAAAGCTTTCAGGGGAGCATTTGCAACCGGTTGGCACCATTTTTGAGTGAATTGCCAAAAGTCAGATTTTTGATGAAATTGTGAGCCCGGGGGTTAGGGATTTTTTCAAAAAAATATTTTCTGCCGGTTAAGTTTTTGAGGGCTGATTTCTTGTCCTGTGATAAAAAGCCTTCTGTTTCCATCGCCCAAGCTTTCAGGGGAGCATTTGCAACCGGTTGGCACCATTTTTGTTTCAATTGCCAAAAGTCAGGTTTTTGCAGAAATTGTGACCCCGGGGCTTAGGGATTTTTTCAAAAAAATATTTTCTGCTGGTTAAGTTAATGAGGGCAGATTTCTTGTCCTGTGATAAAAAGCCTTCTGTTTCTAGTTTCAAACCTTTCAGGAGAGCATTTTCAAGCTTTTGGCACCATTTTTGAGTGAATTGCCAAAAGTCATTTTTTTGCAGAAATTGTGACCCCGGGGGTTAGGGATTTTTTCAAAAAAATATTTTCTGCCGGTTAAGTTTTTGAGGGCTCATTTCTAGTCCTGTGATAAAAAGCCTTCTGTTTCGAGTGCCAAAGCTTTCAGGGGAGCATTTGCAACCGGTTGGCACCATTTTTGTTTCAATTGCCAAAAGTCAGGTTTTTGCAGAAATTGTGACCCCGGGGCTTAGGGATTTTTTCAAAAAAATATTTTCTGCCGGTTAAGTTAATGAGTGCTGATTTCTTGTCCTGTGATAAAAAGCCTTCTGTTTCGAGTGCCAAACCTTTCAGGAGAGCATTTTCAAGCTTTTGGCACCATTTTTGAGTGAATTGCCAAAAGTCAGATTTTTGCTGAAATTCTGACCCCGGGGCTTAGGGATTTTTTCAAAAAAGTATTTTCTGCCGGTTAAGTTTTTGAGGGCTGATTTCTTGTCCTGTGATAAAAAGCCTTGTTTCGAGTGCCAAAGCTTTCAGGGGAGCATTTGCAACCGGTTGGCACCATTTTTGAGTGAATTGCCAAAAGTCAGATTTTTGCTGAAATTGTGACCCCGGGGCTTAGGTTTTTTTTCAAAAAAATATTTTCTGCCGGTTAATTTTTTGAGGGCTGATTTCTTGTCCTGTGATAAAAAGCCTTCTGTTTCGAGTGCCAAACCTTTCAGGAGAGCATTTTCAAGCTTTTGGCACCATTTTTGAGTGAATTGCCAAAAGTCAGGTTTTTGCAGAAATTGTGACCCCGGGGGTTAGGAATTTTTTCAAAAAAATATTTTCTGCCGGTTAAGTTTTTGAGGGCTGATTTCTTGTCCTGTGATAAAAAGCCTTCTGTTTCGAGTGCCAAAGCTTTCAGGGGAGCATTTGCAACCGGTTGGCACCATTTTTGAGTGAATTGCCAAAAGTCAGATTTTTGATGAAATTGTGAGCCCGGGGGTTAGGGATTTTTTCAAAAAAATATTTTCTGCCGGTTAAGTTTTTGAGGGCTGATTTCTTGTCCTGTGATAAAAAGCCTTCTGTTTCCATCGCCCAAGCTTTCAGGGGAGCATTTGCAACCGGTTGGCACCATTTTTGTTTCAATTGCCAAAAGTCAGGTTTTTGCAGAAATTGTGACCCCGGGGCTTAGGGATTTTTTCAAAAAAATATTTTCTGCTGGTTAAGTTAATGAGGGCAGATTTCTTGTCCTGTGATAAAAAGCCTTCTGTTTCTAGTTTCAAACCTTTCAGGAGAGCATTTTCAAGCTTTTGGCACCATTTTTGAGTGAATTGCCAAAAGTCATTTTTTTGCAGAAATTGTGACCCCGGGGGTTAGGGATTTTTTCAAAAAAATATTTTCTGCCGGTTAAGTTTTTGAGGGCTCATTTCTAGTCCTGTGATAAAAAGCCTTCTGTTTCGAGTGCCAAAGCTTTCAGGGGAGCATTTGCAACCGGTTGGCACCATTTTTGTTTCAATTGCCAAAAGTCAGGTTTTTGCAGAAATTGTGACCCCGGGGCTTAGGGATTTTTTCAAAAAAATATTTTCTGCTGGTTAAGTTAATGAGGGCAGATTTCTTGTCCTGTGATAAAAAGCCTTCTGTTTCTAGTTTCAAACCTTTCAGGAGAGCATTTTCAAGCTTTTGGCACCATTTTTGAGTGAATTGCCAAAAGTCATTTTTTTGCAGAAATTGTGACCCCGGGGCTTAGGGATTTTTCAAAAAAATATTTTCTGCCGGTTATGTTTTTGAGGGCTGATTTCTTGTCCTGTGATAAAAAGCCTTCTGTTTCGAGTGCCAAACCATTCAGGGGAGCATTTTCAAGCTTTTGGCACCATTTTTGAGTTAATTGCCAAAAGTCAGATTGTTTCTGAAAGATTTTCTGCCGGTTAAGTTTTTGAGGGCTGATTTCTTGTCCTGTGATAAAAAGCCTTCTGTTTCGAGTGCCAAAGCTTTCAGGGGAGCATTTGCAACCGGTTGGCACCATTTTTGAGTGAATTGCCAAAAGTCAGATTTTTGATGAAATTGTGACCCCGGGGCTTAGGGATTTTTTCAAAAAAATATTTTCTGCCGGTTAAGTCAATGAGGGCTGATTTCTTGTCCTGTGATAAAAAGCCTTCTGTTTCGAGTGCCAAACCTTTCAGGAGAGCATTTTCAAGCTTTTGGCACCATTTTTGAGTGAATTGCCAAAAGTCAGATTTTTGCTGAAATTGTGACCCCGGGGCTTAGGGATTTTTTCAAAAAAATATTTTCTGCCGGTTAAGTTTTTGAGGGCTGATTTCTTGAACTGTGATAAAAAGCCTTCTGTTTCGATTGCCAAAGATTTCAGGGGAGCATTTGCAACCGGTTGGCACCATTTTTGAGTGAATTGCCAAAAGTCAGATTGTTTCTGAAATATTTTCTACCGGTTAGGTTTTTGAGGGCTGATTTCTTGTCCTGTGATAAAAAGCCTTCTGTTTCGAGTGCCAAACCTTTCAGGAGAGCATTTTCAAGCTTTTGGCACCATTTTTGAGAGAATTGCCAAAAGCCAGATTTTTGATGAAATTGTGACCCCGGGGCTTAGGGATTTTTTCAAAAAAATATTTTCTGCCGGTTAAGTTTTTGAGGGCTGATTTCTTGTCCTGTGATAAAAAGCCTTCTGTTTCGAGTGCCAAAGCTTTCAGGGGAGCATTTTCAAGCTTTTGGCACCATTTTTGAGTGAATTGCCAAAAGTCAGATTTTTGCTGAAATATTTTCTGCCGGTTAAGTTTTTGAGGGCTGATTTCTTGTCCTGTGATAAAAAGCCTTCTGTTTCGAGTGCCAAAGCTTTCAGGAGAGCATTTTCAAGCTTTTGGCACCATTTTTGAGTGAATTGCCAAAAGTCAGATTTTTGCTGAAATTGTGACCCCGGGGCTTAGGGATTTTTTGAAAAAAAATTTTTTCTGCCGGTTAAGTTTTCGAGGGCTGATTTCTTGTCCTGTGATAAAAAGCTTTCTGTTTCGAGTGCCAAAGCTTTCAGGGCAGCATTTGCAACCGGTTGGCACCATTTTTGAGTGAATTGCCAAAAGTCAGATTTTTGAGGAAATTGTGACCCCGGGGCTTAGGGATTTTTTCAAAAAAATATTTTCTGCCGGTTAAGTTTCTGAGGGCTGATTTCTTGTCCTGTGATAAAAAGCCTTCTGTTTCCATCGCCCAAGCTTTCAGGGGAGCATTTGCAACCGGTTGGCACCATTTTTGATTGAATTGCCAAAAGTCAGGTTTTTGCAGAAATTGTGACCCCGGGGCTTAGGGATTTTTTCAAAAAAATATTTTCTGCTGGTTAAGTTAATGAGGGCAGATTTCTTGTCCTGTGATAAAAAGCCTTCTGTTTCGAGTGCCAAACCTTTCAGGAGAGCATTTTCAAGCTTTTGGCACCATTTTTGAGTGAATTGCCAAAAGTCAGATTTTTGCTGAAATTGTGACCCCGGGGCTTAGGGATTTTTTCAAAAAAATATTTTCTGCCGGTTAAGTTAATGAGTGCTGATTTCTTGTCCTGTGATAAAAAGCCTTCTGTTTCGAGTGCCAAACCTTTCAGGAGAGCATTTTCAAGCTTTTGGCACCATTTTTGAGTGAATTGCCAAAAGTCAGATTTTTGCTGAAATTCTGACCCCGGGGCTTAGGGATTTTTTCAAAAAAGTATTTTCTGCCGGTTAAGTTTTTGAGGGCTGATTTCTTGTCCTGTGATAAAAAGCCTTCTGTTGCGAGTGCCAAACCTTTCAGGAGAGCATTTTCATGCTTTTGGCACCATTTTTGAGTGAATTGCCAAAAGTCAGTTTTTTGCTGAAATTGTGACCCCGGGGGTTAGGGATTTCTTCAAAAAAATATTTTCTGCCGGTTAAGTTTTTGAGGGCTGATTTCTTGACCTGTGATAAAAAGCCTTTTGTTTCCATCGCCCAAGCTTTCAGGGGAGCATTTGCAACCGTTTGGCACCATTTTTGATTGAATTGCCAAAAGTCAGCTTTTTGCAGAAATTGTGACCCCGGGGCTTAGGGATTTTTTCAAAAAAATATTTTCTGCCGGTTAAGTTAATGAGGGCTGATTTCTTGTCCTGTGATAAAAAGCCTTGTTTCGAGTGCCAAAGCTTTCAGGGGAGCATTTGCAACCGGTTGGCACCATTTTTGAGTGAATTGCCAAAAGTCAGATTTTTGCTGAAATTGTGACCCCGGGGCTTAGGTTTTTTTTCAAAAAAATATTTTCTGCCGGTTAATTTTTTGAGGGCTGATTTCTTGTCCTGTGATAAAAAGCCTTCTGTTTCGAGTGCCAAACCTTTCAGGAGAGCATTTTCAAGCTTTTGGCACCATTTTTGAGTGAATTGCCAAAAGTCAGGTTTTTGCAGAAATTGTGACCCCGGGGGTTAGGAATTTTTTCAAAAAAATATTTTCTGCCGGTTAAGTTTTTGAGGGCTGATTTCTTGTCCTGTGATAAAAAGCCTTCTGTTTCGAGTGCCAAAGCTTTCAGGGGAGCATTTGCAACCGGTTGGCACCATTTTTGAGTGAATTGCCAAAAGTCAGATTTTTGATGAAATTGTGAGCCCGGGGGTTAGGGATTTTTTCAAAAAAATATTTTCTGCCGGTTAAGTTTTTGAGGGCTGATTTCTTGTCCTGTGATAAAAAGCCTTCTGTTTCCATCGCCCAAGCTTTCAGGGGAGCATTTGCAACCGGTTGGCACCATTTTTGTTTCAATTGCCAAAAGTCAGGTTTTTGCAGAAATTGTGACCCCGGGGCTTAGGGATTTTTTCAAAAAAATATTTTCTGCTGGTTAAGTTAATGAGGGCAGATTTCTTGTCCTGTGATAAAAAGCCTTCTGTTTCTAGTTTCAAACCTTTCAGGAGAGCATTTTCAAGCTTTTGGCACCATTTTTGAGTGAATTGCCAAAAGTCATTTTTTTGCAGAAATTGTGACCCCGGGGGTTAGGGATTTTTTCAAAAAAATATTTTCTGCCGGTTAAGTTTTTGAGGGCTCATTTCTAGTCCTGTGATAAAAAGCCTTCTGTTTCGAGTGCCAAAGCTTTCAGGGGAGCATTTGCAACCGGTTGGCACCATTTTTGTTTCAATTGCCAAAAGTCAGGTTTTTGCAGAAATTGTGACCGCGGGGCTTAGGGATTTTTTCAAAAAAATATTTTCTGCTGGTTAAGTTAATGAGGGCAGATTTCTTGTCCTGTGATAAAAAGCCTTCTGTTTCTAGTTTCAAACCTTTCAGGAGAGCATTTTCAAGCTTTTGGCACCATTTTTGAGTGAATTGCCAAAAGTCATTTTTTTGCAGAAATTGTGACCCCGGGGCTTAGGGATTTTTCAAAAAAATATTTTCTGCCGGTTATGTTTTTGAGGGCTGATTTCTTGTCCTGTGATAAAAAGCCTTCTGTTTCGAGTGCCAAACCATTCAGGGGAGCATTTTCAAGCTTTTGGCACCATTTTTGAGTTAATTGCCAAAAGTCAGATTGTTTCTGAAAGATTTTCTGCCGGTTAAGTTTTTGAGGGCTGATTTCTTGTCCTGTGATAAAAAGCCTTCTGTTTCGAGTGCCAAAGCTTTCAGGGGAGCATTTGCAACCGGTTGGCACCATTTTTGAGTGAATTGCCAAAAGTCAGATTTTTGCTGAAATTGTGACCCCGGGCGTTAGGGATTTTTTCAAAAAACTATTTTCTGCCGGTTAAGTTTTTGAGGGCTGATTTCTTGTCCTGTGATAAAAAGCCTTCTGTTTCGAGTGCCAAAGCTTTCAGGGGAGCATTTGCAACCGGTTGGCGCCATTTTTGAGTTAATTGCCAAAAGTCAGATTGTTTCTGAAATATTTTTTGCCGGTTGAGTTTTTGAGGGCTGATTTCTTGTCCTGTGATAAAAAGCCTTCTGTTTCGAGTGCCAAAGCTTTCAGGGGAGCATTTGCAACCGGTTGGCACCATTTTTGAGTGAATTGCCAAAAGTCAGATTTTTGATGAAATTGTGACCCCGGGGGTTAGGGATTTTTTCAAAAAAATATTTTCTGCCGGTTAAGTTTTTGAGGGCTGATTTCTTGTCCTGTGATAAAAAGCCTTCTGATTCGAGTGCCAAACCTTTCAGGGGAGCATTTTCAAGCTTTTGGCACCATTTTTGAGTGAATTGCCAAAAGTCAGATTTTTGCTGAAATTGTGACCCCGGGGGTTAGGGATTTCTTCAAAAAAATATTTTCTGCCGGTTAAGTTTTTGAGGGCTTATTTCTTGTCCTGTGATAAAAAGCCTTCTGTTTCGAGTGCCAAAGCTTTCAGGGGAGCATTTGCAACCGGTTGGCACCATTTTTGAGTGAATTGCCAAAAGTCAGATTTTTGCTGAAATTGTGACCCCGGGGCTTAGGGATTTTTTCAAAAAAATATTTTCTGCCGGTTAAGTTTTTGAGGGCTGATTTCTTTTCCTGTGATAAAAAGCCTTCTGTTTCGAGTGCCAAAGCTTTCAGGGTAGCATTTGCATCCGGTTGGCGCCATTTTTGAGTTAATTGCCAAAAGTCAGATTGTTTCTGAAATATTTTTTGCCGGTTAAGTTTTTGAGGGCTGATTTCTTGTCCTGTGATAAAAAGCCTTCTGTTTCGAGTGCCAAAGCTTTCAGGGGAGCATTTGCAACCGGTTGGCACAATTTTTGAGTGAATTGCCAAAAGTCAGATTTTTGATGAAATTGTGACCCCGGGGCTTAGGGATTTTTTCAAAAAAATATTTTCTGCCGGTTAAGTTTTTGAGGGCTGATTTCTTGTCCTGTGATAGAAAGCCTTCTGATTCGAGTGCCAAACCTTTCAGGGGAGCATTTTCAAGCTTTTGGCACCATTTTTGAGTGAATTGCCAAAAGTCAGATTTTTGATGAAATTGTGACCCCGGGGGTTAGGGATTTCTTCAAAAAAATATTTTCTGCCGGTTAAGTTTTTGAGGGCTGATTTCTTGTCCTGTGATAAAAAGCCTTCTGTTTCGAGTGCCAAAGCTTTCAGGGGAGCATTTGCAACCGGTTGGCGCCATTTTTGAGTTAATTGCCAAAAGTCAGATTGTTTCTGAAATATTTTTTGCCGGTTGAGTTTTTGAGGGCTGATTTCTTGTCCTGTGATAAAAAGCCTTCTGTTTCGAGTGCCAAAGCTTTCAGGGGAGCATTTGCAACCGGTTGGCACCATTTTTGAGTGAATTGCCAAAAGTCAGATTTTTGATGAAATTGTGACCCCGGGGGTTAGGGATTTTTTCAAAAAAATATTTTCTGCCGGTTAAGTTTTTGAGGGCTGATTTCTTGTCCTGTGATAAAAAGCCTTCTGATTCGAGTGCCAAACCTTTCAGGGGAGCATTTTCAAGCTTTTGGCACCATTTTTGAGTGAATTGCCAAAAGTCAGATTTTTGCTGAAATTGTGACCCCGGGGGTTAGGGATTTCTTCAAAAAAATATTTTCTGCCGGTTAAGTTTTTGAGGGCTTATTTCTTGTCCTGTGATAAAAAGCCTTCTGTTTCGAGTGCCAAAGCTTTCAGGGGAGCATTTGCAACCGGTTGGCACCATTTTTGAGTGAATTGCCAAAAGTCAGATTTTTGCTGAAATTGTGACCCCGGGGCTTAGGGATTTTTTCAAAAAAATATTTTCTGCCGGTTAAGTTTTTGAGGGCTGATTTCTTTTCCTGTGATAAAAAGCCTTCTGTTTCGAGTGCCAAAGCTTTCAGGGTAGCATTTGCAACCGGTTGGCGCCATTTTTGAGTTAATTGCCAAAAGTCAGATTGTTTCTGAAATATTTTTTGCCGGTTAAGTTTTTGAGGGCTGATTTCTTGTCCTGTGATAAAAAGCCTTCTGTTTCGAGTGCCAAAGCTTTCAGGGGAGCATTTGCAACCGGTTGGCACAATTTTTGAGTGAATTGCCAAAAGTCAGATTTTTGATGAAATTGTGACCCCGGGGCTTAGGGATTTTTTCAAAAAAATATTTTCTGCCGGTTAAGTTTTTGAGGGCTGATTTCTTGTCCTGTGATAGAAAGCCTTCTGATTCGAGTGCCAAACCTTTCAGGGGAGCATTTTCAAGCTTTTGGCACCATTTTTGAGTGAATTGCCAAAAGTCAGATTTTTGATGAAATTGTGACCCCGGGGGTTAGGGATTTCTTCAAAAAAATATTTTCTGCCGGTTAAGTTTTTGAGGGCTGATTTCTTGTCCTGTGATAAAAAGCCTTCTGTTTCGAGTGCCAAACCTTTCAGGGGAGCATTTTCAAGCTTTTGGCACCATTTTTGAGTGAATTGCCAAAAGTCAGATTGTTTCTGAAATATTTTCTGCCGGTTAAGTTTTTGAGGGCTGATTTTTTCTCCTGTGATAAAAAGCCTTCTGTTTCGAGTGCCAAACCTTTCAGGAGAGCATTTTCATGCTTTTGGCACCATTTTTGAGTGAATTGCCAAAAGTCCGATTTTTGCTGAAATTGTGACCCCGGGGGTTAGGGATTTCTTCAAAAAAATATTTTCTGCCGGTTAACTTTTTGAGGGCTGATTTCTTGTCCTGTGATAAAAAGCCTTCTGTTTCCATCGCCCAAGCTTTCAGGGGAGCATTTGCAACCGTTTGGCACCATTTTTGATTGAATTGCCAAAAGTCAGGTTTTTGCAGAAATTGTGAACCCGGGGGTTAGGGATTTTTTCAAAAAAATATTTTCTGCCGGTTAAGTTTTTGAGGGCTGATTTCTTGTCCTGTGATAAAAAGCCTTCTGTTTCGAGTGCCAAACCTTTCAGGAGAGCATTTTCAAGCTTTTGGCACTATTTTTGAGTGAATTGCCAAAAGTCAGATTTTTGCTGAAATTGTGACCCCGGGCGTTAGGGATTTTTTCAAAAAAATATTTTCTGCCGGTTAAGTTTTTGAGGGCTGATTTCTTGTCCTGTGATAAAAAGCCTTCTGTTTCGAGTGCCAAAGCTTTCAGGGGAGCATTTGCAACCGGTTGGCACCATTTTTGAGTGAATTGCCAAAAGTCAGATTTTTGCTGAAATTGTGACCCCGGGGATTAGGGTTTTTTTCAAAAAAATATTTTCTGCCGGTTAAGTCAATGAGGGCTGATTTCTTGTCCTGTGATAAAAAGCCTTCTGTTTCGAGTGCCAAACCTTTCAGGAGAGCATTTTCAAGCTTTTGGCACCATTTTTGAGTGAATTGCCAAAAGTCAGATTTTTGATGAAATTGTGACCCCGGGGCTTAGGGATTTTTTCAAAAAAATATTTTCTGCCGGTTAAGTTTTTGAGGGCTGATTTCTTGAACTGTGATAAAAAGCCTTCTGTTTCGATTGCCAAAGATTTCAGGGGAGCATTTGCAACCGGTTGGCACCATTTTTGAGTGAATTGCCAAAAGTCAGATTGTTTCTGAAATATTTTCTGCCGGTTAGGTTTTTGAGGGCTGATTTCTTGTCCTGTGATAAAAAGCCTTCTGTTTCGAGTGCCAAACCTTTCCGGAGAGCATTTTCAAGCTTTTGGCACCATTTTTGAGAGAATTGCCAAAAGTCAGGTTTTTGCAGAAATTGTGACCCCGGGGCTTAGGGATTTTTTCAAAAAAATATTTTCTGCCGGTTAAGTTTTTGAGGGCTGATTTCTTGTCCTGTGATAAAAAGCCTTCTGTTTCGAGTGCCAAAGCTTTCAGGGGAGCATTTGCAACCGGTTGGCACCATTTTTGAGTGAATTGCCAAAAGTCAGATTGTTTCTGAAATATTTTCTGCCGGTTAAGTTTTTGAGGGCTGATTTTTTCTCCTGTGATAAAAAGCCTTCTGTTTCGAGTGCCAAACCTTTCAGGAGAGCATTTTCATGCTTTTGGCACCATTTTTGAGTGAATTGCCAAAAGTCAGATTTTTGCTGAAATTGTGACCCCGGGGCTTAGGGATTTTTTCAAAAAAATATTTTCTGCCGGTTAAGTCAATGAGGGCTGATTTCTTGTCCTGTGATAAAAAGCCTTCTGTTTCGAGTGCCAAACCTTTCAGGAGAGCATTTTCAAGCTTTTGGCACCATTTTTGAGTGAATTGCCAAAAGTCAGATTTTTGATGAAATTGTGACCCCGGGGCTTAGGGATTTTTTCAAAAAAATATTTTCTGCCGGTTAAGTTTTTGAGGGCTGATTTCTTGAACTGTGATAAAAAGCCTTCTGTTTCGATTGCCAAAGATTTCAGGGGAGCATTTGCAACCGGTTGGTACCATTTTTGAGTGAATTGCCAAAAGTCAGATTGTTTCTGAAATATTTTCTGCCGGTTAGGTTTTTGAGGGCTGATTTCTTGTCCTGTGATAAAAAGCCTTCTGTTAAGAGTGCCAAACCTTTCAGGAGAGCATTTTCAAGCTTTTGGCACCATTTTTGAGAGAATTGCCAAAAGTCAGATTTTTGATGAAATTGTGACCCCGGGGCTTAGGGATTTTTTCAAAAAAATATTTTCTGCCGGTTAAGTTAATGAGGGCTGATTTCTTGTCCTGTGATAAAAAGCCTTCTGTTTCGAGTGCCAAAGCTTTCAGGGGAGCATTTTCAAGCTTTTGGCACCATTTTTGACTGAATTGCCAAAAGTCAGATTGTTTCTGAAATATTTTCTGCCGGTTAAGTTTTTGAGGGCTGATTTCTTGTCCTGTGATAAAAAGCCTTCTGTTTCGAGTGCCAAACCTTTCAGGAGAGCATTTTCAAGCTTGGGCACCATTTTTGAGTGAATTGCCAAAAGTCAGATTTTTGCTGAAATTGTGACCCCGGGGCTTAGGGATTTTTTCAAAAAAAAATTTTTCTGCCGGTTAAGTTTTTGAGGGCTGATTTCTTGTCCTGTGATAAAAAGCTTTCTGTTTCGAGTGCCAAAGCTTTCAGGGCAGCATTTGCAACCGGTTGGCACCATTTTTGAGTGAATTGCCAAAAGTCAGATTTTTGATGAAATTGTGACCCCGGGGCTTAGGGATTTTTTCAAAAAAATATTTTCTGCCGGTTAAGTTTTTGAGGGCTGATTTCTTGTCCTGTGATAAAAAGCCTTCTGTTTCGAGTGCCAAAGCTTTCAGGGGAGAATTTGCAACCGATTGGCACCATTTTTGAGTGAATTGCCAAAAGTCAGATTTTTGATGAAATTGTGACCCCGGGGCTTAGGGATTTTTTCAAAAAATATTTTCTGCCGGTTAAGTTAATGAGTGCTGATTTCTTGTCCTGTGATAAAAAGCCTTCTGTTTCGAGTGCCAAACCTTTCAGGAGAGCATTTTCAAGCTTTTGGCACCATTTTTGAGTGAATTGCCAAAAGTCAGATTTTTGCTGAAATTCTGACCCCGGGGCTTAGGGATTTTTTCAAAAAAGTATTTTCTGCCGGTTAGGTTTTTGAGGGCTGATTTCTTGTCCTGTGATAAAAAGCCTTCTGTTGCGAGTGCCAAACCTTTCAGGGGAGCATTTTCAAGCTTTTGGCACCATTTTTGAGTGAATTGCCAAAAGTCAGATTTTTGCTGAAATTCTGACCCCGGGGCTTAGGGATTTTTTCAAAAAAGTATTTTCTGCCGGTTAGGTTTTTGAGGGCTGATTTCTTGTCCTGTGATAAAAAGCCTTCTGTTGCGAGTGCCAAACCTTTCAGGGGAGCATTTTCAAGCTTTTGGCACCATTTTTGAGTGAATTGCCAAAAGTCAGATTTTTGATGAAATTGTGACCCCGGGGGTTAGGGATTTCTTCAAAAAAATATTTTCTGCCGGTTAAGTTTTTGAGGGCTGATTTCTTGTCCTGTGATAAAAAGCCTTCTGTTTCGAGTGCCAAACCTTTCAGGGGAGCATTTTCAAGCTTTTGGCACCATTTTTGAGTGAATTGCCAAAAGTCAGATTGTTTCTGAAATATTTTCTGCCGGTTAAGTTTTTGAGGGCTGATTTTTTCTCCTGTGATAAAAAGCCTTCTGTTTCGAGTGCCAAACCTTTCAGGAGAGCATTTCATGCTTTTGGCACCATTTTTGAGTGAATTGCCAAAAGTCCGATTTTTGCTGAAATTGTGACCCCGGGGGTTAGGGATTTCTTCAAAAAAATATTTTCTGCCGGTTAACTTTTTGAGGGCTGATTTCTTGTCCTGTGATAAAAAGCCTTCTGTTTCCATCGCCCAAGCTTTCAGGGGAGCATTTGCAACCGTTTGGCACCATTTTTGATTGAATTGCCAAAAGTCAGGTTTTTGCAGAAATTGTGAACCCGGGGGTTAGGGATTTTTTCAAAAAAATATTTTCTGCCGTTTAAGTTTTTGAGGGCTGATTTCTTGTCCTGTGATAAAAAGCCTTCTGTTTCGAGTGCCAAACCTTTCAGGAGAGCATTTTCAAGCTTTTGGCACTATTTTTGAGTGAATTGCCAAAAGTCAGATTTTTGCTGAAATTGTGACCCCGGGCGTTAGGGATTTTTTCAAAAAAATATTTTCTGCCGGTTAAGTTTTTGAGGGCTGATTTCTTGTCCTGTGATAAAAAGCCTTCTGTTTCGAGTGCCAAAGCTTTCAGGGGAGCATTTGCAACCGGTTGGCACCATTTTTGAGTGAATTGCCAAAAGTCAGATTTTTGCTGAAATTGTGACCCCGGGGATTAGGTTTTTTTTCAAAAAAATATTTTCTGCCGGTTAAGTCAATGAGGGCTGATTTCTTGTCCTGTGATAAAAAGCCTTCTGTTTCGAGTGCCAAACCTTTCAGGAGAGCATTTTCAAGCTTTTGGCACCATTTTTGAGTGAATTGCCAAAAGTCAGATTTTTGATGAAATTGTGACCCCGGGGCTTAGGGATTTTTTCAAAAAAATATTTTCTGCCGGTTAAGTTTTTGAGGGCTGATTTCTTGAACTGTGATAAAAAGCCTTCTGTTTCGATTGCCAAAGATTTCAGGGGAGCATTTGCAACCGGTTGGCACCATTTTTGAGTGAATTGCCAAAAGTCAGATTGTTTCTGAAATATTTTCTGCCGGTTAGGTTTTTGAGGGCTGATTTCTTGTCCTGTGATAAAAAGCCTTCTGTTTCGAGTGCCAAACCTTTCCGGAGAGCATTTTCAAGCTTTTGGCACCATTTTTGAGAGAATTGCCAAAAGTCAGGTTTTTGCAGAAATTGTGACCCCGGGGCTTAGGGATTTTTTCAAAAAAATATTTTCTGCCGGTTAAGTTTTTGAGGGCTGATTTCTTGTCCTGTGATAAAAAGCCTTCTGTTTCGAGTGCCAAAGCTTTCAGGGGAGCATTTGCAACCGGTTGGCACCATTTTTGAGTGAATTGCCAAAAGTCAGATTGTTTCTGAAATATTTTCTGCCGGTTAAGTTTTTGAGGGCTGATTTTTTCTCCTGTGATAAAAAGCCTTCTGTTTCGAGTGCCAAACCTTTCAGGAGAGCATTTTCATGCTTTTGGCACCATTTTTGAGTGAATTGCCAAAAGTCAGATTTTTGCTGAAATTGTGACCCCGGGGCTTAGGGATTTTTTCAAAAAAATATTTTCTGCCGGTTAAGTCAATGAGGGCTGATTTCTTGTCCTGTGATAAAAAGCCTTCTGTTTCGAGTGCCAAACCTTTCAGGAGAGCATTTTCAAGCTTTTGGCACCATTTTTGAGTGAATTGCCAAAAGTCAGATTTTTGATGAAATTGTGACCCCGGGGCTTAGGGATTTTTTCAAAAAAATATTTTCTGCCGGTTAAGTTTTTGAGGGCTGATTTCTTGAACTGTGATAAAAAGCCTTCTGTTTCGATTGCCAAAGATTTCAGGGGAGCATTTGCAACCGGTTGGCACCATTTTTGAGTGAATTGCCAAAAGTCAGATTGTTTCTGAAATATTTTCTGCCGGTTAGGTTTTTGAGGGCTGATTTCTTGTCCTGTGATAAAAAGCCTTCTGTTAAGAGTGCCAAACCTTTCAGGAGAGCATTTTCAAGCTTTTGGCACCATTTTTGAGAGAATTGCCAAAAGTCAGATTTTTGATGAAATTGTGACCCCGGGGCTTAGGGATTTTTTCAAAAAATATTTTCTGCCGGTTAAGTTAATGAGGGCTGATTTCTTGTCCTGTGATAAAAAGCCTTCTGTTTCGAGTGCCAAAGCTTTCAGGGGAGCATTTTCAAGCTTTTGGCACCATTTTTGAGTGAATTGCCAAAAGTCAGATTGTTTCTGAAATATTTTCTGCCGGTTAAGTTTTTGAGGGCTGATTTCTTGTCCTGTGATAAAAAGCCTTCTGTTTCGAGTGCCAAACCTTTCAGGAGAGCATTTTCAAGCTTTTGGCACCATTTTTGAGTGAATTGCCAAAAGTCAGATTTTTGCTGAAATTGTGACCCCGGGGCTTAGGGATTTTTTCAAAAAAATTTTTTTCTGCCGGTTAAGTTTTTGAGGGCTGATTTCTTGTCCTGTGATAAAAAGCTTTCTGTTTCGAGTGCCAAAGCTTTCAGGGCAGCATTTGCAACCGGTTGGCACCATTTTTGAGTGAATTGCCAAAAGTCAGATTTTTGATGAAATTGTGACCCCGGGGCTTAGGGATTTTTTCAAAAAAATATTTTCTGCCGGTTAAGTTAATGAGTGCTGATTTCTTGTCCTGTGATAAAAAGCCTTCTGTTTCGAGTGCCAAACCTTTCAGGAGAGCATTTTCAAGCTTTTGGCACCATTTTTGAGTGAATTGCCAAAAGTCAGATTTTTGCTGAAATTCTGACCCCGGGGCTTAGGGATTTTTTCAAAAAAGTATTTTCTGCCGGTTAGGTTTTTGAGGGCTGATTTCTTGTCCTGTGATAAAAAGCCTTCTGTTGCGAGTGCCAAACCTTTCAGGAGAGCATTTTCATGCTTTTGGCACCATTTTTGAGTGAATTGCCAAAAGTCAGTTTTTTGCTGAAATTGTGACCCCGGGGGTTAGGGTTTTCTTCAAAAAAATATTTTCTGCCGGTTAAGTTTTTGAGGGCTGATTTCTTGTCCTGTGATAAAAAGCCTTTTGTTTCCATCGCCCAAGCTTTCAGGGGAGCATTTGCAACCGTTTGGCACCATTTTTGATTGAATTGCCAAAAGTCAGCTTTTTGCAGAAATTGTGACCCCGGGGCTTAGGGATTTTTTCAAAAAAATATTTTCTGCCGGTTAAGTTAATGAGGGCTGATTTCTTGTCCTGTGATAAAAAGCCTTGTTTCGAGTGCCAAAGCTTTCAGGGGAGCATTTGCAACCGGTTGGCACCATTTTTGAGTGAATTGCCAAAAGTCAGATTTTTGCTGAAATTGTGACCCCGGGGCTTAGGTTTTTTTTCAAAAAAATATTTTCTGCCGGTTAATTTTTTGAGGGCTGATTTCTTGTCCTGTGATAAAAAGCCTTCTGTTTCGAGTGCCAAACCTTTCAGGAGAGCATTTTCAAGCTTTTGGCACCATTTTTGAGTGAATTGCCAAAAGTCAGGTTTTTGCAGAAATTGTGACCCCGGGGGTTAGGAATTTTTTCAAAAAAATATTTTCTGCCGGTTAAGTTTTTGAGGGCTGATTTCTTGTCCTGTGATAAAAAGCCTTCTGTTTCGAGTGCCAAAGCTTTCAGGGGAGCATTTGCAACCGGTTGGCACCATTTTTGAGTGAATTGCCAAAAGTCAGATTTTTGATGAAATTGTGACCCCGGGGCTTAGGGATTTTTTCAAAAAAATATTTTCTGCCGGTTAAGTTTTTGAGGGCTGATTTCTTGTCCTGTGATAAAAAGCCTTCTGTTTCGAGTGCCAAAGATTTCAGGGGGGCATTTGCCACCGGTTGGCACCATTTTTGAGTGAATTGCCAAAAGTCAGATTTTTGATGAAATTGTGACCCCGGGGCTTAGGGATTTTTTCAAAAAAATATTTTCTTCCGGTTAAGTTTTTGAGGGCTGATTTCTTGTCCTGTGATAAAAAGCCTTCTGTTTCGAGTGCCAAAGCTTTCAGGGGAGCATTTTCAAGCTTTTGGCACCATTTTTGAGTGAATTGCCAAAAGTCAGATTGTTTCTGAAATATTTTCTGCCGGTTAGGTTTTTGAGGGCTGATTTCTTGTCCTGTGATAAAAAGCCTTCTGTTTCGAGTGCCAAACCTTTCAGGAGAGCATTTTCAAGCTTTTGGCACCATTTTTGAGAGAATTGCCAAAAGTCAGATTTTTGATGAAATTGTGACCCCGGGGGTTAGGGATTTCTTCAAAAAAATATTTTCTGCCGGTTAAGTTTTTGAGGGCTGATTTCTTGTCCTGTGATAAAAAGCCTTTTGTTTCCATCGCCCAAGCTTTCAGGGGAGCATTTGCAACCGGTTGGCACCATTTTTGAGTGAATTGCCAAAAGTCAGATTTTTGCTGAAATTGTGACCCCGGGGGTTAGGGATTTTTTCAAAAAAATATTTTCTGCCGGTTAAGTTTTTGAGGGCTGATTTCTTGTCCTGTGATAAAAAGCCTTCTGTTTCGAGTGCCAAAGCTTTCAGGGGAGCATTTGCAACCGGTTGGCACCATTTTTGAGTGAATTGCCAAAAGTCAGATTTTTGATGAAATTGTGACCCCGGGGCTTAGGGATTTTTTCAAAAAAATATTTTCTGCCGGTTAAGTTTTTGAGGGCTGATTTCTTGTCCTGTGATAAAAAGCCTTCTGTTTCGAGTGCCAAAGATTTCAGGGGAGCATTTGCCACCGGTTGGCACCATTTTTGAGTGAATTGCCAAAAGTCAGATTTTTGATGAAATTGTGACCCCGGGGCTTAGGGATTTTTTCAAAAAAATATTTTCTGCCGGTTAAGTTTTTGAGGGCTGATTTCTTGTCCTGTGATAAAAAGCCTTCTTTTTCGAGTGCCAAAGCTTTCAGGGGAGCATTTTCA
The DNA here is from genome assembly GCF_965113315.1 of Podarcis vaucheri. Lineage (NCBI taxonomy): Eukaryota > Metazoa > Chordata > Lepidosauria > Squamata > Lacertidae > Podarcis > Podarcis vaucheri. The sequence continues at coordinate 2,799,206 of NW_028118809.1, read as the reverse complement.
AGCTTTTGGCACCATTTTTGAGTGAATTGCCAAAAGTCAGATTGTTTCTGAAATATTTTCTGCCGGTTAAGTTTTTGAGGGCTGATTTCTTGTCCTGTGATAAAAAGCCTTCTGTTTCGAGTGCCAAAGCTTTCAGGGGAGCATTTGCAACCGGTTGGCACCATTTTTGAGTGAATTGCCAAAAGTCAGATTTTTGATGAAATTGTGACCCCGGGGATTAGGGATTTTTTCAAAAAAGTATTTTCTGCCGGTTAAGTTTTTGAGGGCTGATTTCTTGTCCTGTGATAAAAAGCCTTCTGTTGCGAGTGCCAAACCTTTCAGGAGAGCATTTTCATGCTTTTGGCACCATTTTTGAGTGAATTGCCAAAAGTCAGTTTTTTGCTGAAATTGTGACCCCGGGGGTTAGGGATTTCTTCAAAAAAATATTTTCTGCCGGTTAAGTTTTTGAGGGCTGATTTCTTGTCCTGTGATAAAAAGCCTTTTGTTTCCATCGCCCAAGCTTTCAGGGGAGCATTTGCAACCGTTTGGCACCATTTTTGATTGAATTGCCAAAAGTCAGCTTTTTGCAGAAATTGTGACCCCGGGGCTTAGGGATTTTTTCAAAAAAATATTTTCTGCCGGTTAAGTTAATGAGGGCTGATTTCTTGTCCTGTGATAAAAAGCCTTGTTTCGAGTGCCAAAGCTTTCAGGGGAGCATTTGCAACCGGTTGGCACCATTTTTGAGTGAATTGCCAAAAGTCAGATTTTTGCTGAAATTGTGACCCCGGGGCTTAGGTTTTTTTTCAAAAAAATATTTTCTGCCGGTTAATTTTTTGAGGGCTGATTTCTTGTCCTGTGATAAAAAGCCTTCTGTTTCGAGTGCCAAAGCTTTCAGGGGAGCATTTGCAACCGGTTGGCACCATTTTTGAGTGAATTGCCAAAAGTCAGATTTTTGCTGAAATTGTGACCCCGGGGCTTAGGGATTTTTTCAAAAAAATATTTTCTGCCGGTTAAGTTTTTGAGGGCTGATTTCTTGTCCTGTGATAAAAAGCCTTCTGTTTCGAGTGCCAAAGCTTTCAGGGGAGCATTTGCAACCGGTTGGCACCATTTTTGAGTGAATTGCCAAAAGTCAGATTTTTGATGAAATTGTGACCCCGGGGCTTAGGGATTTTTTCAAAAAAATATTTTCTGCCGGTTAAGTTTTTGAGGGCTGATTTCTTGTCCTGTGATAAAAAGCCTTCTGTTTCGAGTGCCAAAGCTTTCAGGGGAGCATTTTCAAGCTTTTGGCACCATTTTTGAGTGAATTGCCAAAAGTCAGATTTTTGATGAAATTGTGACCCCGGGGCTTAGGGATTTTTTCAAAAAAATATTTTCTGCCGGTTAAGTTTTTGAGGGCTGATTTCTTGTCCTGTGATAAAAAGCCTTCTGTTTCGATTGCCAAAGATTTCAGGGGAGCATTTGCAACCGGTTGGCAGCATTTTTGAGTGAATTGCCAAAAGTCAGATTGTTTCTGAAATATTTTCTGCCGGTTAGGTTTTTGAGGGCTGATTTCTTGTCCTGTGATAAAAAGCCTTCTGTTTCGAGTGCCAAACCTTTCAGGAGAGCATTTTCAAGCTTTTGGCACCATTTTTGAGAGAATTGCCAAAAGTCAGATTTTTGATGAAATTGTGACCCCGGGGCTTAGGGATTTTTTCAAAAAAATATTTTCTGCCGGTTAAGTTTTTGAGGGCTGATTTCTTGTCCTGTGATAAAAAGCCTTCTGTTTCGAGTGCCAAAGCTTTCAGGGGAGCATTTTCAAGCTTTTGGCACCATTTTTGAGTGAATTGCCAAAAGTCAGATTGTTTCTGAAATATTTTCTGCCGGTTAAGTTTTTGAGGGCTGATTTCTTGTCCTGTGATAAAAAGCCTTCTGTTTCGAGTGCCAAACCTTTCAGGAGAGCATTTTCAAGCTTTTGGCACCATTTTTGAGTGAATTGCCAAAAGTCAGATTTTTGCTGAAATTCTGACCCCGGGGCTTAGGGATTTTTTCAAAAAAGTATTTTCTGCCGGTTAAGTTTTTGAGGGCTGATTTCTTGTCCTGTGATAAAAAGCCTTCTGTTGCGAGTGCCAAACCTTTCAGGAGAGCATTTTCATGCTTTTGGCACCATTTTTGAGTGAATTGCCAAAAGTCAGTTTTTTGCTGAAATTGTGACCCCGGGGGTTAGGGATTTCTTCAAAAAAATATTTTCTGCCGGTTAAGTGTTTGAGGGCTGATTTCTTGTCCTGTGATAAAAAGCATTTTGTTTCCATCGCCCAAGCTTTCAGGGGAGCATTTGCAACCGTTTGGCACCATTTTTGATTGAATTGCCAAAAGTCAGCTTTTTGCAGAAATTGTGACCCCGGGGCTTAGGGATTTTTTCAAAAAAATATTTTCTGCCGGTTAAGTTAATGAGGGCTGATTTCTTGTCCTGTGATAAAAAGCCTTGTTTCGAGTGCCAAAGCTTTCAGGGGAGCATTTGCAACCGGTTGGCACCATTTTTGAGTGAATTGCCAAAAGTCAGATTTTTGCTGAAATTGTGACCCCGGGGCTTAGGGATTTTTTCAAAAAAATATTTTCTGCCGGTTAAGTTTTTGAGGGCTGATTTCTTGTCCTGTGATAAAAAGCCTTCTGTTTCGAGTGCCAAAGCTTTCAGGGGAGCATTTGCAACCGGTTGGCACCATTTTTGAGTGAATTGCCAAAAGTCAGATTTTTGATGAAATTGTGACCCCGGGGCTTAGGGATTTTTTCAAAAAAATATTTTCTGCCGGTTAAGTTTTTGAGGGCTGATTTCTTGTCCTGTGATAAAAAGCCTTCTGTTTCGAGTGCCAAAGCTTTCAGGGGAGCATTTGCAACCGGTTGGCACCATTTTTGAGTGAATTGCCAAAAGTCAGATTTTTGATGAAATTGTGACCCCGGGGCTTAGGGATTTTTTCAAAAAAATATTTTCTGCCGGTTAAGTTTTTGAGGGCTGATTTCTTGTCCTGTGATAAAAAGCCTTCTGTTTCGATTGCCAAAGATTTCAGGGGAGCATTTGCAACCGGTTGGCAGCATTTTTGAGTGAATTGCCAAAAGTCAGATTGTTTCTGAAATATTTTCTGCCGGTTAGGTTTTTGAGGGCTGATTTCTTGTCCTGTGATAAAAAGCCTTCTGTTTCGAGTGCCAAACCTTTCAGGAGAGCATTTTCAAGCTTTTGGCACCATTTTTGAGAGAATTGCCAAAAGTCAGATTTTTGATGAAATTGTGACCCCGGGGCTTAGGGATTTTTTCAAAAAAATATTTTCTGCCGGTTAAGTTTTTGAGGGCTGATTTCTTGTCCTGTGATAAAAAGCCTTCTGTTTCGAGTGCCAAAGCTTTCAGGGGAGCATTTTCAAGCTTTTGGCACCATTTTTGAGTGAATTGCCAAAAGTCAGATTGTTTCTGAAATATTTTCTGCCGGTTAAGTTTTTGAGGGCTGATTTCTTGTCCTGTGATAAAAAGCCTTCTGTTTCGAGTGCCAAACCTTTCAGGAGAGCATTTTCAAGCTTTTGGCACCATTTTTGAGTGAATTGCCAAAAGTCAGATTTTTGCTGAAATTCTGACCCCGGGGCTTAGGGATTTTTTCAAAAAAGTATTTTCTGCCGGTTAAGTTTTTGAGGGCTGATTTCTTGTCCTGTGATAAAAAGCCTTCTGTTGCGAGTGCCAAACCTTTCAGGAGAGCATTTTCATGCTTTTGGCACCATTTTTGAGTGAATTGCCAAAAGTCAGTTTTTTGCTGAAATTGTGACCCCGGGGGTTAGGGATTTCTTCAAAAAAATATTTTCTGCCGGTTAAGTTTTTGAGGGCTGATTTCTTGTCCTGTGATAAAAAGCATTTTGTTTCCATCGCCCAAGCTTTCAGGGGAGCATTTGCAACCGTTTGGCACCATTTTTGATTGAATTGCCAAAAGTCAGCTTTTTGCAGAAATTGTGACCCCGGGGCTTAGGGATTTTTTCAAAAAAATATTTTCTGCCGGTTAAGTTAATGAGGGCTGATTTCTTGTCCTGTGATAAAAAGCCTTGTTTCGAGTGCCAAAGCTTTCAGGGGAGCATTTGCAACCGGTTGGCACCATTTTTGAGTGAATTGCCAAAAGTCAGATTTTTGCTGAAATTGTGACCCCGGGGCTTAGGTTTTTTTTCAAAAAAATATTTTCTGCCGGTTAATTTTTTGAGGGCTGATTTCTTGTCCTGTGATAAAAAGCCTTCTGTTTCGAGTGCCAAAGCTTTCAGGGGAGCATTTGCAACCGGTTGGCACCATTTTTGAGTGAATTGCCAAAAGTCAGATTTTTGATGAAATTGTGACCCCGGGGCTTAGGGATTTTTTCAAAAAAATATTTTCTGCCGGTTAAGTTTTTGAGGGCTGATTTCTTGTCCTGTGATAAAAAGCCTTCTGTTTCGAGTGCCAAAGATTTCAGGGGAGCATTTGCCACCGGTTGGCACCATTTTTGAGTGAATTGCCAAAAGTCAGATTTTTGATGAAATTGTGACCCCGGGGCTTAGGGATTTTTTCAAAAAAATATTTTCTGCCGGTTAAGTTTTTGAGGGCTGATTTCTTGTCCTGTGATAAAAAGCCTTCTTTTTCGAGTGCCAAAGCTTTCAGGGGAGCATTTTCAAGCTTTTGGCACCATTTTTGAGTGAATTGCCAAAAGTCAGATTGTTTCTGAAATATTTTCTGCCGGTTAAGTTTTTGAGGGCTGATTTCTTGTCCTGTGATAAAAAGCCTTCTGTTTCGAGTGCCAAAGCTTTCAGGGGAGCATTTGCAACCGGTTGGCACCATTTTTGAGTGAATTGCCAAAAGTCAGATTTTTGATGAAATTGTGACCCCGGGGCTTAGGGATTTTTTCAAAAAAATATTTTCTGCCGGTTAAGTTTTTGAGGGCTGATTTCTTGTCCTGTGATAAAAAGCCTTCTGTTTCGAGTGCCAAAGCTTTCAGGGGAGCATTTGCAACCGGTTGGCACCATTTTTGAGTGAATTGCCAAAAGTCAGATTTTTGCTGAAATTGTGACCCCGGGGGTTAGGGATTTCTTCAAAAAAATATTTTCTGCCGGTTAACTTTTTGAGGGCTGATTTCTTGTCCTGTGATAAAAAGCCTTTTGTTTCCATCGCTCAAGCTTTCAGGGGAGCATTTGCAACCGTTTGGCACCATTTTTGATTGAATTGCCAAAAGTCAGGTTTTTGCAGAAATTGTGACCCCGGGGCTTAGGGATTTTTTCAAAAAAATATTTTCTGCCGGTTAAGTTAATGAGGGCTGATTTCTTGTCCTGTGATAAAAACCCTTCTGTTTCGAGTGCCAAAGCTTTCAGGGGAGCATTTTCAAGCTTTTGGCACCATTTTTGAGTGAATTGCCAAAAGTCAGATTTTTGATGAAATTGTGGCCCCGGGGATTAGGGATTTTTTCAAAAAAGTATTTTCTGCCGGTTAAGTTTTTGAGGGCTGATTTCTTGTCCTGTGATAAAAAGCCTTCTGTTGCGAGTGCCAAACCTTTCAGGAGAGCATTTTCATGCTTTTGGCACCATTTTTGAGTGAATTGCCAAAAGTCAGTTTTTTGCTGAAATTGTGACCCCGGGGGTTAGGGATTTCTTCAAAAAAATATTTTCTGCCGGTTAAGTTTTTGAGGGCTGATTTCTTGTCCTGTGATAAAAAGCCTTTTGTTTCCATCGCCCAAGCTTTCAGGGGAGCATTTGCAACCGTTTGGCACCATTTTTGATTGAATTGCCAAAAGTCAGCTTTTTGCAGAAATTGTGACCCCGGGGCTTAGGGATTTTTTCAAAAAAATATTTTCTGCCGGTTAAGTTAATGAGGGCTGATTTCTTGTCCTGTGATAAAAAGCCTTGTTTCGAGTGCCAAAGCTTTCAGGGGAGCATTTGCAACCGGTTGGCACCATTTTTGAGTGAATTGCCAAAAGTCAGATTTTTGCTGAAATTGTGACCCCGGGGCTTAGGTTTTTTTTCAAAAAAATATTTTCTGCCGGTTAATTTTTTGAGGGCTGATTTCTTGTCCTGTGATAAAAAGCCTTCTGTTTCGAGTGCCAAAGCTTTCAGGGGAGCATTTGCAACCGGTTGGCACCATTTTTGAGTGAATTGCCAAAAGTCAGATTTTTGCTGAAATTGTGACCCCGGGGCTTAGGGATTTTTTCAAAAAAATATTTTCTGCCGGTTAAGTTTTTGAGGGCTGATTTCTTGTCCTGTGATAAAAAGCCTTCTGTTTCGAGTGCCAAAGCTTTCAGGGGAGCATTTGCAACCGGTTGGCACCATTTTTGAGTGAATTGCCAAAAGTCAGATTTTTGATGAAATTGTGACCCCGGGGCTTAGGGATTTTTTCAAAAAAATATTTTCTGCCGGTTAAGTTTTTGAGGGCTGATTTCTTGTCCTGTGATAAAAAGCCTTCTGTTTCGAGTGCCAAAGCTTTCAGGGGAGCATTTTCAAGCTTTTGGCACCATTTTTGAGTGAATTGCCAAAAGTCAGATTTTTGATGAAATTGTGACCCCGGGGCTTAGGGATTTTTTCAAAAAAATATTTTCTGCCGGTTAAGTTTTTGAGGGCTGATTTCTTGTCCTGTGATAAAAAGCCTTCTGTTTCGATTGCCAAAGATTTCAGGGGAGCATTTGCAACCGGTTGGCACCATTTTTGAGTGAATTGCCAAAAGTCAGATTGTTTCTGAAATATTTTCTGCCGGTTAGGTTTTTGAGGGCTGATTTCTTGTCCTGTGATATAAAGCCTTCTGTTTCGAGTGCCAAACCTTTCAGGAGAGCATTTTCAAGCTTTTGGCACCATTTTTGAGAGAATTGCCAAAAGTCAGATTTTTGATGAAATTGTGACCCCGGGGCTTAGGGATTTTTTCAAAAAAATATTTTCTGCCGGTTAAGTTTTTGAGGGCTGATTTCTTGTCCTGTGATAAAAAGCCTTCTGTTTCGAGTGCCAAAGCTTTCAGGGGAGCATTTTCAAGCTTTTGGCACCATTTTTGAGTGAATTGCCAAAAGTCAGATTGTTTCTGAAATATTTTCTGCCGGTTAAGTTTTTGAGGGCTGATTTCTTGTACTGTGATAAAAAGCCTTCTGTTTCGAGTGCCAAACCTTTCAGGAGAGCATTTTCAAGCTTTTGGCACCATTTTTGAGTGAATTGCCAAAAGTCAGATTTTTGCTGAAATTCTGACCCCGGGGCTTAGGGATTTTTTCAAAAAAGTATTTTCTGCCGGTTAAGTTTTTGAGGGCTGATTTCTTGTCCTGTGATAAAAAGCCTTCTGTTGCGAGTGCCAAACCTTTCAGGAGAGCATTTTCATGCTTTTGGCACCATTTTTGAGTGAATTGCCAAAAGTCATTTTTTTGCTGAAATTGTGACCCCGGGGGTTAGGGATTTCTTCAAAAAAATATTTTCTGCCGGTTAAGTTTTTGAGGGCTGATTTCTTGTCTTGTGATAAAAAGCCTTTTGTTTCCATCGCCCAAGCTTTCAGGGGAGCATTTGCAACCGTTTGGCACCATTTTTGATTGAATTGCCAAAAGTCAGCTTTTTGCAGAAATTGTGACCCCGGGGCTTAGGGATTTTTTCAAAAAAATATTTTCTGCCGGTTAAGTTAATGAGGGCTGATTTCTTGTCCTGTGATAAAAAGCCTTGTTTCGAGTGCCAAAGCTTTCAGGGGAGCATTTGCAACCGGTTGGCACCATTTTTGAGTGAATTGCCAAAAGTCAGATTTTTGCTGAAATTGTGACCCCGGGGCTTAGGTTTTTTTTCAAAAAAATATTTTCTGCCGGTTAATTTTTTGAGGGCTGATTTCTTGTCCTGTGATAAAAAGCCTTCTGTTTCGAGTGCCAAAGCTTTCAGGGGAGCATTTGCAACCGGTTGGCACCATTTTTGAGTGAATTGCCAAAAGTCAGATTTTTTATGAAATTGTGACCCCGGGGCTTAGGGATTTTTTCAAAAAAATATTTTCTGCCGGTTAAGTTTTTGAGGGCTGATTTCTTGTCCTGTGATAAAAAGCCTTCTGTTTCGAGTGCCAAAGATTTCAGGGGAGCATTTGCCACCGGTTGGCACCATTTTTGAGTGAATTGCCAAAAGTCAGATTTTTGATGAAATTGTGACCCCGGGGCTTAGGGATTTTTTCAAAAAAATATTTTCTGCCGGTTAAGTTTTTGAGGGCTGATTTCTTGTCCTGTGATAAAAAGCCTTCTTTTTCGAGTGCCAAAGCTTTCAGGGGAGCATTTTCAAGCTTTTGGCACCATTTTTGAGTGAATTGCCAAAAGTCAGATTGTTTCTGAAATATTTTCTGCCGGTTAAGTTTTTGAGGGCTGATTTCTTGTCCTGTGATAAAAAGCCTTCTGTTTCGAGTGCCAAAGCTTTCAGGGGAGCATTTGCAACCGGTTGGCGCCATTTTTGAGTGAATTGCCAAAAGTCAGATTTTTGATGAAATTGTGACCCCGGGGCTTAGGGATTTTTTCAAAAAAATATTTTCTGCCGGTTACGTTTTTTAGGGCTGATTTCTTGTCCTGTGATAAAAAGCCTTCTGTTTCGAGTGCCAAAGCTTTCAGGGGAGCATTTGCAACCGGTTGGCACCATTTTTGAGTGAATTGCCAAAAGTCAGATTTTTGCTGAAATTGTGACCCCGGGGGTTAGGGATTTCTTCAAAAAAATATTTTCTGCCGGTTAACTTTTTGAGGGCTGATTTCTTGTCCTGTGATAAAAAGCCTTTTGTTTCCATCGCTCAAGCTTTCAGGGGAGCATTTGCAACCGTTTGGCACCATTTTTGATTGAATTGCCAAAAGTCAGGTTTTTGCAGAAATTGTGACCCCGGGGCTTAGGGATTTTTTCAAAAAAATATTTTCTGCCGGTTAAGTTAATGAGGGCTGATTTCTTGTCCTGTGATAAAAACCCTTCTGTTTCGAGTGCCAAAGCTTTCAGGGGAGCATTTGCAACCGGTTGGCACCATTTTTGAGTGAATTGCCAAAAGTCAGATTTTTGCTGAAATTGTGACCCCGGGGCTTAGGGTTTTTTTCAAAAAAATATTTTCTGCCGGTTAAGTTTTTGAGGGCTGATTTCTTGTCCTGTGATAAAAAGCCTTCTGTTTCGAGTGCCAAAGCTTTCAGGGGAGCATTTGCAACCGGTTGGCACCATTTTTGAGTGAATTGCCAAAAGTCAGATTTTTGATGAAATTGTGACCCCGGGGCTTAGGGATTTTTTCAAAAAAATATTTTCTGCCGGTTAAGTTTTTGAGGGCTGATTTCTTGTCCTGTGATAAAAAGCCTTCTGTTTCGAGTGCCAAAGCTTTCAGGGGAGCATTTGCCACCGGTTGGCACCATTTTTGAGTGAATTGCCAAAAGTCAGATTTTTGATGAAATTGTGACCCCGGGGGTTAGGGATTTCTTCAAAAAAATATTTTCTACCGGTTAACTTTTTGAGGGCTGATTTCTTGTCCTGTGATAAAAAGCCTTTTGTTTCCATCGCCCAAGCTTTCAGGGGAGCATTTGCAACCGTTTGGCAATATTTTTGATTGAATTGCCAAAAGTCAGGTTTTTGCAGAAATTGTGACCCCGGGGCTTAGGGTTATTTTCAAAAAAATATTTTCTGCCGGTTAAGTTTTTGAGGGCTGATTTCTTGTCCTGTGAGAAAAAGCCTTCTTTTTCGAGTGCCAAACCTTTCAGGGGAGCATTTTCAAGCTTTTGGCACCATTTTTGAGTTAATTGCCAAAAGTCAGATTGTTTCTGAAATATTTTCTGCCGGTTAAGTTTTTGAGGGCTGATTTCTTGTCCTGTGATAAAAAGCCTTCTGTTTCGAGTGCCAAAGCTTTCAGGGGAGCATTTGCAACCGGTTGGCACCATTTTTGAGTTAATTGCCAAAAGTCAGATTGTTTCTGAAATATTTTCTGCCGGTTAAGTTTTTGAGGGCTGATTTCTTGTCCTGTGATAAAAAGCCTTCTGTTTCGAGTGCCAAAGCTTTCAGGGGAGCATTTGCAACCGGTTGGCACCATTTTTGAGTGAATTGCCAAAAGTCAGATTTTTGATGAAATTGTGACCCCGGGGCTTAGGGATTTTTTCAAAAAAATATTTTCTGCCGGTTAAGTTTTTGAGGGCTGATTTCTTGTCCTGTGATAAAAAGCCTACTGTTTCGAGTGCCAAACCTTTCAGGGGAGCATTTGCAACCGTTTGGCACCATTTTTGATTGTATTGCCAAAAGTCAGATTTTTGCAGAAATTGTGACCCCGGGGGTTAGGGATTTTTTCAAAAAAATATTTTCTGCCGGTTAAGTTTTTGAGGGCTGATTTCTTGTCCTGTGATAAAAAGCCTTCTGTTGCGAGTGCCAAACCTTTCAGGAGAGCATTTTCATGCTTTTGGCACCATTTTTGAGTGAATTGCCAAAAGTCATTTTTTTGCTGAAATTTTGACCCCGGGGGTTAGGGATTTCTTCAAAAAAATATTTTCTGCCGGTTAAGTTTTTGAGGGCTGATTTCTTGTCCTGTGATAAAAAGCCTACTGTTTCGAGTGCCAAACCTTTCAGGGGAGCATTTGCAACCGTTTGGCACCATTTTTGATTGAATTGCCAAAAGTCAGGTTTTTGCAGAAATTGTGACCCCGGGGCTTAGGGATTTTTTCAAAAAAATATTTTCTGCCGGTTAAGTTTTTGAGGGCTGATTTCTTGTCCTGTGATAAAAAGCCTTCTGTTTCGAGTGCCAAAGCTTTCAGGGGAGCATTTTCAAGCTTTTGGCACCATTTTTGAGTGAATTGCCAAAAGTCAGATTGTTTCTGAAATATTTTCTGCCGGTTAAGTTTTTGAGGGCTGATTTCTTGTCCTGTGATAAAAAGCCTTCTGTTTCGAGTGCCAAACCTTTCAGGAGAGCATTTTCAAGCTTTTGGCACCATTTTTGAGTGAATTGCCAAAAGTCAGATTTTTGCTGAAATTCTGACCCCGGGGCTTAGGGATTTTTTCAAAAAAGTATTTTCTGCCGGTTAAGTTTTTGAGGGCTGATTTCTTGTCCTGTGATAAAAAGCCTTCTGTTGCGAGTGCCAAACCTTTCAGGAGAGCATTTTCATGCTTTTGGCACCATTTTTGAGTGAATTGCCAAAAGTCATTTTTTTGCTGAAATTTTGACCCCGGGGGTTAGGGATTTCTTCAAAAAAATATTTTCTGCCGGTTAAGTTTTTGAGGGCTGATTTCTTGTCTTGTGATAAAAAGCCTTTTGTTTCCATCGCCCAAGCTTTCAGGGGAGCATTTGCAACCGTTTGGCACCATTTTTGATTGAATTGCCAAAAGTCAGCTTTTTGCAGAAATTGTGACCCCGGGGCTTAGGGATTTTTTCAAAAAAATATTTTCTGCCGGTTAAGTTAATGAGGGCTGATTTCTTGTCCTGTGATAAAAAGCCTTGTTTCGAGTGCCAAAGCTTTCAGGGGAGCATTTGCAACCGGTTGGCACCATTTTTGAGTGAATTGCCAAAAGTCAGATTTTTGCTGAAATTGTGACCCCGGGGCTTAGGTTTTTTTTCAAAAAAATATTTTCTGCCGGTTAATTTTTTGAGGGCTGATTTCTTGTCCTGTGATAAAAAGCCTTCTGTTTCGAGTGCCAAAGCTTTCAGGGGAGCATTTGCAACCGGTTGGCACCATTTTTGAGTGAATTGCCAAAAGTCAGATTTTTTATGAAATTGTGACCCCGGGGCTTAGGGATTTTTTCAAAAAAATATTTTCTGCCGGTTAAGTTTTTGAGGGCTGATTTCTTGTCCTGTGATAAAAAGCCTTCTGTTTCGAGTGCCAAAGATTTCAGGGGAGCATTTGCCACCGGTTGGCACCATTTTTGAGTGAATTGCCAAAAGTCAGATTTTTGATGAAATTGTGACCCCGGGGCTTAGGGATTTTTTCAAAAAAATATTTTCTGCCGGTTAAGTTTTTGAGGGCTGATTTCTTGTCCTGTGATAAAAAGCCTTCATTTTCGAGTGCCAAAGCTTTCAGGGGAGCATTTTCAAGCTTTTGGCACCATTTTTGAGTGAATTGCCAAAAGTCAGATTGTTTCTGAAATATTTTCTGCCGGTTAAGTTTTTGAGGGCTGATTTCTTGTCCTGTGATAAAAAGCCTTTTGTTTCCATCGCCCAAGCTTTCAGGGGAGCATTTGCAACCGTTTGGCACCATTTTTGATTGAATTGCCAAAAGTCAGGTTTTTGCAGAAATTGTGACCCCGGGGCTTAGGGTTTTTTTCAAAAAAATATTTTCTGCCGGTTAAGTTTTTGAGGGCTGATTTCTTGTCCTGTGATAAAAAGCCTTCTTTTTCGAGTGCCAAACCTTTCAGGGGAGCATTTTCAAGCTTTTGGCACCATTTTTGAGTTAATTGCCAAAAGTCAGATTGTTTCTGAAATATTTTCTGCCGGTTAAGTTTTTGAGGGCTGATTTCTTGTCCTGTGATAAAAAGCCTTCTGTTTCGAGTGCCAAAGCTTTCAGGGGAGCATTTGCAACCGGTTGGCACCATTTTTGAGTTAATTGCCAAAAGTCAGATTGTTTCTGAAATATTTTCTGCCGGTTAAGTTTTTGAGGGCTGATTTCTTGTCCTGTGATAAAAAGCCTTCTGTTTCGAGTGCCAAAGCTTTCAGGGGAGCATTTGCAACCGGTTGGCACCATTTTTGAGTGAATTGCCAAAAGTCAGATTTTTGATGAAATTGTGACCCCGGGGCTTAGGGATTTTTTCAAAAAAATATTTTCTGCCGGTTAAGTTTTTGAGGGCTGATTTCTTGTCCTGTGATAAAAAGCCTTTTGTTTCGAGTGCCAAAGCTTTCAGGGGAGCATTTGCCACCGGTTGGCACCATTTTTGAGTGAATTGCCAAAAGTCAGATTTTTGATGAAATTGTGACCCCGGGGCTTAGGGATTTTTTCAAAAAAATATTTTCTGCCGGTTAAGTTTTTGAGGGCTGATTTCTTGTCCTGTGATAAAAAGCCTTCTGTTTCGAGTGCCAAACCTTTCAGGGGAGTATTTTCAAGCTTTTGGCACCATTTTTGAGTGAATTGAAAAAATTAAGATTTTTGCTGCAATTGTGACCTTAGGGATTTTTTCAAAAAAAATATTTTCTGCCGGTTAAGTTTTTGAGGGCTGATTTCTTGTCCTGTGATAAAAAGCCTACTGTTTCGAGTGCCAAACCTTTCAGGGGAGCATTTGCAACCGTTTGGCACCATTTTTGATTGAATTGCCAAAAGTCAGGTTTTTGCAGAAATTGTGACCCCGGGGGTTAGGGATTTTTTCAAAAAAATATTTTCTGCCGGTTAAGTTTTTGAGGGCTGATTTCTTGTCCTGTGATAAAAAGCCTTCTGTTTCGAGTGCCAAACCTTTCAGGAGAGCATTTTCAAGCTTTTGGCACCATTTTTGATTGAATTGCCAAAAGTCAGGTTTTTGCTGAAATTGTGACCCCGGGGTTAGGGATTTTTTCAAAAAAATATTTTCTGCCGGTTAAGTTAATGAGGGCTGATTTCTTGTCCTGTGATAAAAAGCCTTCTGTTTCGAGTGCCAAACCTTTCAGGAGAGCATTTTCAAGCTTTTGGCACCATTTTTGAGTGAATTGCCAAAAGTCAGATTTTTGCTGAAATTGTGACCCCGGGCGTTAGGGATTTCTTCAAAAAAATATTTTCTGCCTGTTCACTTTTTGAGGGCTGAATTCTTGTCCTGTGATAAAAAGCCTTCTGTTTCCATCGCCCAAGCTTTCAGGGGAGCATTTGCAACCGGTTGGCACCATTTTTGAGTGAATTGCCAAAAGTCAGGTTTTTGCAGAAATTGTGACCCCGGGGCTTAGGGATTTTTTCAAAAAAATATTTTCTGCCGGTTAAGTTAATGAGGGCTGATTTCTTGTCCTGTGATAAAAAGCCTTCTGTTTCGAGTGCCAAAGCTTTCAGGGGAGCATTTGCAACCGGTTGGCACCATTTTTGAGTGAATTGCCAAAAGTCAGGTTTTTGCAGAAATTGTGACCCCGGGGGTTAGGAATTTTTTCAAAAAAATATTTTCTGCCGGTTAAGTTTTTGAGGGCTGATTTCGTGTCCTGTGATAAAAAGCCTTCTGTTTCGAGTGCCAAAGCTTTCAGGGGAGCATTTGGAACCGGTTGGCACCATTTTTGAGTGAATTGCCAAAAGTCAGATTTTTGCTGAAATTGTGACCCCGGGGCTTAGGGATTTTTTCAAAAAAATATTTTCTGCCGGTTAAGTTTTTGAGGGCTGATTTCTTGTCCTGTGATAAAAAGCCTTCTGTTTCGAGTGCCAAACCTTTCAGGAGAGCATTTTCAAGCTTTTGGCACCATTTTTGATTGAATTGCCAAAAGTCAGGTTTTTGCTGAAATTGTGACCCCGGGGTTAGGGATTTTTTCAAAAAAATATTTTCTGCCGGTTAAGTTAATGAGGGCTGATTTCTTGTCCTGTGATAAAAAGCCTTCTGTTTCGAGTGCCAAACCTTTCAGGAGAGCATTTTCAAGCTTTTGGCACCATTTTTGAGTGAATTGCCAAAAGTCAGATTTTTGCTGAAATTGTGACCCCGGGCGTTAGGGATTTCTTCAAAAAAATATTTTCTGCCTGTTCACTTTTTGAGGGCTGAATTCTTGTCCTGTGATAAAAAGCCTTCTGTTTCCATCGCCCAAGCTTTCAGGGGAGCATTTGCAACCGGTTGGCACCATTTTTGAGTGAATTGCCAAAAGTCAGGTTTTTGCAGAAATTGTGACCCCGGGGCTTAGGGATTTTTTCAAAAAAATATTTTCTGCCGGTTAAGTTAATGAGGGCTGATTTCTTGTCCTGTGATAAAAAGCCTTCTGTTTCGAGTGCCAAAGCTTTCAGGGGAGCATTTGCAACCGGTTGGCACCATTTTTGAGTGAATTGCCAAAAGTCAGGTTTTTGCAGAAATTGTGACCCCGGGGGTTAGGAATTTTTTCAAAAAAATATTTTCTGCCGGTTAAGTTTTTGAGGGCTGATTTCGTGTCCTGTGATAAAAAGCCTTCTGTTTCGAGTGCCAAAGCTTTCAGGGGAGCATTTGGAACCGGTTGGCACCATTTTTGAGTGAATTGCCAAAAGTCAGATTTTTGCTGAAATTGTGACCCCGGGGCTTAGGGATTTTTTCAAAAAAATATTTTCTGCCGGTTAAGTTTTTGAGGGCTGATTTCTTGTCCTGTGATAAAAAGCCTTCTGTTTCGAGTGCCAAACCTTTCAGGAGAGCATTTTCATGCTTTTGGCACCATTTTTGATTGAATTGCCAAAAGTCAGTTTTTTGCTGAAATTGTGACCCCGGGGGTTAGGGATTTCTTCAAAAAAATATTTTCTGCCGGTTAACTTTTTGAGGGCTGATTTCTTGTCCTGTGATAAAAAGCCTTCTGTTTCGAGTGCCAAAGCTTTCAGGGGAGCATTTGCAACCGTTTGGCACCATTTTTGATTGAATTGCCAAAAGTCAGGTTTTTGCAGAAATTGTGACCCCGGGGCTTAGGGATTTTTTCAAAAAAATATTTTCTGCCGGTTAAGTTTTTGAGGGCTGATTTCTTGTCCTGTGATAAAAACCCTTCTGTTTCGAGTGCCAAAGCTTTCAGGGGAGCATTTGCCACCGGTTGGCACCATTTTTGAGTGAATTGCCAAAAGTCAGATTTTTGATTAAATTGTGACCCCGGGGCTTAGGGATTTTTTCAAAAAAATATTTTCTGCCGGTTAAGTTTTTGAGGGCTGATTTCTTGTCCTGTGATAAAAAGCCTTCTTTTTCGAGTGCCAAAGCTTTCAGGGGAGCATTTTCAAGCTTTTGGCACCATTTTTGAGTTAATTGCCAAAAGTCAGATTGTTTCTGAAATATTTTCTGCCGGTTAAGTTTTTGAGGGCTGATTTCTTGTCCTGTTATAAAAACCCTTCTGTTTCGAGTGCCAAAGCTTTCAGGGGAGCATTTGCAACCGGTTGGCACCATTTTTGAGTGAATTGCCAAAAGTCAGATTTTTGATGAAATTGTGACCCCGGGGCTTAGGGATTTTTTCAAAAAAATATTTTCTGCCGGTTAAGTTTTTGAGGGCTGATTTCTTGTCCTGTGATAAAAAGCCTTCTGTTTCGAGTGCCAAAGCTTTCAGGGGAGCATTTGCAACCGGTTGGCACCATTTTTGAGTGAATTGCCAAAAGTCAGATTTTTGATGAAATTGTGACCCCGGGGCTTAGGGATTTTTTCAAAAAAATATTTTCTGCCGGTTAAGTTTTTGAGGGCTGATTTCTTGTCCTGTGATAAAAAGCCTTCTGTTTCGAGTGCCAAAGCTTTCAGGGGAGCATTTGCCACCGGTTGGCACCATTTTTGAGTGAATTGCCAAAAGTCAGGTTTTTGCAGAAATTGTGACCCCGGGGGTTAGGGATTTTTTCAAAAAAATATTTTCTGCCGGTTAAGTTTTTGAGGGCTGATTTCTTGTCCTGTGATAAAAAGCCTTCTGTTTCGAGTGCCAAACCTTTCAGGAGAGCATTTTCAAGCTTTTGGCACCATTTTTGATTGAATTGCCAAAAGTCAGGTTTTTGCTGAAATTGTGACCCCGGGGGTTAGGGATTTTTTCAAAAAAATATTTTCTGCCGGTTAAGTTAATGAGGGCTGATTTCTTGTCCTGTGATAAAAAGCCTTCTGTTTCGAGTGCCAAACCTTTCAGGAGAGCATTTTCAAGCTTTTGGCACCATTTTTGAGTGAATTGCCAAAAGTCAGATTTTTGCTGAAATTGTGACCCCGGGGGTTAGGGATTTCTTCAAAAAAATATTTTCTGCCGGTTCACTTTTTGAGGGCTGAATTCTTGTCCTGTGATAAAAAGCCTTCTGTTTCCATCGCCCAAGCTTTCAGGGGAGCATTTGCAACCGGCTGGCACCATTTTTGATTGAATTGCCAAAAGTCAGGTTTTTGCAGAAATTGTGACCCCGGGGCTTAGGGATTTTTTCAAAAAAATATTTTCTGCCGATTAAGTTAATGAGGGCTGATTTCTTGTCCTGTGATAAAAAGCCTTCTGTTTCGAGTGCCAAAGCTTTCAGGGGAGCATTTGCAACCGGTTGGCACCATTTTTGAGTGAATTGCCAAAAGTCAGATTTTTGCTGAAATCGTGACCCCGGGGCTTAGGGATTTTTTCAAAAAAATATTTTCTGCCGGTTAATTTTTTGAGGGCTGATTTCTTGTCCTGTGATAAAAAGCCTTCTGTTTCGAGTGCCAAACCTTTCAGGAGAGCATTTTCAAGCTTTTGGCACCATTTTTGAGTGAATTGCCAAAAGTCAGGTTTTTGCAGAAATTGTGACCCCGGGGGTTAGGAATTTTTTCAAAAAAATATTTTCTGCCGGTTAAGTTTTTGAGGGCTGATTTCTTATCCTGTGATAAAAAGCCTTCTGTTTCCATCGCCCAAGCTTTCAGGGGAGCATTTGCAACCGGCTGGCACCATTTTTGATTGAATTGCCAAAAGTCAGGTTTTTGCAGAAATTGTGACCCCGGGGCTTAGGGATTTTTTCAAAAAAATATTTTCTGCCGGTTAATTTTTTGAGGGCTGATTTCTTGTCCTGTGATAAAAAGCCTTCTGTTTCGAGTGCCAAAGCTTTCAGGGGAGCATTTGCCACCGGTTGGCACCATTTTTGAGTGAATTGCCAAAAGTCAGATTTTTGATGAAATTGTGACCACGGGGCTTAGGGATTTTTTCAAAAAAATATTTTCTGCCGGTTAAGTTTTTGAGGGCTGATTTCTTGTCCTGTGATAAAAAGCCTTCTTTTTCGAGTGCCAAAGCTTTCAGGGGAGCATTTTCAAGCTTTTGGCACCATTTTTGAGTTAATTGCCAAAAGTCAGATTGTTTCTGAAATATTTTCTGCCGGTTAAGTTTTTGAGGGCTGATTTCTTGTCCTGTGATAAAAAGCCTTCTGTTTCGAATGCCAAAGCTTTCAGGGGAGCATTTGCAACCGGTTGGCACCATTTTTGAGTGAATTGCCAAAAGTCAGATTTTTGATGAAATTGTGACCCCGGGGCTTAGGGATTTTTTCAAAAAAATATTTTCTGCCGGTTAAGTTTTTGAGGGCTGATTTCTTGTCCTGTGATAAAAAGCCTTCTGTTTCCATCGCCCAAGCTTTCAGGAGAGCATTTTCAAGCTTTTGGCACCATTTTTGATTGAATTGCCAAAAGTCAGGTTTTTGCTGAAATTGTGACCCCGGGGGTTAGGGATTTTTTCAAAAAAATATTTTCTGCCGGTTAAGTTAATGAGGGCTGATTTCTTGTCCTGTGATAAAAAGCCTTCTGTTTCGAGTGCCAAACCTTTCAGGAGAGCATTTTCAAGCTTTTGGCACCATTTTTGAGTGAATTGCCAAAAGTCAGATTTTTGCTGAAATTGTGACCCCGGGGCTTAGGGATTTCTTCAAAAAAATATTTTCTGCCGGTTAACTTTTTGAGGGCTGATTTCTTGTCCTGTGATAAAAAGCCTTCTGTTTCGAGTGCCAAAGCTTTCAGGGGAGCATTTGCAACCGTTTGGCACCATTTTTGATTGAATTGCCAAAAGTCAGGTTTTTGCAGAAATTGTGACCCCGGGGCTTAGGGATTTTTTCAAAAAAATATTTTCTGCCGGTTAAGTTTTTGAGGGCTGATTTCTTGTCCTGTGATAAAAAGCCTTCTGTTTCGAGTGCCAAACCTTTCAGGGGAGCATTTTCAAGCTTTTGGCACCATTTTTGAGTGAATTGCCAAAAGTCAGATTGTTTCTGAAATATTTTCTGCCGGTTAAGTTTTTGAGGGCTGATTTCTTGTCCTGTGATAAAAAGCCTTTTTTTTTCGAGTGCCAAACTTTCAGGGGAGCATTTTCAAGCTTTTGGCACCATTTTTGAGTTAATTGCCAAAAGTCAGATTGTTTCTAAAATATTTTCCGCCGGTTAAGTTTTTGAGGGCTGATTTCTTGTCCTGTGATAAAAAGCCTTCTGTTTCGAGTGCCAAACCTTTCAGGGGAGCATTTTCAAGCTTTTGGCACCATTTTTGAGTGAATTGCCAAAAGTCAGATTGTTTCTGAAATATTTTCTGCCGGTTAAGTTTTTGAGGGCTGATTTTTTGTCCTTTGATAAAAAGCCTTCTGTTTCGAGTGCCAAACCTTTCAGGAGAGCATTTTCATGCTTTTGGCACCATTTTTGAGTGAATTGCCAAAAGTCAGATTTTTGCTGAAATTGTGACCCCGGGGCTTAGGGATTTTTTCACAAAAGTATTTTCTGCCGGTTAAGTTTTTGAGGGCTGATTTCTTGTCCTGTGATAAAAAGCCTTCTGTTTCGAGTGCCAAACCTTTCAGGGGAGCATTTTCAAGCTTTTGGCACCATTTTTGAGTGAATTGCCAAAAGTCAGATTTTTGCTGAAATTGTGACCCCGGGGGTTAGGGATTTCTTCAAAAAAATATTTTCTGCCGGTTAACTTTTTGAGGGCTGATTTCTTGTCCTGTGATAAAAAGCCTTCTGTTTCGAGTGCCAAAGCTTTCAGGGGAGCATTTGCAACCGGTTGGCACCATTTTTGAGTGAATTGCCAAAAGTCAGATTTTTAAGGAATTTGGACCCCGGGGCTTAGGGATTTTTTCAAAAAAATATTTTCTGCCGGTTAAGTTTTTGAGGGCTGATTTCTTGTCCTGTGATAAAAAGCCTTCTGTTTTCATCGCCAAAGCTTTCAGGGGAGCATTAGCAACCGGTTGGCACCATTTTTGAGTGAATTGCCAAAAGTCAGATTTTTGATCAAATTGTGACCCCGGGGCTTAGGGATTTTTTCAAAAAAATATTTTCTGCCGGTTAAGTTTTTGAGGGCTGATTTCTTGTCCTGTGATAAAAAGCCTTCTGTTTCGAGTGCCAAAGCTTTCAGGGGAGCATTTGCAACCGGTTGGCACAATTTTTGAGTGAATTGCCAAAAGTCAGATTTTTGATGAAATTGTGACCACGGGGCTTAGGGATTTTTTCAAAAAAATATTTTCTGCCGCTTAAGTTTTTGAGGGCTGATTTCTTGTCCTGTGATAAAAAGCCTTCTTTTTCGAGTGCCAAAGCTTTCAGGGGAGCATTTTCAAGCTTTTGGCACCATTTTTGAGTTAATTGCCAAAAGTCAGATTGTTTCTAAAATATTTTCCGCCGGTTAAGTTTTTGAGGGCTGATTTCTTGTCCTGTGATAAAAAGCCTTCTGTTTCGAGTGCCAAAGCTTTCAGGGGAGCATTTGCAACCAGTTGGCACCATTTCTGAGTGAATTGTCAAAAGTCAGATTTTTGATGAAATTGTGACCCCGGGGCTTAGGGATTTTTTCAAAAAAATATTTTCTGCTGGTTAAGTTTTTGAGGGCTGATTTCTTGTGCTGTGATAAAAAGCCTTCTGTTTTCATCGCCAAAGCTTTCAGGGGAGCATTAGCAACCGGTTGGCACCATTTTTGAGTGAATTGCCAAAAGTCAGATTTTTGATCAAATTGTGACCCCGGGGCTTAGGGATTTCTTCAAAAAAATATTTTCTGCCGGTTAAGTTTTTGAGGGCTGATTTCTTGTCCTGTGATAAAAAGCCTTTTTTTCCGAGTGCCAAAGCTTTCAGGGGAGCATTTTCAAGCTTTTGGCACCATTTTTGAGTTAATTGCCAAAAGTCAGATTGTTTCTAAAATATTTTCCGCCGGTTAAGTTTTTGAGGGCTGATTTCTTGTCCTGTGATAAAAAGCCTTATGTTTTCATTGCCAAACCTTTCAGGGGAGCATTAGCAACCGGTTGGCACCATATTTGAGTGAATTGCCAAAAGTCAGATTTTTGCTGAAATTGTGACCCCGGGGGTTAGGGATTTTTTCAAAAAAATATTTTCTGCCGGTTAAGTTTTTGAGGGCTGATTTCTTGTCCTGTGATAAAAAGCCTTCTGTTTCGAGTGCCAAAGCTTTCAGGGGAGCATTTGCAACCGGTTGGCACCATTTTTGAGTGAATTGCCAAAAGTCAGATTTTTGATGAAATTGTGACCCCGGGGGTTAGGGATTTCTTCAAAAAAATATTTTCTGCCGGTTAAGTTTTTGAGGGCTGATTTCTTGTCCTGTGATAAAAAGCCTTCTGTTTCGAGTGCCAAAGCTTTCAAGGGAGCATTAGCAACCGGTTGGCATCATTTTTGAGTGAATTGCCAAAAGTCAGATTTTTGATGAAATTGTAACCCCGGGGGTTAGGGATTTTTTCCAAAAAATATTTTCTGCCGGTTAAGTTTTTGAGGGCTGATTTCTTGTCCTGTGATAAAAAGCCTTCTGTTTCGAGTGCCAAAGCTTTCAGGGGAGCATTTTCAAGCTTTTGGCACCATTTTTGAGTGAATCGCCAAAAGTCAGATTTTTGCTGAAATTGTGACCCCGGGGGTTAGGGATTTCTTCAAAAAAATATTTTCTGCCGGTTAACTTTTTGAGGGCTGATTTCTTGTGCTGTGATAAAAAGCCTTCTGTTTCGATCGCCCATGCTTTCAGGGGAGCATTTTCAAGCTTTTGGCACCATTTTTGAGTGACTTGCCAAAAGTCAGATTTTTGCTGAAATTGTGACCCCGGGGGTTAGGGATTTTTTCAAAAAAATATTTTCTGCCGGTTAAGTTTTTGAGGGCTGATTTCTTGTCCTGTGATAAAAAGCCTTCTGTTTCGAGTGCCAAAGCTTTCAAGGGAGCATTTGCAACCGGTTGGCACCATTTTTGAGTTAATTGCCCAAAGTCAGATTTTTGATGAAATTGTGACCCCGGGGGTTAGGGATTTTTTCAAAAAAGTATTTTCTGCCGGTTAAGTTTTTGAGGGCTGATTTCTTGTCCTGTGATAAAAAACCTTCTGTTTTCATCGCCAAAGCTTTCAGGGGAGCATTAGCAACCGGTTGGCACCATTTTTGAGTGAATTGCCAAAAGTCAGATTTCTGCTGAAATTGTGACCCCGGGGGTTAGGGATTTCTTGAAAAAAATATTTTCTGCCGGTTAAGTTTTTGAGGGCTGATTTCTTGTCCTGTGATAAAAAGCCTTCTGTTTCGAGTGCCAAAGCTTTCAGGGGAGCATTAGCAACCGGTTGGCACCATTTTTGAGTGAATTGCCAAAAGTCAGATTTTTGATGAAATTGTGACCCCGGGGCTTAGGGATTTCTTGAAAAAAATATTTTCTGCCAGTTAAGTTTTTGAGGGCTGATTTCTTGTCCTGTGATAAAAAGCCTTCTGTTTCGAGTGCCAAAGCTTTCAGGGGAGCATTTGCAACCAGTTGGCACCATTTCTGAGTGAATTGTCAAAAGTCAGATTTTGATGAAATTGTGACCCCGGGGCTTAGGGATTTTTTCAAAAAAATATTTTCTGCCGGTTAAGTTTTTGAGGGCTGATTTCTTGTCCTGTGATAAAAAGCCTTCTGTTTCGAGTGCCAAAGCTTTCAGGGGAGCATTTGCAACCGGTTGGCACCATTTTTGAGTTAATTGCCCAAAGTCAGTTTTTTGCTGAAATTGTGACCCTGGGGGTTAGGGATGTCTTGAAAAAAATATTTTCTGCCTGTTAAGTTTTTGAGGGCTGATTTCTTGTCCTGTGATAAAAAGCCTTCTGTTTCGAGTGCCAAAGCTTTCAGGGGAGCATTTTCAAGCTTTTGGCACCATTTTTGAGTTAATTGCCCAAAGTCAGATTTTTGATGAAATTGTGACCCCGGGGGTTAGGGATTTTTTCAAAAAAGTATTTTCTGCCGGTTAAGTTTTTGAGGGCTGATTTCTTGTCCTGTGATAAAAAACCTTCTGTTTTCATCGCCAAAGCTTTCAGGGGAGCATTAGCAACCGGTTGGCACCATTTTTGAGTGAATTGCCAAAAGTCAGATTTCTGCTGAAATTGTGACCCCGGGGGTTAGGGATTTCTTGAAAAAAATATTTTCTGCCGGTTAAGTTTTTGAGGGCTGATTTCTTGTCCTGTGATAAAAAGCCTTTTGTTTCGAGTGCCAAAGCTTTCAGGGGAGCATTAGCAACCGGTTGGCACCATTTTTGAGTGAATTGCCAAAAGTCAGATTTTTGATGAAATTGTGACCCCGGGGCTTAGGGATTTCTTGAAAAAAATATTTTCTGCCAGTTAAGTTTTTGAGGGCTGATTTCTTGTCCTGTGATAAAAAGCCTTCTGTTTCGAGTGCCAAAGCTTTCAGGGGAGCATTTGCAACCAGTTGGCACCATTTCTGAGTGAATTGTCAAAAGTCAGATTTTGATGAAATTGTGACCCCGGGGCTTAGGGATTTTTTCAAAAAAATATTTTCTGCCGGTTAAGTTTTTGAGGGCTGATTTCTTGTCCTGTGATAAAAAGCCTTCTGTTTCGAGTGCCAAAGCTTTCAGGGGAGCATTTGCAACCGGTTGGCACCATTTTTGAGTTAATTGCCCAAAGTCAGTTTTTTGCTGAAATTGTGACCCTGGGGGTTAGGGATGTCTTGAAAAAAATATTTTCTGCCTGTTAAGTTTTTGAGGGCTGATTTCTTGTCCTGTGATAAAAAGCCTTCTGTTTCGAGTGCCAAAGCTTTCAGGGGAGCATTTTCAAGCTTTTGGCACCATTTTTGAGTGAATCGCCAAAAGTCAGATTTTTGCTGAAATTGTGACCCCGGGGGTTAGGGATTTCTTCAAAAAAATATTTTCTGCCGGTTAACTTTTTGAGGGCTGATTTCTTGTCCTGTGATAAAAAGCCTTCTGTTTCGATCGCCCATGCTTTCAGGGGAGCATATTCAAGCTTTTGGCACCATTTTTGAGTGACTTGCCAAAAGTCAGATTTTTGCTGAAATTGTGACCCCGGGGGTTAGGGATTTTTTCAAAAAAATATTTTCTGCCGGTTAAGTTTTTGAGGGCTGATTTCTTGTCCTGTGATAAAAAGCCTTCTGTTTCAAGTGCCAAAGCTTTCAGGGGAGCATTTGCAACCGGTTGCCACCATTTTTGAGTGAATTGCCAAAAGTCAGATTTTTGCTGAAATTCTAACCCCGGGGGTTAGGGATTTTTTCAAAAAAATATTTTCTGCCGGTTAAGTTGTTGAGGGCTGATTTCTTGTCCTGTGATAAAAAGCCTTCTGTTTCGATCGCCCAAGCTTTCAGGGGAGCATTTGCAACTGGTTGGCACCATTTTTGAGTGAATTGCCAAAAGTCAGATTTTTGATGAAATTGTGACCCCGGGGCTTAGGGATTTTTTCAAAAAAATATTTTCTGCCGGTTAAGTTTTTGAGGGCTGATTTCTTGTCCTGTGATAAAAAGCCTTATGTTTTCATCGCCAAACCTTTCAGGGGAGCATTAGCAACCGGTTGGCACCATATTTGAGTGAATTGCCAAAAGTCAGATTTTTGCTGATATTGTGACCCCGGGGGTTAGGGATTTTTTTCAAAAAAATATTTTCTGCCGGTTAAGTTGTTGAGGGCTGATTTCTTGTCCTGTGATAGAAAGCCTTCTGTATCCATCGCCAAAGCTTTCAGGGGAGCATTTGCAACCGGTTGGCACCATTTTTGAGTTAATTGCCCAAAGTCAGATTTTTGATGAAATTGTGACCCCGGGCTTAGGGATTTTTTCAAAAAAATATTTTCTGCCGGTTAAGTTTTTGAGGGCTGATTTCTTGTCCTGTGATAAAAAGCCTTATGTTTTCATTGCCAAACCTTTCAGGGGAGCATTAGCAACCGGTTGGCACCATATTTGAGTGAATTGCCAAAAGTCAGATTTTTGCTGAAATTGTGACCCCGGGGGTTAGGGATTTTTTTCAAAAAAATATTTTCTGCCGGTTAAGGGCTGATTTCTTGTCCTGTGATAGAAAGCCTTCTGTATCCATCGCCAAAGCTTTCAGGGGAGCATTTGCAACCGGTTGGCACAATTTTTGAGTTAATTGCCCAAAGTCAGATTTTTGATGAAATTGTGACCCCGGGCTTAGGGATTTTTTCAAAAAAATATTTTCTGCCGGTTAAGTTTTTTAGGGCTGATTTCTTGTCCTGTGATAAAAAGCCTTCTGTTTCGAGTGCCAAACCTTTCAGGGGAGCATTTTCAAGCTTTTGGCACCATTTTTGAGTGAATTGCCAAAAGTCAGATTTTTGCTGAAATTGTGACCCCGGGGGTTAGGGATTTTTTCAAAAAAATATTTTCTGCCGGTTAAGTTTTTGAGGGCTGATTTCTTGTCCTGTGATAAAAAGCCTTCTGTTTCGAGTGCCAAAGCTTTCAAGGGAGCATTAGCAACCGGTTGGCATCATTTTTGAGTGAATTGCCAAAAGTCAGATTTTTGATGAAATTGTAACCCCGGGGGTTAGGGATTTTTTCAAAAAAATATTTTCTGCCGGTTAAGTTTTTGAGGGCTGATTTCTTGTCCTGTGATAAAAAGCCTTCTGTTTCGAGTGCCAAACCTTTCAGGGGAGCATTTTCAAGCTTTTGGCACCATTTTTGAGTGAATTGCCAAAAGTCAGATTTTTGCTGAAATTGTGACCCCGGGGGTTAGGGATTTTTTCAAAAAAATATTTTCTGCCGGTTAAGTTTTTGAGGGCTGATTTCTTGTCCTGTGATAAAAAGCCTTCTGTTTCGAGTGCCAAAGCTTTCAAGGGAGCATTAGCAACCGGTTGGCATCATTTTTGAGTGAATTGCCAAAAGTCAGATTTTTGATGAAATTGTAACCCCGGGGGTTAGGGATTTTTTCAAAAAAATATTTTCTGCCGGTTAAGTTTTTGAGGGCTGATTTCTTGTCCTGTGATAAAAAGCCTTCTGTTTCGAGTGCCAAACCTTTCAGGGGAGCATTTTCAAGCTTTTGGCACCATTTTTTAGTGAATCGCCAAAAGTCAGATTTTTGCTGAAATTGTGACCCCGGGGGTTAGGGATTTCTTCAAAAAAATATTTTCTGCCGGTTAACTTTTTGAGGGCTGATTTCTTGTGCTGTGATAAAAAGCCTACTGTTTCGATCGCCCATGCTTTCAGGGGAGCATTTTCAAGCTTTTGGCACCATTTTTGAGTGACTTGCCAAAAGTCAGATTTTTGCTGAAATTGTGACCCCGGGGGTTAGGGATTTTTTCAAAAAAATATTTTCTGCCGGTTAAGTTTTTGAGGGCTGATTTCTTGTCCTGTGATAAAAAGCCTTCTGTTTCGAGTGCCAAAGCTTTCAAGGGAGCATTTGCAACCGGTTGGCACCATTTTTGAGTTAATTGCCCAAAGTCAGATTTTTGATGAAATTGTGACCCCGGGGGTTAGGGATTTTTTCAAAAAAGTATTTTCTGCCGGTTAAGTTTTTGAGGGCTGATTTCTTGTCCTGTGATAAAAAACCTTCTGTTTTCATCGCCAAAGCTTTCAGGGGAGCATTAGCAACCGGTTGGCACCATTTTTGAGTGAATTGCCAAAAGTCAGATTTCTGCTGAAATTGTGACCCCGGGGGTTAGGGATTTCTTGAAAAAAATATTTTTTTCCGGTTAAGTTTTTGAGGGCTGATTTCTTGTCCTGTGATAAAAAGCCTTCTGTTTCGAGTGCCAAAGCTTTCAGGGGAGCATTAGCAACCGGTTGGCACCATTTTTGAGTGAATTGCCAAAAGTCAGATTTTTGATGAAATTGTGACCCCGGGGCTTAGGGATTTCTTGAAAAAAATATTTTCTGCCGGTTAAGTTTTTGAGGGCTGATTTCTTGTCCTGTGATAAAAAGCCTTCTTTTTCGAGTGCCAAACCTTTCAGGGGAGCATTTTCAAGCTTTTGGCACCATTTTTGAGTTAATTGCCAAAAGTCAGATTGTTTCTAAAATATTTTCCGCCGGTTAAGTTTTTGAGGGCTGATTTCTTGTCCTGTGATAAAAAGCCTTCTGTTTCGAGTGCCAAAGCTTTCAGGGGAGCATTTGCAACCAGTTGTCACCATTTCTGAGTGAATTGTCAAAAGTCAGATTTTGATGAAATTGTGACCCCGGGGCTTAGGGATTTTTTCAAAAAAATATTTTCTGCTGGTTAAGTTTTTGAGGGCTGATTTCTTGTCCTGTGATAAAAAGCCTTCTGTTTCGAGTGCCAAACCTTTCAGGAGAGCATTTTCAAGCTTTTGGCACCATTTTTGAGTGAATTGCCAAAAGTCAGATTTTTGATGAAATTGTGACCCCGGGCGTTAGGGATTTTTTCCAAAAAATATTTTCTGCCGGTTAAGTTTTTGAGGGCTGATTTTTTGTCCTGTGATAAAAAGCCTTCTGTTTCGAGTGCCAAACCTTTCAGGAGAGCATTTTCAAGCTTTTGGCTCCATTTTTGAGTTAATTGCCAAAAGTCAGATTGTTTCTAAAATATTTTCCGCCGGTTAAGTTTTTGAGGGCTGATTTCTTGTCCTGTGATAAAAAGCCTTCTGTTTCGAGTGCCAAACCTTTCAGGAGAGCATTTTCAAGCTTTTGGCTCCATTTTTGAGTGAATTGCCAAAAGTCAGATTTTTGCTGAAATTGTGACCCCGGGGGTTAGGGATTTCTTCAAAAAAATATTTTCTGCCGGTTAAGTTTTTGAGGGCTGATTTCTTGTCCTGTGATAAAAAGCCTTCTGTTTCGAGTGCCAAAGCTTTCAGGGGAGCATTGGCAACCGGTTGGCACCATTTTTAAGTGAATTGCCAAAAGTCAGATTTTTGATGAAATTGTGACCCCGGGCGTTAGGGATTTTTTCAAAAAAATATTTTCTGCCGGTTAAGTTTTTGAGGGCTGATTTCTTCTCCTGTGATAAAAAGCCTTCTGTTTCGAGTGCCAAAGCTTTCAGGGGAGCATTTGCAACCGGTTGGCACCATTTTTGAGTGAATTGCCAAAAGTCAGATTTTTGCTGAAATTGTGACCCCGGGGGTTATGGATTTTTTCAAAAAAATATTTTCTGCCGGTTAAGTTTTTGAGGGCTGATTTCTTGTCCTGTGATAAAAAGCCTTCTTTTTCGAGTGCCAAAGCTTTCAGGGGAGCATTTTCAAGCTTTTGGCACCATTTTTGAGTTAATTGCCAAAAGTCAGATTGTTTCTAAAATATTTTCCGCCGGTTAAGTTTTTGAGGGCTGATTTCTTGTCCTGTGATAAAAAGCCTTCTGTTTCGAGTGCCAAAGCTTTCAGGGGAGCATTTGCAACCAGTTGGCACCATTTTTGAGTGAATTGCCAAAAGTCAGATTTTTGATGAAATTGTGACCCCGGGCGTTAGGGATTTTTTCCAAAAAATATTTTCTGCCGGTTAAGTTTTTGACGGCTGATTTCTTGTCCTGTGATAAAAAGCCTTCTGTTTCGAGTGCCAAACCTTTCAGGGGAGCACTTTCAAGCTTTTGGCACCATTTTTGAGTGAATTGCCAAAAGTCAGATTTTTGCAGAAATTGTGACCCCGGGGGTTAGGGATTTCTTCAAAAAAATATTTTCTGCTGGTTAAGTTTTTGAGGGCTGATTTCTTGTCCTGTGATAAAAAGCCTTCTGTTTCGAGTGCCAAACCTTTCAGGGGAGCATTTTCAAGCTTTTGGCACCATTTTTGAGTGAATTGCCAAAAGTCAGATTTTTGCTGAAATTGTGACCCCGGGGGTTAGGGATTTCTTCAAAAAAATATTTTCTGCCGGTTAACTTTTTGAGGGCTGATTTCTTGTCCTGTGATAAAAAGCCTTCTGTTTCGAGTGCCAAAGCTTTCAGGGGAGCATTTGCAACCGGTTGGCACCATTTTTGAGTGAATTGCCAAAAGTCAGATTTTTGATGAAATTGTGACCCCGGGGCTTAGGGATTTTTTCAAAAAAATATTTTCTGCCGGTTAAGTTTTTGAGCGCTGATTTCTTGTCCTGTGATAAAAAGCCTTCTGTTTTCATCGCCAAAGCTTTCAGGGGAGCATTAGCAACCGGTTGGCACCATTTTTGAGTGAATTGCCAAAAGTCAGATTTTTGATCAAATTGTGACCCCGGGGCTTAGGGATTTTTTCAAAAAAATATTTTCTGCCGGTTAAGTTTTTGAGGGCTGATTTCTTGTCCTGTGATAAAAAGCCTTCTCTTTCGAGTGCCAAAGCTTTCAGGGGAGCATTTGCAACCGGTTGGCACAATTTTTGAGTGAATTGCCAAAAGTCAGATTTTTGATGAAATTGTGACCACGGGGCTTAGGGATTTTTTCAAAAAAATATTTTCTGCCGGTTAAGTTTTTGAGGGCTGATTTCTTGTCCTGTGATAAAAAGCCTTCTTTTTCGAGTGCCAAAGCTTTCAGGGGAGCATTTTCAAGCTTTTGGCACCATTTTTGAGTTAATTGCCAAAAGTCAGATTGTTTCTAAAATATTTTCCGCCGGTTAAGTTTTTGAGGGCTGATTTCTTGTCCTGTGATAAAAAGCCTTCTGTTTCGAGTGCCAAAGCTTTCAGGGGAGCATTTGCAACCAGTTGGCACCATTTCTGAGTGAATTGTCAAAAGTCAGATTTTTGATGAAATTGTGACCCCGGGCGTTAGGGATTTCTTGAAAAAAATATTTTCTGCCGGTTAAGTTTTTGAGGGCTGATTTTTTGTCCTGTGATAAAAAGCCTTCTGTTTCGAGTGCCAAACCTTTCAGGAGAGCATTTTCATGCTTTTGGCACCATTTTTGAGTGAATTGCCAAAAGTCAGATTTTTGCTGAAATTGTGACCCCGGGGCTTAGGGATTTTTTCAAAAAAATATTTTCTGCCGGTTAAGTTTTTGAGGGCTGATTTCTTGTCCTGTGATAAAAAGCCTTCTGTTTCGAGTGCCAAACCTTTCTGGGGAGCATTTTCAAGCTTTTGGCACCATTTTTGAGTGAATTTCCAAAAGTCAGATTTTTGATGAAATTGTGACCCCGGGGCTTAGGGATTTCTTCAAAAAAATATTTTCTGCCGGTTAACTTTTTGAGGGCTGATTTCTTGTCCTGTGATAAAAAGCCTTCTGTTTCGAGTGCCAAAGCTTTCAGGGGAGCATTTGCAACCGGTTGGCACCATTTTTGAGTGAATTGCCAAAAGTCAGATTTTTGATGAAATTGTGACCCCGGGGGTTAGGGATTTCTTCAAAAAAATATTTTCTGCCGGTTAAGTTTTTCAGGGCTGATTTCTTGTCATGTGATAAAAAGCCTTCTGTTTCGATTGCCAAACCTTTCAGGGGAGCATTTGCAACCGGTTGGCACCATTTTTGAGTGAATTGCCAAAAGTAAGATTGTTTCTGAAATATTTTCCGCCGGTTAAGTTTTTGAGGGCTGATTTCTTGTCCTGTGATAAAAAGCCTTCTGTTTCGAGTACCAAAGCTTTCAGGGGAGCATTAGCAACCGGTTGGCACCATTTTTGAGTGAATTGCCAAAAGTCAGATTTTTGATCAAATTGTGACCCCGGGGCTTAGGGATTTTTTCAAAAAAATATTTTCTGCCGGTTAAGTGTTTGAGGGCTGATTTCTTGTCCTGTGATAAAAAGCCTTCTGTTTCGAGTGCCATAGCTTTCAGGGGAGCATTTTCAAGCTTTTGGCACCATTTTTGAGTTAATTGCCAAAAGTCAGATTGTTTCTAAAATATTTTCCGCCGGTTAAGTTTTTGAGGGCTGATTTCTTGTCCTGTGATAAAAAGCCTTCTGTTTCGAGTGCCAAAGCTTTCAGGGGAGCATTTGCAACCAGTTGGCACCATTTCTGAGTGAATTGTCAAAAGTCAGATTTTTGATGAAATTGTGACCCCGGGGGTTAGGGATTTCTTCAAAAAAATATTTTCTGCCGGTTAAGTTTTTCAGGGCTGATTTCTTGTCCTGTGATAAAAAGCCTTCTGTTTCGATTGCCAAACCTTTCAGGGGAGCATTTGTAACCAGTTGGCACCATTTTTAAGTGAATTGCCAAAAGTCAGAATTTTGATGAAATTGTGACCCCGGGGCTTAGGGATTTTTTC
The DNA here is from genome assembly GCF_965113315.1 of Podarcis vaucheri. NCBI lineage: Eukaryota > Metazoa > Chordata > Lepidosauria > Squamata > Lacertidae > Podarcis > Podarcis vaucheri. The sequence continues at coordinate 2,768,529 of NW_028118809.1, read as the reverse complement.
AAAAAAATATTTTCTGCCGGTTAAATTTTGAGGGCTGAATTCTTGTCCTGTGATAAAAAGCCTTCTGTTTCGAGTGCCAAACCTTTCAGGAGAGCATTTTCAAGCTTTTGGCACCATTTTTGAGTGAATTGCCAAAAGTAAGATTGTTTCTGAAATATTTTCCGCCGGTTAAGTTTTTGAGGGCTGATTTCTTGTCCTGTGATAAAAAGCCTTCTGTTTCGAGTACCAAACCTTTCAGGGGAGCACTTTCAAGCTTTTGGCACCATTTTTGAGTGAATTGCCAAAAGTCAGATTTTTGCAGAAATTGTGACCCCGGGGGTTAGGGATTTTTTCAAAAAAAATATTTTCTGCTGGTTAAGTTTTTGAGGGCTGATTTCTTGTCCTGTGATAAAAAGCCTTCTGTTTCGAGTGCCAAACCTTTCAGGGGAGCATTTTCAAGCTTTTGGCACCATTTTTGAGTGAATTGCCCAAAGTCAGATTGTTTCTGAAATATTTTCTGCCGGTTAAGTTTTTGAGGGCTGATTTTTTGTCCTGTGATAAAAAGCCTTCTGTTTCGAGTGCCAAACCTTTCAGGAGAGCATTTTCATGCTTTTGGCACCATTTTTGAGTGAATTGCCAAAAGTCAGATTTTTGCTGAAATTGTGACCCCGGGGCTTAGGGATTTTTTCAAAAAAATATTTTCTGCCGGTTAAGTTTTTGAGGGCTGATTTCTTGTCCTGTGATAAAAAGGCTTCTGTTTCGGGTGCCAAACCTTTCAGGGGAGCATTTTCAAGCTTTTGGCACCATTTTTGAGTGAATTGCCAAAAGTCAGATTTTTGCTGAAATTGTGACCCCGGGGGTTAGGGATTTCTTCAAAAAAATATTTTCTGCCGGTTAAGTTTTTGAGGGCTGATTTCTTGTCCTGTGATAAAAAGCCTTCTGTTTCGAGTGCCAAAGCTTTCAGGGGAGCATTTGCAACCGGTTGGCACCATTTTTGAGTGAATTGCCAAAAGTCAGATTTTTGATGAAATTGTGACCCCGGGGCTTAGGGATTTTTTCAAAAAAATATTTTCTGCCGGTTAAGTTTTTGAGGGCTGATTTCTTGTCCTGTGATAAAAAGCCTTCTGTTTCGAGTGCCAAAGCTTTCAGGGGAGCATTTGCAACCAGTTGGCACCATTTTTGATTGAATTGCCAAAACTCAGATTGTTTCTGAAATATTTTCTGCCGGTTAAGTTTTTGAGGGCTGATTTCTTGTCCTGTGATAAAAAGCCTTCTGTTTCGAGTGCCAAACCTTTCAGGGGAGCATTTTCAAGCTTTTGGCACCATTTTTGAGTGAATTGCCAAAAGTCAGATTTTTGCTGAAATTGTGACCCCGGGGGTTAGGGATTTCTTCAAAAAAATATTTTCTGCCGGTTAAGTTTTTGAGGGCTGATTTCTTGTCCAGTGATAAAAAGCCTTCTGTTTTCATCGCCAAAGCTTTCAGGGGAGCATTAGCAACCGGTTGGCACCATTTTTGAGTGAATTGCCAAAAGTCAGATTTTTGCTGAAATTGTGACCCCGGGGGTTAGGGATTTTTTCAAAAAAATATTTTCTGCCGGTTAAATTTTTGAGGGCTGATTTCTTGTCCTGTGATAAAAAGCCTTCTGTTTCGAGTGCCAAAGCTTTCAGGGGAGCATTTGCAACCGGTTGGCACCATTTTTGAGTTAATTGCCAAAAGTCAGATTGTTTCTAAAATATTTTCCGCCGGTTAAGTTTTTGAGGGCTGATTTCTTGTCCTGTGATAAAAAGCCTTCTGTTTCGAGTGCCAAAGCTTTCAGGGGAGCATTTGCAACCAGTTGGCACCATTTTTGAGTGAATTGCCAAAAGTCAGATTTTTGATGAAATTGTGACCCCGGGGCTTAGGGATTTTTTCCAAAAAATATTTTCTGCCGGTTAAGTTTTTGAGGGCTGATTTCTTGTCCTGTGATAAAAAGCCTTCTGTTTCGAGTGCCAAACCTTTCAGGGGAGCACTTTCAAGCTTTTGGCACCATTTTTGAGTGAATTGCCAAAAGTCAGATTTTTGCTGAAATATTTTCTGCCGGTTAAGTTTTTAAGGGCTGATTTTTTGTCCTGTGATAAAAAGCCTTCTGTTTCGAGTGCCAAACCTTTCAGGAGAGCATTTTCATGCTTTTGGCACCATTTTTGAGTGAATTGCCAAAAGTCAGATTTTTGCTGAAATTGTGACCCCGGGGCTTAGGGATTTTTTCAAAAAAATATTTTCTGCCGGTTAACTTTTTGAGGGCTGATTTCTTGTCCTGTGATAAAAAGCCTTCTGTTTCGAGTGCCAAAGATTTCAGGGGAGCATTTGCAACCGGTTGGCACCATTTTTGAGTGAATTGCCAAAAGTCAGATTTTTGATGAAATTGTGACCCCGGGGCTTAGGGATTTTTTCAAAAAAATATTTTCTGCCGGTTAAGTTTTTGAGGGCTGATTTCTTGTCCTGTGATAAAAAGCCTTCTCTTTCGAGTGCCAAAGCTTTCAGGGGAGCATTTGCAACCGGTTGGCACCATTTTTGAGTGAATTGCCAAAAGTCAGATTTTTGATGAAATTGTGACCCCGGGGCTTAGGGATTTTTTCAAAAAAATATTTTCTGCCGGTTAAGTTTTTGAGGGCTGATTTCTTGTCCTGTGATAAAAAGCCTTCTGTTTCGAGTGCCAAACCTTTCAGGGGAGCATTTTCAAGCTTTTGGCACCATTTTTGAGTGAATTGCCAAAAGTCAGATTGTTTCTGAAATATTTTCCGCCGGTTAAGTTTTTGAGGGCTGATTTCTTGTCCTGTGATAAAAAGCCTTCTGTTTCGAGTGCCAAACCTTTCAGGAGAGCATTTTCATGCTTTTGGCACCATTTTTGAGTGAATTGCCAAAAGTCAGATTTTTGCTGAAATTGTGACCCCGGGGGTTAGGGATTTCTTCAAAAAAATATTTTCTGTCGGTTAACTTTTTGAGGGCTGAATTCTTGTCCTGTGATAAAAAGCCTTCTGTTTCCATCGCCCAAGCTTTAAGGGGAGCATTTGCAACCATTTGGCACCATTTTTGATTGAATTGCCAAAAGTCAGGTTTTTGCAGAAATTGTGATTAGGGATTTTTTCAAAAAAATATTTTCTGCCGGTTAAGTTTTTCAGGGCTGATTTCTTGTCCTGTGATAAAAAGCCTTCTGTTTCGAGTGCCAAACCTTTCAGGGGAGCATTTTCAAGCTTTTGGCACCATTTTTGAGTGAATTGCCAAAAGTCAGATTGTTTCTGAAATATTTTCTGCCGGTTAAGTTTTTGAGGGCTGATTTCTTGTCCTGTGATAAAAAGCCTTCTGTTTCGAGTGCCAAACCTTTCAGGAGAGCATTTTCATGCTTTTGGCACCATTTTTGAGTGAATTGCTAAAAGTCAGATTTTTGCTGAAATTGTGACCCCGGGCGTTAGGGATTTTTTCAAAAAAATATTTTCTGCCGGTTAAGTTTTTGAGGGCTGATTTCTTGTCCTGTGATAAAAGCCTTCTGTTTCGAGTGCCAAAGCTTTCAGGGGAGCATTTCCAACCGGTTGGCACCATTTTTGAATGAATTGCCAAAAGTCAGATTTTTGATGAAATTGTGACCCCGGGGCTTAGGGAATTTTTCAAAAAAAGATTTTCTGCCGGTTAAGTTTTTGAGGGCTGATTTCTTGTCCTGTGATAAAAAGCCTTCTGTTTTCATCGCCAAAGCTTTCAGGGGAGCATTAGCAACCGGTTGGCACCATTTTTGAGTGAATTGCCAAAAGTCAGATTTTTGATGAAATTGTGACCCCGGGGGTTAGGGATTTTTTCAAAAAAATATTTTCTGCCGGTTAAGTTGTTGAGGGCTGATTTCTTGTCCTGTGATAAAAAGCCTTCTGTTTTCATCGCCAAAGCCTTCAAGGGAGCATTAGCAACCGGTTGGCACCATTTTTGAGTGAATTGCCAAAAGTCAGATTTTTTATGAAATTGTGACCCCGGGGGTTAGGGATTTCTTGAAAAAAATATTTTCTGCCGGTTAAGTTTTTGAGGGCTGATTTCTTGTCCTGTGATAAAAAGCCTTCTGTTTCGAGTGCCAAAGCTTTCAGGGGAGCATTTTCAAGCTTTTGGCATCATTTTTGAGTGAATTGCCAAAAGTCAGATTTTTGCTGAAATTCTGACCCCGGGGGGTTAGGGATTTTTTCAAAAAAATATTTTCTGCCGGTTAAGTTGTTGAGGGCTGATTTCTTGTCCTGTGATAAAAAGCCTTCTGTTTCGATCGCCCAAGCTTTCAGGGGAGCACTTGCAACCGGTTGGCACCATTTTTGAGTTAATTGCCAAAAGTCAGATTTTTGATGAAATTGTGACCCCGGGGCTTAGGGATTTTTTCAAAAAAATATTTTCTGCCGGTTAAGTTTTTGAGGGCTGATTTCTTGTCCTGTGCTAAAAAGCCTTATGTTTTCATCGCCAAACCTTTCAGGGGAGCATTAGCAACCGGTTGGCACTATTTTTGAGTGAATTGCCAAAAGTCAGATTTTTGCTGAAATTGTGACCCCGGGGGTTAGGGATTTTTTCAAAAAAATATTTTCTGCCGGTTAAGTTTTTGAGGGCTGATTTCTTGTCCTGTGATAAAAAGCCTTATGTTTCAATCGCCAAACCTTTCAGGGGAGCATTAGCAACCGGTTGGCACCATTTTTGAGTGAATTGCCAAAAGTCAGATTTTTGATGAAATTGTGACCCCGGGGCTTAGGGATTTTTTCAAAAAAATATTTTCTGCCTGTTAAGTTTTTGAGGGCTGATTTCTTGTCCTGTGATAAAAAGCCTTCTGTTTTCATCGCCAAAGCTTTCAGGGGAGCATTAGCAACCGGTTGGCACCATTTTTGAGTGAATTGCCAAAAATCAGATTTTTGATGAAATTGTGACCCCGGGGCTTAGGGATTTTTTCAAAAAAATATTTTCTGCCGGTTAAGTTTTTGAGGGCTGATTTCTTGTCCTGTGATAAAAAGCCTTATGTTTTCATCGCCAAACCTTTCAGGGGAGCATTAGCAACCGGTTGGCACTATTTTTGAGTGAATTGCCAAAAGTCAGATTTTTGCTGAAATTGTGACCCCGGGGGTTAGGGATTATTTCAAAAAAATATTTTCTGCCGGTTAAGTTTTTGAGGGCTGATTTCTTGTCCTGTGATAAAAAGCCTTCTGTTTTCATCGCCAAAGCTTTCAGGGGAGCATTAGCAACCGGTTGGCACCATTTTTGAGTGAATTGCCAAAAGTCAGATTTTTGCTGAAATTGTGACCCCGGGGCTTAGGGATTTCTTGAAAAAAATATTTTCTGCCGGTTAAGTTTTTGAGGGCTGATTTCTTGTCCTGTGATAAAAAGCCTTCTGTTTCGAGTGCCAAACCTTTCAGGGGAGCATTTTCAACCGGTTGGCACCATTTTTCAGTGAATTGCCAAAAGTCAGATTTTTGCTGAAATTCTGACCCCGGGGGTTAGGGATTTTTTCAAACATATTTTCTGCCGGTTAAGTTTTTGAGGGCTGATTTCTTGTCCTGTGATAAAAAGCCTTCTGTTTCGAGTGCCAAACCTTTCAGGAGAGCTTTTTCATGCTTTTGGCACCATTTTTGAGTGAATTGCCAAAAGTCAGATTTTTGCTGAAATTGTGACCCCGGGGGTTAGGGATTTCTTCCAAAAAATATTTTCTGCCGGTTAACTTTTTGAGGGCTGAATTCTTGTCCTGTGATAAAAAGCCTTCTGTTTCCATCGCCCAAGCTTTAAGGGGAGCATTTGCAACCGTTTGGCACCATTTTTGATTGAATTGCCAAAAGTCAGGTTTTTGCAGAAATTGTGATTAGGGATTTTTTCAAAAAAATATTTTCTGCCGGTTAAGTTTTTGAGGGCTGATTTCTTGTCCTGTGATAAAAAGCCTTCTGTTTCAAGTGCCAAAGCTTTCAGGAGAGCATTTTCAAGCTTTTGGCACCATTTTTGAGTGAATTGCCAAAAGTCAGATTTTTGATGAAATTGTGACCCCGGGGCTTAGGGAATTTTTCAAAAAAAGATTTTCTGCCGGTTAAGTTTTTGAGGGCTGATTTCTTGTCCTGTGATAAAAAGCCTTCTGTTTCGAGTGCCAAACCTTTCAGGGGAGCATTTTCAAGCTTTTGGCACCATTTTTGAGTGAATTGCCAAAAGTCAGATTGTTTCTGAAATATTTTCTGCCGGTTAAGTTTTTGAGGGCTGATTTCTTGTCCTGTGATAAAAAGCCTTCTGTTTCGAGTGCCAAACCTTTCAGGAGAGCATTTTCATGCTTTTGGCACCATTTTTGAGTGAATTGCTAAAAGTCAGATTTTTTATGAAATTGTGACCCCGGGGGTTAGGGATTTCTTGAAAAAAATATTTTCTGCCGGTTAAGTTTTTGAGGGCTGATTTCTTGTCCTGTGATAAAAAGCCTTCTGTTTCGAGTGCCAAAGCTTTCAGGGGAGCATTTTCAAGCTTTTGGCATCATTTTTGAGTGAATTGCCAAAAGTCAGATTTTTGCTGAAATTCTGACCCCGGGGGTTAGGGATTTTTTCAAAAAAATATTTTCTGCCGGTTAAGTTGTTGAGGGCTGATTTCTTGTCCTGTGATAAAAAGCCTTCTGTTTCGATCGCCCAAGCTTTCAGGGGAGCACTTGCAACCGGTTGGCACCATTTTTGAGTGAATTGCCAAAAGTCAGATTTTTGATGAAATTGTGACCCCGGGGCTTAGGGATTTTTTCAAAAAAATATTTTCTGCCGGTTAAGTTTATGAGGGCTGATTTCTTGTCCTGTGATAAAAAGCCTTCTGTTTTCATCGCCAAAGCTTTCAGGGGAGCATTAGCAACCGGTTGGCACCATTTTTGAGTGAATTGCCAAAAGTCAGATTTTTGATGAAATTGTGACCCCGGGGGTTAGGGATTTTTTCAAAAAAATATTTTCTGCCGGTTAACTTTTTGAGGGCTGATTTCTTGTCCTGTGATAAAAAGCCTTCTGTTTTCATCGCCAAAGCTTTCAAGGGAGCATTAGCAACCGGTTGGCACCATTTTTGAGTGAATTGCCAAAAGTCAGATTTTTTATGAAATTGTGACCCCGGGGGTTAGGGATTTCTTGAAAAAAATATTTTCTGCCGGTTAAGTTTTTGAGGGCTGATTTCTTGTCCTGTGATAAAAAGCCTTCTGTTTCGATCGCCCAAGCTTTCAGGGGAGCACTTGCAACCGGTTGGCACCATTTTTGAGTGAATTGCCAAAAGTCAGATTTTTGATGAAATTGTGACCCCGTGGCTTAGGGATTTTTTCAAAAAAATATTTTCTGCCGGTTAAGTTTTTGAGGGCTGATTTCTTGTCCTGTGATAAAAAGCCTTCTGTTTCGAGTGCCAAAGCTTTCAGGGGAGCATTTTCAACCGGTTGGCACCATTTTTCAGTGAATTTCCAAAAGTCAGATTTTTGCTGAAATTCTGACCCCGGGGGTTAGGGATTTTTTCAAACATATTTTCTGCCGGTTAAGTTTTTGAGGGCTGATTTCTTGTCCTGTGATAAAAAGCCTTCTGTTTCGAGTGCCAAACCTTTCAGGAGAGCTTTTTCATGCTTTTGGCACCATTTTTGAGTGAATTGCCAAAAGTCAGATTTTTGCTGAAATTGTGACCCCGGGGGTTAGGGATTTCTTCAAAAAAATATTTTCTGCCGGATAACTTTTTGAGGGCTGAATTCTTGTTCTGTGATAAAAAGCCTTCTGTTTCCATCGCCCAAGCTTTAAGGGGAGCATTTGCAACCGTTTGGCACCATTTTTGATTGAATTGCCAAAAGTCAGGTTTTTGCAGAAATTGTGATTAGGGATTTTTTCAAAAAAATATTTTCTGCCGGTTAAGTTTTTGAGGGCTGATTTCTTGTCCTGTGATAAAAAGCCTTCTGTTTCAAGTGCCAAAGCTTTCAGGAGAGCATTTGCAACCGGTTGGCACCATTTTTGAGTTAATTGCCCAAAGTCAGATTTTTGATGAAAATGTGACCCCGGGGGTTAGGGATTTTTTCAAAATAATATTTTCTGCCGGTTAAGTTGTTGAGGGCTGATTTCTTGTCCTGTGATAAAAAGCCTTCTGTTTCGAGTGCCAAAGCTTTCAGGGGAGCATTTGCAACCGGTTGGCACCATTTTTGAGTGAATTGCCAAAAGTCAGATTTTTGCTGAAATTGTGACCCCGGGGGTTAGGGATTTTTTCAAAAAAATATTTTCTGCCGGTTAAGTTGTTGAGGGCTGATTTCTTGTCCTGTGATAAAAAGCCTTCTGTTTTCATCGCCAAAGCTTTCAGGGGAGCATTAGCAACCGGTTGGCACCATTTTTGAGTGAATTGCCAAAAGTCAGATTTTTGCTGAAATTGTGACCCCGGGGGTTAGGGATTTTTTCAAAAAAATATTTTCTGCCGGTTAAGTTTTTGAGGGCTGATTTCTTGTCCTGTGATAAAAAGCCTTCTGTTTCGAGTGCCAAAGCTTTCAGGGGAGCATTTGCAACCGGTTGGCACCATTTTTGAGTTAATTGCCAAAAGTCAGATTGTTTCTAAAATATTTTCCGCCGGTTAAGTTTTTGAGGGCTGATTTCTTGTCCTGTGATAAAAAGCCTTCTGTTTCGAGTGCCAAAGCTTTCAGGGGAGCATTTGCAACCAGTTGGCCCCATTTTTGAGTGAATTGCCAAAAGTCAGATTTTTGATGAAATTGTGACCCCGGGGCTTAGGGATTTTTTCCAAAAAATATTTTCTGCCGGTTAAGTTTTTGAGGGCTGATTTCTTGTCCTGTGATAAAAAGCCTTCTGTTTCGATTGCCAAACCTTTCAGGGGAGCACTTTCAAGCTTTTGGCACCATTTTTGAGTGAATTGCCAAAAGTCAGATTTTTGCTGAAATATTTTCTGCCGGTTAAGTTTTTGAGGGCTGATTTTTTGTCCTGTGATAAAAAGCCTTCTGTTTCGAGTGCCAAACCTTTCAGGAGAGCATTTTCATGCTTTTGGCACCATTTTTGAGTGAATTGCCAAAAGTCAGATTTTTGCTGAAATTGTGACCCCGGGGCTTAGGGATTTCTTCAAAAAAATATTTTCTGCCGGTTAACTTTTTGAGGGCTGATTTCTTGTCCTGTGATAAAAAGCCTTCTGTTTCGAGTGCCAAAGCTTTCAGGGGAGCATTTGCAACCGGTTGGCACCATTTTTGAGTGAATTGCCAAAAGTCAGATTTTTGATGAAATTGTGACCCCGGGGCTTAGGGATTTTTTCAAAAAAATATTTTCTGCCGGTTAAGTTTTTGAGGGCTGATTTCTTGTCCTGTGATAAAAAGCCTTCTCTTTCGAGTGCCAAAGCTTTCAGGGGAGCATTTGCAACCGGTTGGCACCATTTTTGAGTGAATTGCCAAAAGTCAGATTTTTGATGAAATTGTGACCCCGGGGCTTAGGGATTTTTTCAAAAAAATATTTTCTGCCGGTTAAGTTTTTGAGGGCTGATTTCTTGTCCTGTGATAAAAAGCCTTCTGTTTCGAGTGCCAAACCTTTCAGGGGAGCATTTTCAAGCTTTTGGCACCATTTTTGAGTGAATTGCCAAAAGTCAGATTGTTTCTGAAATATTTTCCGCCGGTTAAGTTTTTGAGGGCTGATTTCTTGTCCTGTGATAAAAAGCCTTCTGTTTCGAGTGCCAAACCTTTCAGGAGAGCATTTTCATGCTTTTGGCACCATTTTTGAGTGAATTGCCAAAAGTCAGATTTTTGCTGAAATTGTGACCCCGGGGGTTAGGGATTTCTTCAAAAAAATATTTTCTGTCGGTTAACTTTTTGAGGGCTGAATTCTTGTCCTGTGATAAAAAGCCTTCTGTTTCCATCGCCCAAGCTTTAAGGGGAGCATTTGCAACCATTTGGCACCATTTTTGATTGAATTGCCAAAAGTCAGGTTTTTGCAGAAATTGTGATTAGGGATTTTTTCAAAAAAATATTTTCTGCCGGTTAAGTTTTTGAGGGCTGATTTCTTGTCCTGTGATAAAAAGCCTTCTGTTTCGAGTGCCAAACCTTTCAGGGGAGCATTTTCAAGCTTTTGGCACCATTTTTGAGTGAATTGCCAAAAGTCAGATTGTTTCTGAAATATTTTCTGCCGGTTAAGTTTTTGAGGGCTGATTTCTTGTCCTGTGATAAAAAGCCTTCTGTTTCGAGTGCCAAACCTTTCAGGAGAGCATTTTCATGCTTTTGGCACCATTTTTGAGTGAATTGCCAAAAGTCAGATTTTTGCTGAAATTGTGACCCCGGGGCTTAGGGATTTCTTCAAAAAAATATTTTCTGCCGGTTAACTTTTTGAGGGCTGATTTCTTGTCCTGTGATAAAAAGCCTTCTGTTTCGAGTGCCAAAGCTTTCAGGGGAGCATTTGCAACCGGTTGGCACCATTTTTGAGTGAATTGCCAAAAGTCAGATTTTTGATGAAATTGTGACCCCGGGGCTTAGGGATTTTTTCAAAAAAATATTTTCTGCCGGTTAAGTTTTTGAGGGCTGATTTCTTGTCCTGTGATAAAAAGCCTTCTCTTTCGAGTGCCAAAGCTTTCAGGGGAGCATTTGCAACCGGTTGGCACCATTTTTGAGTGAATTGCCAAAAGTCAGATTTTTGATGAAATTGTGACCCCGGGGCTTAGGGATTTTTTCAAAAAAATATTTTCTGCCGGTTAAGTTTTTGAGGGCTGATTTCTTGTCCTGTGATAAAAAGCCTTCTGTTTCGAGTGCCAAACCTTTCAGGGGAGCATTTTCAAGCTTTTGGCACCATTTTTGAGTGAATTGCCAAAAGTCAGATTGTTTCTGAAATATTTTCCGCCGGTTAAGTTTTTGAGGGCTGATTTCTTGTCCTGTGATAAAAAGCCTTCTGTTTCGAGTGCCAAACCTTTCAGGAGAGCATTTTCATGCTTTTGGCACCATTTTTGAGTGAATTGCCAAAAGTCAGATTTTTGCTGAAATTGTGACCCCGGGGGTTAGGGATTTCTTCAAAAAAATATTTTCTGTCGGTTAACTTTTTGAGGGCTGAATTCTTGTCCTGTGATAAAAAGCCTTCTGTTTCCATCGCCCAAGCTTTAAGGGGAGCATTTGCAACCATTTGGCACCATTTTTGATTGAATTGCCAAAAGTCAGGTTTTTGCAGAAATTGTGATTAGGGATTTTTTCAAAAAAATATTTTCTGCCGGTTAAGTTTTTGAGGGCTGATTTCTTGTCCTGTGATAAAAAGCCTTCTGTTTCGAGTGCCAAACCTTTCAGGGGAGCATTTTCAAGCTTTTGGCACCATTTTTGAGTGAATTGCCAAAAGTCAGATTGTTTCTGAAATATTTTCTGCCGGTTAAGTTTTTGAGGGCTGATTTCTTGTCCTGTGATAAAAAGCCTTCTGTTTCGAGTGCCAAACCTTTCAGGATAGCATTTTCATGCTTTTGGCACCATTTTTGAGTGAATTGCTAAAAGTCAGATTTTTGCTGAAATTGTGACCCCGGGCGTTAGGGATTTTTTCAAAAAAATATTTTCTGCCGGTTAAGTTTTTGAGGGCTGATTTCTTGTCCTGTGATAAAAGCCTTCTGTTTCGAGTGCCAAAGCTTTCAGGGGAGCATTTCCAACCGGTTGGCACCATTTTTGAATGAATTGCCAAAAGTCAGATTTTTGATGAAATTGTGACACCGGGGGTTAGGGATTTTCTCAAAAAAATATTTTCTGCCGGTTAAGTTGTTGAGGGCTGATTTCTTGTCCTGTGATAAAAAGCCTTCTGTTTCGAGTGCCAAAGCTTTCAGGGGAGCATTTTCAAGCTTTTGGCATCATTTTTGAGTGAATTGCCAAAAGTCAGATTTTTGCTGAAATTCTGACCCCGGGGGTTAGGGATTTTTTCAAAAAAATATTTTCTGCCGGTTAAGTTTTTGAGGGCTGATTTCTTGTCCTGTGATAAAAAGCCTTCTGTTTCAAGTGCCAAAGCTTTCAGGAGAGCATTTTCAAGCTTTTGGCACCATTTTTGAGTGAATTGCCAAAAGTCAGATTTTTGATGAAATTGTGACCCCGGGGCTTAGGGAATTTTTCAAAAAAAGATTTTCTGCCGGTTAAGTTTTTGAGGGCTGATTTCTTGTCCTGTGATAAAAAGCCTTCTGTTTCGAGTGCCAAACCTTTCAGGGGAGCATTTTCAAGCTTTTGGCACCATTTTTGAGTGAATTGCCAAAAGTCAGATTGTTTCTGAAATATTTTCTGCCGGTTAAGTTTTTGAGGGCTGATTTCTTGTCCTGTGATAAAAAGCCTTCTGTTTCGAGTGCCAAAGCTTTCAGGGGAGCATTTTCAAGCTTTTGGCACCATTTTTGAGTGAATTGCCAAAAGTCAGATTTTTGCTGAAATTCTGACCCCGGGGGTTAGGGATTTTTTCAAAAAAATATTTTCTGCCGGTTAAGTTGTTGAGGGCTGATTTCTTGTCCTGTGATAAAAAGCCTTCTGTTTCGATCGCCCAAGCTTTCAGGGGAGCACTTGCAACCGGTTGGCACCATTTTTGAGTGAATTGCCAAAAGTCAGATTTTTGATGAAATTGTGACCCCGGGGGTTAGGGATTTTTTCAAAAAAATATTTTCTGCCGGTTAAGTTGTTGAGGGCTGATTTCTTGTCCTGTGATAAAAAGCCTTCTGTTTTCATCGCCAAAGCTTTCAAGGGAGCATTAGCAACCGGTTGGCACCATTTTTGAGTGAATTGCCAAAAGTCAGATTTTTTATGAAATTGTGACCCCGGGGGTTAGGGATTTCTTGAAAAAAATATTTTCTGCCGGTTAAGTTTTTGAGGGCTGATTTCTTGTCCTGTGATAAAAAGCCTTCTGTTTCGATCGCCCAAGCTTTCAGGGGAGCACCTGCAACCGGTTGGCACCATTTTTGAGTGAATTGCCAAAAGTCAGATTTTTGATGAAATTGTGACCGCGGGGCTTAGGGATTTTTTCAAAAAAATATTTTCTGCCGGTTAAGTTTTTGAGGGCTGATTTCTTGTCCTGTGATAAAAAGCCTTCTGTTTCGAGTGTCAAACCTTTCAGGGGAGCATTTTCAAGCTTTTGGCACCATTTTTGAGTGAATTGCCAAAAGTCAGATTTTTGGTGAAATTCTGACCCCGGGGCTGAGGGATTTTTTCAAAAAAATATTTTCTGCCGGTTAAGTTTTTGAGGGCTGATTTCTTGTCCTGTGATAAAAAGCCTTCTGTTTTCATCGCCAAAGCTTTCAGGGGAGCATTAGCAACCGGTTGGCACCATTTTTGAGTGAATTGCCAAAAGTCAGATTTTTGATGAAATTGTGACCCCGGGGGGTTAGGGATTATTTCAAAAAAATATTTTCTGCCGGTTAAGTTTTTGAGGGCTGATTTCTTGTCCTGTGATAAAAAGCCTTCTGTTTTCGTCGCCAAAGCTTTCAGGGGAGCATTAGCAACCGGTTGGCACCATTTTTGAGTGAATTGCCAAAAGTCAGATTTTTGCTGAAATTGTGACCCCGGGGCTTAGAGATTTCTTGAAAAAAATATTTTCTGCCGGTTAAGTTTTTGAGGGCTGATTTCTTGTCCTGTGATAAAAAGCCTTCTGTTTCGAGTGCCAAACCTTTCAGGGGAGCATTTTCAACCGGTTGGCACCATTTTTCAGTGAATTGCCAAAAGTCAGATTTTTGATGAAATTGTGACCCCGGGGCTTAGGGATTTTTTCAAACATATTTTCTGCCGGTTAAGTTTTTGAGGGCTGATTTCTTGTCCTGTGATAAAAAGCCTTCTGTTTTCATCGCCAAAGCTTTCAAGGGAGCATTAGCAACCGGTTGGCACCATTTTTGAGTGAATTGCCAAAAGTCAGATTTTTGATGAAATTGTGACCCCGGGGCTTAGGGATTTTTTCAAAAAAATATTTTCTGCCGGTTAAGTTTTTGAGGGCTGATTTCTTGTCCTGTGATAAAAAGCCTTCTGTTTTCATCGCCAAAGCTTTCAGGGGAGCATTAGCAACCGGTTGGCACCATTTTTGAGTGAATTGCCAAAAGTCAGATTTTTGATGAAATTGTGACCCCGGGGGTTAGGGATTTTTTCAAAAAAATATTTTCTGCCGGTTAAGTTGTTGAGGGCTGATTTCTTGTCCTGTGATAAAAAGCCTTCTGTTTTCATCGCCAAAGCTTTCAAGGGAGCATTAGCAACCGGTTGGCACCATTTTTGAGTGAATTGCCAAAAGTCAGATTTTTTATGAAATTGTGACCCCGGGGGTTAGGGATTTCTTGAAAAAAATATTTTCTGCCGGTTAAGTTTTTGAGGGCTGATTTCTTGTCCTGTGATAAAAAGCCTTCTGTTTCGATCGCCCAAGCTTTCAGGGGAGCACTTGCAACCGGTTGGCACCATTTTTGAGTGAATTGCCAAAAGTCAGATTTTTGCTGAAATTCTGACCCCGGGGGTTAGGGATTTTTTCAAAAAAATATTTTCTGCCGGTTAAGTTGTTGAGGGCTGATTTCTTGTCCTGTGATAAAAAGCCTTCTGTTTCGAGTGTCAAACCTTTCAGGGGAGCATTTTCAAGCTTTTGGCACCATTTTTGAGTGAATTGCCAAAAGTCAGATTTTTGGTGAAATTCTGACCCCGGGGCTGAGGGATTTTTTCAAAAAAATATTTTCTGCCGGTTAAGTTTTTGAGGGCTGATTTCTTGTCCTGTGATAAAAAGCCTTCTGTTTTCATCGCCAAAGCTTTCAGGGGAGCATTAGCAACCGGTTGGCACCATTTTTGAGTGAATTGCCAAAAGTCAGATTTTTGATGAAATTGTGACCCCGGGGGGTTAGGGATTATTTCAAAAAAATATTTTCTGCCGGTTAAGTTTTTGAGGGCTGATTTCTTGTCCTGTGATAAAAAGCCTTCTGTTTTCGTCGCCAAAGCTTTCAGGGGAGCATTAGCAACCGGTTGGCACCATTTTTGAGTGAATTGCCAAAAGTCAGATTTTTGCTGAAATTGTGACCCCGGGGCTTAGAGATTTCTTGAAAAAAATATTTTCTGCCGGTTAAGTTTTTGAGGGCTGATTTCTTGTCCTGTGATAAAAAGCCTTCTGTTTCGAGTGCCAAACCTTTCAGGGGAGCATTTTCAACCGGTTGGCACCATTTTTCAGTGAATTGCCAAAAGTCAGATTTTTGATGAAATTGTGACCCCGGGGCTTAGGGATTTTTTCAAACATATTTTCTGCCGGTTAAGTTTTTGAGGGCTGATTTCTTGTCCTGTGATAAAAAGCCTTCTGTTTTCATCGCCAAAGCTTTCAAGGGAGCATTAGCAACCGGTTGGCACCATTTTTGAGTGAATTGCCAAAAGTCAGATTTTTTATGAAATTGTGACCCCGGGGGTTAGGGATTTCTTGAAAAAAATATTTTCTGCCGGTTAAGTTTTTGAGGGCTGATTTCTTGTCCTGTGATAAAAAGCCTTCTGTTTCGAGTGCCAAACCTTTCAGGGGAGCATTTTCAAGCTTTTGGCACCATTTTTGAGTGAATTGCCAAAAGTCAGATTTTTGCTGAAATTGTGACCCCGGGGGTTAGGGATTTTTTCAAAAAAATATTTTCTGCCGGTTAAGTTTTTGAGGGCTGATTTCTTGTCCTGTGATAAAAAGCCTTCTGTTTCGAGTGCCAAAGCTTTCAGGGGAGCATTTGCAACCGGTTGGCACCATTTTTGAGTGAATTGCCAAAAGTCAGATTTTTAAGGAATTTGGACCCCGGGGCTTAGGGATTTTTTCAAAAAAATATTTTCTGCCGGTTAAGTTTTTGAGGGCTGATTTCTTGTCCTGTGATAAAAAGCCTTCTGTTTTCATCGCCAAAGCTTTCAGGGGAGCATTAACAACCGGTTGGCACCATTTTTGAGTGAATTGCCAAAAGTCAGATTTTTGCTGAAATTGTGACCCCGGGGGTTAGGGATTTTTTCAAAAAAATATTTTCTGCCGGTTAAGTTTTTGAGGGCTGATTTCTTGTCCTGTGATAAAAAGCCTTCTGTTTCGAGTGCCAAAGCTTTCAGGGGAGCATTTGCAACCGGTTGGCACCATTTTTGAGTTAATTGCCCAAAGTCAGATTTTTGATGAAATTGCGACCCCGGGGGTTAGGGATGTCTTGAAAAAAATATTTTCTGCCGGTTAAGTTTTTGAGGGCTGATTTCTTGTCCTGTGATAAAAAGCCTTCTGTTTCGAGTGCCAAAGCTTTCAGGGGAGCATTTTCAAGCTTTTGGCACCATTTTTGAGTGAATCGCCAAAAGTCAGATTTTTGCTGAAATTGTGACCACGGGGGTTAGGGATTTCTTCAAAAAAATATTTTCTGCCGGTTAACTTTTTGAGGGCTGATTTCTTGTCCTGTGATAAAAAGCCTTCTGTTTCGATCACCCATGCTTTCAGGGGAGCATTTTCAAGCTTTTGGCACCATTTTTGAGTGACTTGCCAAAAGTCAGATTTTTGCTGAAATTGTGATAGGGATTTGAAAATTGTGAAATAGGGATTTTTTCAAAAAAATATTTTCTGCCGGTTAAGTTTTTGAGGGCTGATTTCTTGTCCTGTGATAAAAAGCCTTCTGTTTCAAGTGCCAAAGCTTTCAGGGGAGCATTTGCAACCGGTTGCCACCATTTTTGAGTGAATTGCCAAAAGTCAGATTTTTGATGAAATTGTGACCCCGGGGCTTAGGGATTTTTTCAAAAAAATATTTTCTGCCTGTTAAGTTTTTGAGGGCTGATTTCTTGTCCTGTGATAAAAAGCCTTCTGTTTCGAGTGCCAAACCTTTCAGGGGAGCATTTTCAAGCTTTTGGCACCATTTTTGAGTGAATTCCCAAAAGTCAGATTTTTGCTGAGATTCTAACCCCGGGGGTTAGGGATTTTTTCAAAAAAATATTTTCTGCCGGTTAAGTTGTTGAGGGCTGATTTCTTGTCCTGTGATAAAAAGCCTTCTGTTTCGAGTGCCAAAGCTTTCAGGGGAGCATTTTCAAGCTTTTGGCACCATTTTTGAGTGAATCGCCAAAAGTCAGATTTTTGCTGAAATTGTGACCCCGGGGGTTAGGGATTTCTTCAAAAAAATATTTTCTGCCGGTTAACTTTTTGAGGGCTGATTTCTTGTCCTGTGATAAAAAGCCTTCTGTTTCGAGTGCCAAAGCTTTCAGGGGAGCATTTTCAAGCTTTTGGCACCATTTTTGAGTGACTTGCCAAAAGTCAGATTTTTGCTGAAATTGCGATAGGGATTTGAAAATTGTGAAATAGGGATTTTTTCAAAAAAATATTTACTGCCGGTTAAGTTTTTGAGGGCTGATTTCTTGTCCTGTGATAAAAAGCCTTCTGTTTCAAGTGCCAAAGCTTTCAGGGGAGCATTTGCAACCGGTTGCCACCATTTTTGAGTGAATTGCCAAAAGTCAGATTTTTGCTGAAATTGTGACCCCGGGGCTTAGGGATTTTTTCAAAAAAATATTTTCTGCCTGTTAAGTTTTTGAGGGCTGATTTCTTGTCCTGTGATAAAAAGCCTTCTGTTTCGAGTGCCAAACCTTTCAGGGGAGCATTTTCAAGCTTTTGGCACCATTTTTGAGTGAATTCCCAAAAGTCAGATTTTTGCTGAGATTCTAACCCCGGGGGTTAGGGATTTTTTCAAAAAAATATTTTCTGCCGGTGAAGTTGTTGAGGGCTGATTTCTTGTCCTGTGATAAAAAGCCTTTTGTTTCGATCGCCCAAGCTTTCAGGGGAGCATTTGCAACTGGTTGGCACCATTTTTGAGTGAATTGCCAAAAGTCAGATTTTTGATGAAATTGTGACCCCGGGGCTTAGGGATTTTTTCAAAAAAATATTTTCTGCCGGTTAAGTTTTTGAGGGCTGATTTCTTGTCCTGTGATAAAAAGCCTTATGTTTTCATCGCCAAACCTTTCAGGGGAGCATTATCAACCGGTTGGCACCATATTTGAGTGAATTGCCAAATGTCAGATTTTTGCTGATATTGTGACCCCGGGGGTTAGGGATTTTTTTCAAAAAAATATTTTCTGCCGGTTAAGTTGTTGAGGGCTGATTTCTTCTCCTGTGATAGAAAGCCTTCTGTATCCATCGCCAAAGCTTTCAGGGGAGCATTTGCAACCGGTTGGCACCATTTTTGAGTTAATTGCCCAAAGTCAGATTTTTGATGAAATTGTGACCCCGGGCTTAGGGATTTTTTCAAAAAAATATTTTCTGCCGGTTAAGTTTTTGAGGGCTGATTTCTTGTCCTGTGATAAAAAGCCTTCTGTTTCGAGTGCCAAACCTTTCAGGGGAGCATTTTCAAGCTTTTGGCACCATTTTTGAGTGAATCGCCAAAAGTCAGATTTTTGCTGAAATTGTGACCCCGGGGGTTAGGGATTTCTTCAAAAAAATATTTTCTGCCGGTTAACTTTTTAAGGGCTGGTTTCTGGTCCTGTGATAAAAAGCCTTCTGTTTCGAGTGCCAAAGCTTTCAGGGGAGCATTTGCAACCGGTTGGCACCATTTTTGAGTTAATTGCCCAAAGTCAGATTTTTGCTGAAATTGTGACCCCGGGGCTTAGGGATTTTTTCAAAAAAATATTTTCTGCCGGTTAAGTTTTTGAGGGCTGATTTCTTGTCCTGTGATAAAAAGCCTTCTGTTTCGAGTGCCAAACCTTTCAGGGGAGCATTTTCAAGCTTTTGGCACCATTTTTGAGTGACTTGCCAAAAGTCAGATTTTTGCTGAAATAGTGACCCCGGGGGTTAGAGATTTTTTTCAAAAAAATATTTTCTGCCGGTTAAGTTGTTGAGGGCTGATTTCTTGTCCTGTGATAAAAAGCCTTCTGTTTCGATCGCCCAAGCTTTCAGGGGAGCATTTGCAACTGGTTGGCACCATTTTTGAGTGAATTGCCAAAAGTCAGATTTTTGATGAAATTGTGA
Organism: Podarcis vaucheri; assembly: GCF_965113315.1. Lineage (NCBI taxonomy): Eukaryota > Metazoa > Chordata > Lepidosauria > Squamata > Lacertidae > Podarcis > Podarcis vaucheri. The sequence continues at coordinate 2,749,695 of NW_028118809.1, read as the reverse complement.
CCCCGGGGGTTAGGGATTTTTTTCAAAAAAATATTTTCTGCCGGTTAAGTTTTTTAGGGCTGATTTCTTGTCCTGTGATAAAAAGCCTTCTGTTTCGAGTGCCAAACCTTTCAGGGGAGCATTTTCAAGCTTTTGGCACCATTTTTGAGTGAATTGCCAAAAGTCAGATTTTTGCTGAAATTGTGACCCCGGGGGTTAGGGATTTTTTCAAAAAAATATTTTCTGCCGGTTAAGTTTTTGAGGGCTGATTTCTTGTACTGTGATAAAAAGCCTTCTGTTTCGAGTGCCAAAGCTTTCAGGGGAGCATTTGCAACCGGTTGGCACCATTTTTGAGTGAATTGCCAAAAGTCAGATTTTTGATGAAATTGTGACCCCAGGGCTTAGGGATTTTTTCAAAAAAATATTTTCTGCCGGTTAAGTTTTTGAGGGCTGATTTCTTGTCCTGTGATAAAAAGCCTTCTGTTTTCATCGCCAAAGCTTTCAGGGGAGCATTAGCAACCGGTTGGCATCATTTTTGAGTGAATTGCCAAAAGTCAGATTTTTGATGAAATTGTAACCCCGGGGGTTAGGGATTTTTTCAAAAAAATATTTTCTGCCGGTTAAGTTTTTGAGGGCTGATTTCTTGTCCTGTGATAAAAAGCCTTCTTTTTCGAGTGCCAAACCTTTCAGGGGAGCATTTTCAAGCATTTGGCACCATTTTTGAGTGAATCGCCAAAAGTCAGATTTTTGCTGAAATTGTGACCACGGGGGTTAGGGATTTCTTCAAAAAAATATTTTCTGCCGGTTAACTTTTTGAGGGCTGATTTCTTGTGCTGTGATAAAAAGCCTTCTGTTTCGATCGCCCATGCTTTCAGGGGAGCATTTTCAAGCTTTTGGCACCATTTTTGAGTGACTTGCCAAAAGTCAGATTTTTACTGAAATTGTGACCCCGGGGGTTAGGGATTTTTTCAAAAAAATATTTTCTGTCGGTTAAGTTTTTGAGGGTTGATTTCTTGTCCTGTGATAAAAAGCCTTCTGTTTCGAGTGCCAAACCTTTCAGGGGAGTATTAGCAACCGGTTGGCACCATTTTTGAGTGAATTGCCAAAAGTCAGATTTTTGCTGAAATTCTGACCCCGGGGGTTAGGGATATTTTCGAAAAAATATTTTCTGCCGGTTAAGTTGCTGAGGGCTGATTTCTTGTCCTGTGATAAAAAGCCTTCTGTTTCGATCGCCCAAGCTTTCAGGGGAGCATTTGCAACCGGTTGGCACCATTTTTGAGTGAATTGCCAAAAGTCAGATTTTTGATGAAATTGTGACCCCGGGGCTTAGGGATTTTTTCAAAAAAATATTTTCTGCCTGTTAAGTTTTTGAGGGCTGATTTCTTGTCCTGTGATAAAAAGCCTTCTGTTTCGAGTGCCAAACCTTTCAGGGGAGCATTTTCAAGCTTTTGGCACCATTTTTGAGTGAATTCCCAAAAGTCAGATTTTTGCTGAGATTCTAACCCCGGGGGTTAGGGATTTTTTCAAAAAAATATTTTCTGCCGGTTAAGTTCTTGAGGGCTGATTTCTTGTCCTGTGATAAAAAGCCTTCTGTTTCGAGTGCCAAAGCTTTCAGGGGAGCATTTTCAAGCTTTTGGCACCATTTTTGAGTGAATCGCCAAAAGTCAGATTTTTGCTGAAATTGTGAGCCCGGGGGTTAGGGATTTCTTCAAAAAAATATTTTCTGCCGGTTAACTTTTTGAGGGCTGATTTCTTGTCCTGTGATAAAAAGCCTTCTGTTTCGAGTGCCAAAGCTTTCAGGGGAGCATTTTCAAGCTTTTGGCACCATTTTTGAGTGACTTGCCAAAAGTCAGATTTTTGCTGAAATTGCGATAGGGATTTGAAAATTGTGAAATAGGGATTTTTTCAAAAAAATATTTACTGCCGGTTAAGTTTTTGAGGGCTGATTTCTTGTCCTGTGATAAAAAGCCTTCTGTTTCAAGTGCCAAAGCTTTCAGGGGAGCATTTGCAACCGGTTGCCACCATTTTTGAGTGAATTGCCAAAAGTCAGATTTTTGCTGAAATTGTGACCCCGGGGCTTAGGGATTTTTTCAAAAAAATATTTTCTGCCTGTTAAGTTTTTGAGGGCTGATTTCTTGTCCTGTGATAAAAAGCCTTCTGTTTCGAGTGCCAAACCTTTCAGGGGAGCATTTTCAAGCTTTTGGCACCATTTTTGAGTGAATTCCCAAAAGTCAGATTTTTGCTGAGATTCTAACCCCGGGGGTTAGGGATTTTTTCAAAAAAATATTTTCTGCCGGTGAAGTTGTTGAGGGCTGATTTCTTGTCCTGTGATAAAAAGCCTTTTGTTTCGATCGCCCAAGCTTTCAGGGGAGCATTTGCAACTGGTTGGCACCATTTTTGAGTGAATTGCCAAAAGTCAGATTTTTGATGAAATTGTGACCCCGGGGCTTAGGGATTTTTTCAAAAAAATATTTTCTGCCGGTTAAGTTTTTGAGGGCTGATTTCTTGTCCTGTGATAAAAAGCCTTATGTTTTCATCGCCAAACCTTTCAGGGGAGCATTAGCAACCGGTTGGCACCATATTTGAGTGAATTGCCAAATGTCAGATTTTTGCTGATATTGTGACCCCGGGGGTTAGGGATTTTTTTCAAAAAAATATTTTCTGCCGGTTAAGTTGTTGAGGGCTGATTTCTTCTCCTGTGATAGAAAGCCTTCTGTATCCATCGCCAAAGCTTTCAGGGGAGCATTTGCAACCGGTTGGCACCATTTTTGAGTTAATTGCCCAAAGTCAGATTTTTGATGAAATTGTGACCCCGGGCTTAGGGATTTTTTCAAAAAAATATTTTCTGCCGGTTAAGTTTTTGAGGGCTGATTTCTTGTCCTGTGATAAAAAGCCTTATGTTTTCATCGCCAAACCTTTCAGGGGAGCATTAGCAACCGGTTGGCACCATATTTGAGTGAATTGCCAAATGTCAGATTTTTGCTGATATTGTGACCCCGGGGGTTAGGGATTTTTTTCAAAAAAATATTTTCTGCCGGTTAAGTTGTTGAGGGCTGATTTCTTCTCCTGCGATAGAAAGCCTTCTGTATCCATCGCCAAAGCTTTCAGGGGAGCATTTGCAACTGGTTGGCTCCATTTTTGAGTTAATTGCCCAAAGTCAGATTTTTGATGAAATTGTGACCCCAGGGCTTAGGGATTTTTTCAAAAAAATATTTTCTGCCGGTTAAGTTTTTGAGGGCTGATTTCTTGTCCTGTGATAAAAAGCCTTCTGTTTCGAGTGCCAAACCTTTCAGGGGAGCATTTTCAAGCTTTTGGCACCATTTTTGAGTGAATCGCCAAAAGTCAGATTTTTGCTGAAATTGTGACCCCGGGGGTTAGGGATTTCTTCAAAAAAATATTTTCTGCCGGTTAACTTTTTAAGGGCTGGTTTCTGGTCCTGTGATAAAAAGCCTTCTGTTTCGAGTGCCAAAGCTTTCAGGGGAGCATTTGCAACCGGTTGGCACCATTTTTGAGTTAATTGCCCAAAGTCAGATTTTTGCTGAAATTGTGACCCCGGGGCTTAGGGATTTTTTCAAAAAAATATTTTCTGCCGGTTAAGTTTTTGAGGGCTGATTTCTTGTCCTGTGATAAAAAGCCTTCTGTTTCGAGTGCCAAACCTTTCAGGGGAGCATTTTCAAGCTTTTGGCACCATTTTTGAGTGACTTGCCAAAAGTCAGATTTTTGCTGAAATAGTGACCCCGGGGGTTAGAGATTTTTTTCAAAAAAATATTTTCTGCCGGTTAAGTTGTTGAGGGCTGATTTCTTGTCCTGTGATAAAAAGCCTTCTGTTTCGATCGCCCAAGCTTTCAGGGGAGCATTTGCAACTGGTTGGCACCATTTTTGAGTGAATTGCCAAAAGTCAGATTTTTGATGAAATTGTGACCCCGGGGGTTAGGGATTTTTTTCAAAAAAATATTTTCTGCCGGTTAAGTTTTTTAGGGCTGATTTCTTGTCCTGTGATAAAAAGCCTTCTGTTTCGAGTGCCAAACCTTTCAGGGGAGCATTTTCAAGCTTTTGGCACCATTTTTGAGTGAATTGCCAAAAGTCAGATTTTTGCTGAAATTGTGACCCCGGGGGTTAGGGATTTTTTCAAAAAAATATTTTCTGCCGGTTAAGTTTTTGAGGGCTGATTTCTTGTCCTGTGATAAAAAGCCTTCTGTTTCGAGTGCCAAAGCTTTCAGGGGAGCATTTGCAACCGGTTGGCACCATTTTTGAGTGAATTGCCAAAAGTCAGATTTTTGATGAAATTGTGACCCCGGGGCTTAGGGATTTTTTCAAAAAAATATTTTCTGCCGGTTAAGTTTTTGAGGGCTGATTTCTTGTCCTGTGATAAAAAGCCTTCTGTTTTCATCGCCAAAGCTTTCAGGGGAGCATTAGCAACCGGTTGGCATCATTTTTGAGTGAATTGCCAAAAGTCAGATTTTTGATGAAATTGTAACCCCGGGGGTTAGGGATTTTTTCAAAAAAATATTTTCTGCCGGTTAAGTTTTTGAGGGCTGATTTCTTGTCCTGTGATAAAAAGCCTTCTTTTTCGAGTGCCAAACCTTTCAGGGGAGCATTTTCAAGCTTTTGGCACCATTTTTGAGTGAATCGCCAAAAGTCAGATTTTTGCTGAAATTGTGACCCCGGGGGTTAGGGATTTCTTCAAAAAAATATTTTCTGCCGGTTAACTTTTTGAGGGCTGATTTCTTGTGCTGTGATAAAAAGCCTTCTGTTTCGATCGCCCATGCTTTCAGGGGAGCATTTTCAAGCTTTTGGCACCATTTTTGAGTGACTTGCCAAAAGTCAGATTTTTGCTGAAATTGTGACCCCGGGGGTTAGGGATTTTTTCAAAAAAATATTTTCTGTCGGTTAAGTTTTTGAGGGTTGATTTCTTGTCCTGTGATAAAAAGCCTTCTGTTTCGAGTGCCAAACCTTTCAGGGGAGTATTAGCAACCGGTTGGCACCATTTTTGAGTGAATTGCCAAAAGTCAGATTTTTGCTGAAATTCTGACCCCGGGGGTTAGGGATATTTTCGAAAAAATATTTTCTGCCGGTTAAGTTGTTGAGGGCTGATTTCTTGTCCTGTGATAAAAAGACTTCTGTTTCGATCGCCCAAGCTTTCAGGGGAGCATTAGCAACCGGTTGGCACCATTTTTGAGTTAATTGCCCAAAGTCAGATTTTTGATGAAATTGTGACCCCGGGGCTTAGGGATTTTTTCAAAAAAATATTTTCTGCCGGTTAAGTTTTTGAGGGCTGATTTCTTGTCCTGTGATAAAAAGCCTTCTGTTTCGAGTGCCAAAGCTTTCAGGGGAGCATTTGCAACCGGTTGGCACCATTTTTGAGTGAATTGCCAAAAGTCAGATTTTTGATGAAATTGTGACCCCGGGGGTTAGGGATGTCTTGAAAAAAATATTTTCTGCCGGTTAAGTTTTTGAGGGCTGATTTCTTGTCCTGTGATAAAAAGCCTTCTGTTTCGAGTGCCAAAGCTTTCAGGGGAGCATTTGCAACCGGTTGGCACCATTTTTGAGTGAATCGCCAAACGTCAGATTTTTGCTGAAATTCTGACCCCGGGGCTTAGGGATTTTTTCAAAAAAATATTTTCTGCCGGTAAAGTTTTTGAGGGCTGATTTCTTGTCCTGTGATAAAAAGCCTTCTGTTTCGAGTGCCAAAGCTTTCAGGGGAGCATTTGCAACCGGTTGGCACCATTTTTGAGTGAATCGCCAAAAGTCAGATTTTTGATGAAATTGTGACCCCGGGGGTTAGGGATTTTTTCAAAAAAATATTTTCTGCCGGTTAAGTTTTTGAGGGCTGATTTCTTGTCCTGTGATAAAAAGCCTTCTGTTTCGAGTGCCAAAGCTTTCAGGAGAGCATTTTCAAGCTTTTGGCACCATTTTTGAGTGAATTGCCAAAAGTCAGATTTTTGCTGAAATTCTGACCCCGGGGGTTAGGGATATTTTCGAAAAAATATTTTCTGCCGGTTAAGTTGCTGAGGGCTGATTTCTTGTCCTTTGATAAAAAGCCTTATGTTTTCATCGCCAAACCTTTCAGGGGAGCATTAGCAACCGGTTGGCACCATTTTTGAGTGAATCGCCAAAAGTCAGATTTTTGCTGAAATTGTGACCCCGGGGGTTAGGGATTTCGTCAAAAAAATATTTTCTGCCGGTTAACTTTTTGAGGGCTGATTTCTTGTGCTGTGATAAAAAGCCTTCTGTTTCGATCGCCCATGCTTTCAGGGGAGCATTTTCAAGCTTTTGGCACCATTTTTGAGTGACTTGCCAAAAGTCAGATTTTTGATGAAATTGTGACCCCGGGGGTTAGGGATTTTTTCAAAAAAATATTTTCTGCCGGTTAAGTTTTTGAGGGCTGATTTCTTGTCCTGTGATAAAAAGCCTTCTGTTTCGAGTGCCAAAGCTTTCAAGGGAGCATTAGCAACCGGTTGGCACCATTTTTGAGTGAATTGCCAAAAGTCAGATTTTTGATGAAATTGTGACCCCGGGGGTTAGGGATTTTTTCAAAAAAGTATTTTCTGCCGGTTAAGTTTTTGAGGGTTGATTTCTTGTCCTGTGATAAAAAACCTTCTGTTTTCATCGCCAAAGCTTTCAGGGGAGCATTAGCAACCAGTTGGCACCATTTTTGAGTGAATTGCCAAAAGTCAGATTTCTGCTGAAATTGTGACCCCGGGGGTTAGGGATTTTTTCAAAAAAATATTTTCTGCCGGTTAAGTTTTTGAGGGCTGATTTCTTGTCCTGTGATAAAAAGCCTTCTGTTTCGAGTGCCAAAGCTTTCAGGGGAGCATATGCAACCGGTTAGCAACATTTTTGAGTTAATTGCCCAAAGTCGGATTTTTGATGAAATTGTAACCCCGGGCTTAGGGATTTCGTCAAAAAAATATTTTCTGCCGGTTAACTTTTTGAGGGCTGATTTCTTGTGCTGTGATAAAAAGCCTTCTGTTTCGATCGCCCATGCTTTCAGGGGAGCATTTTCAAGCTTTTGGCACCATTTTTGAGTGACTTGCCAAAAGTCAGATTTTTGATGAAATTGTGACCCCGGGGGTTAGGGATTTTTTCAAAAAAATATTTTCTGCCGGTTAAGTTGTTGAGGGCTGATTTCTTGTCCTGTGATAAAAAGCCTTCTGTTTCGAGTGCCAAAGCTTTCAAGGGAGCATTAGCAACCGGTTGGCACCATTTTTGAGTTAACTGCCCAAAGTCAGATTTTTGATGAAATTGTGACCCCGGGGGTTAGGGATTTTTTCAAAAAAGTATTTTCTGCCGGTTAAGTTTTTGAGGGTTGATTTCTTGTCCTGTGATAAAAAACCTTCTGTTTTCATCGCCAAAGCTTTCAGGGGAGCATTAGCAACCGGTTGGCACCATTTTTGAGTGAATTGCCAAAAGTCAGATTTCTGCTGAAATTGTGACCCCGGGGGTTAGGGATTTTTTCAAAAAAATATTTTCTGCCGGTTAAGTTTTTGAGGGCTGATTTCTTGTCCTGTGATAAAAAGCCTTCTGTTTCGAGTGCCAAAGCTTTCAGGGGAGCATTTGCAACCGGTTGGCACCATTTTTGAGTTAATTGCCCAAAGTCGGATTTTTGATGAAATTGTAACCCCGGGCTTAGGGATTTTTTCAAAAAAATATTTTCTGCCGGTTAGGTTTTTGAGGGCTGATTTCTTGTCCTGTGATAAAAAGCCTTCTGTTTCGTTCGCCCATGCTTTCAGGGGAGCATTTTCAAGCTTTTGGCACCATTTTTGAGTGAATTGCCAAAAGTCAGATTTTTGCTGAAATTGTGACCCCGGGGCTTTGGGATTTCTTCAAAAAAATATTTTCTGCCGGTTAAGTTCTTGAGGGCTGATTTCTTGTCCTGTGATAAAAAGCCTTCTGTTTCGAGTGCCAAAGCTTTCAGGGGAGCATTTGCAACCGGTTGGCACCATTTTTGAGTGAATTGCCAAAAGTCAGATTTTTGATGAAATTGTGACCCCGGGGCTTAGGGATTTTTTCAAAAAAATATTTTCTGCCGGTTAAGTTTTTGAGGGCTGATTTCTTGTCCTGTGATAAAAAGCCTTCTGTTTCGAGTGCCAAAGCTTTCAGGGGAGCATTTGCAACCGGTTGCCACCATTTTTGAGTGAATTGCCAAAAGTCAGATTTTTGATGAAATTGTGACCCCGGGGGTTAGGGATTTTTTCAAAAAAATATTTTCTGCTGGTTAAGTTTTTGAGGGCTGATTTCTTGTCCTGTGATAAAAAGCCTTCTGTTTCGATCGCCCATGCTTTCAGGAGTTCATTTTCAAGCTTTTGGCACCATTTTTGAGTGAATTGCCAAAAGTCAGATTTTTGCTGAAATTCTGACCCCGGGGGTTAGCGATTTTTTCAAAAAAATATTTTCTGCCGGTTAAGTTGTTGAGGGCTGATTTCTTGTCCTGTGATAAAAAGCCTTCTGTTTCGATCGCCCAAGCTTTCAGGGGAGCATTTGCAACCGGTTTTGCACCATTTTTGAGTGAATTGCCAAAAGTCAGATTTTTGATGAAATTGTGACCCCGGGGGTTAGGGATGTCTTGAAAAAAATATTTTCTGCCGGTTAAGTTTTTGAGAGCTGATTTCTTGTCCTGTGATAAAAAGCCTTCTGTTTCGAGTGCCAAAGCTTTCAGGGGAGCATTTGCAACCGGTTGCCACCATTTTTGAGTGAATTGCCAAAAGTCAGATTTTTGATGAAATTTTGACCCCGGGGGTTAGGGATTTCTTGAAAAAAATATTTTCTGTCGGTTAAGTTTTTGAGGGTTGATTTCTTGTCCTGTGATAAAAAGCCTTCTGTTTCGAGTGCCAAAGCTTTCAGGGGAGCATTTGCAACCGGTTGGCACCATTTTTGAGTTAACTGCCCAAAGTCAGATTTTTGCTGAAATTGTGACCCCGGGGCTTAGGGATTTTTTCAAAAAAATATTTTCTGCCGGTTAAGTTTTTGAGGGCTGATTTCTTGTCCTGTGATAAAAAGCCTTATGTTTTCATCGCCAAACCTTTCAGGGGAGCATTAGCAACCGGTTGACACCATATTTGAGTGAATTGCCAAATGTCAGATTTTTGCTGATATTGTGACCCTGGGGGTTAGGGATTTTTTTCAAAAAAATATTTTCTGCCGGTTAAGTTGTTGAGGGCTGATTTCTTCTCCTGTGATAGAAAGCCTTCTGTATCCATCGCCAAAGCTTTCAGGGGAGCATTTGCAACCGGTTGGCACCATTTTTGAGTTAATTGCCCAAAGTCAGATTTTTGATGAAATTGTGACCCCGGGCTTAGGGATTTTTTCAAAAAAATATTTTCTGCCGGTTAAGTTTTTGAGGGCTGATTTCTTGTCCTGTGATAAAAAGCCTTCTGTTTCGAGTGCCAAACCTTTCAGGGGAGCATTTTCAAGCTTTTGGCACCATTTTTGAGTGAATCGCCAAAAGTCAGATTTTTGCTGAAATTGTGACCCCGGGGGTTAGGGATTTCTTCAAAAAAATATTTTCTGCCGGTTAAGTTTTTGAGGGCTGGTTTCTTGTCCTGTGATAAAAAGCCTTCTGTTTCAAGTGCCAAAGCTTTCAGGGGAGCATTTGCAACCGGTTGCCACCATTTTTGAGTGAATTGCCAAAAGTCAGATTTTTGCTGAAATTGTGACCCCGGGGCTTAGGGATTTTTTCAAAAAAATATTTTCTGCCTGTTAAGTTTTTGAGGGCTGATTTCTTGTCCTGTGATAAAAAGCCTTCTGTTTCGAGTGCCAAACCTTTCAGGGGAGCATTTTCAAGCTTTTGGCACCATTTTTGAGTGAATTCCCAAAAGTCAGATTTTTGCTGAGATTCTAACCCCGGGGGTTAGGGATTTTTTCAAAAAAATATTTTCTGCCGGTTAAGTTGTTGAGGGCTGATTTCTTGTCCTGTGATAAAAAGCCTTCTGTATCCATCGCCAAAGCTTTCAGGGGAGCATTTGCAACCGGTTGGCACCATTTTTGAGTTAATTGCCCAAAGTCAGATTTTTGATGAAATTGTGACCCCGGGCTTAGGGATTTTTTCAAAAAAATATTTTCTGCCGGTTAAGTTTTTGAGGGCTGATTTCTTGTCCTGTGATAAAAAGCCTTATGTTTTCATCGCCAAACCTTTCAGGGGAGCATTAGCAACCGGTTGGCACCATATTTGAGTGAATTGCCAAATGTCAGATTTTTGCTGATATTGTGACCCCGGGGGTTAGGGATTTTTTTCAAAAAAATATTTTCTGCCGTTTAAGTTGTTGAGGGCTGATTTCTTCTCCTGCGATAGAAAGCCTTCTGTATCCATCGCCAAAGCTTTCAGGGGAGCATTTGCAACTGGTTGGCTCCATTTTTGAGTTAATTGCCCAAAGTCAGATTTTTGATGAAATTGTGACCCCAGGGCTTAGGGATTTTTTCAAAAAAATATTTTCTGCCGGTTAAGTTTTTGAGGGCTGATTTCTTGTCCTGTGATAAAAAGCCTTCTGTTTCGAGTGCCAAACCTTTCAGGGGAGCATTTTCAAGCTTTTGGCACCATTTTTGAGTGAATCGCCAAAAGTCAGATTTTTGCTGAAATTGTGACCCCGGGGGTTAGGGATTTCTTCAAAAAAATATTTTCTGCCGGTTAACTTTTTAAGGGCTGGTTTCTGGTCCTGTGATAAAAAGCCTTCTGTTTCGAGTGCCAAAGCTTTCAGGGGAGCATTTGCAACCGGTTGGCACCATTTTTGAGTTAATTGCCCAAAGTCAGATTTTTGCTGAAATTGTGACCCCGGGGCTTAGGGATTTTTTCAAAAAAATATTTTCTGCCGGTTAAGTTTTTGAGGGCTGATTTCTTGTCCTGTGATAAAAAGCCTTCTGTTTCGAGTGCCAAACCTTTCAGGGGAGCATTTTCAAGCTTTTGGCACCATTTTTGAGTGACTTGCCAAAAGTCAGATTTTTGCTGAAATAGTGACCCCGGGGGTTAGAGATTTTTTTCAAAAAAATATTTTCTGCCGGTTAAGTTGTTGAGGGCTGATTTCTTGTCCTGTGATAAAAAGCCTTCTGTTTCGATCGCCCAAGCTTTCAGGGGAGCATTTGCAACTGGTTGGCACCATTTTTGAGTGAATTGCCAAAAGTCAGATTTTTGATGAAATTGTGACCCCGGGGCTTAGGGATTTTTTCAAAAAAATATTTTCTGCCGGTTAAGTTTTTGAGGGCTGATTTCTTGTCCTGTGATAAAAAGCCTTCTGTTTTCATCGCCAAAGCTTTCAGGGGAGCATTAGCAACCGGTTGGCATCATTTTTGAGTGAATTGCCAAAAGTCAGATTTTTGATGAAATTGTAACCCCGGGGGTTAGGGATTTTTTCAAAAAAATATTTTCTGCCGGTTAAGTTTTTGAGGGCTGATTTCTTGTCCTGTGATAAAAAGCCTTCTTTTTCGAGTGCCAAACCTTTCAGGGGAGCATTTTCAAGCTTTTGGCACCATTTTTGAGTGAATCGCCAAAAGTCAGATTTTTGCTGAAATTGTGACCCCGGGGGTTAGGGATTTCTTCAAAAAAATATTTTCTGCCGGTTAACTTTTTGAGGGCTGATTTCTTGTGCTGTGATAAAAAGCCTTCTGTTTCGATCGCCCATGCTTTCAGGGGAGCATTTTCAAGCTTTTGGCACCATTTTTGAGTGACTTGCCAAAAGTCAGATTTTTGCTGAAATTGTGACCCCGGGGGTTAGGGATTTTTTCAAAAAAATATTTTCTGTCGGTTAAGTTTTTGAGGGTTGATTTCTTGTCCTGTGATAAAAAGCCTTCTGTTTCGAGTGCCAAACCTTTCAGGGGAGTATTAGCAACCGGTTGGCACCATTTTTGAGTGAATTGCCAAAAGTCAGATTTTTGCTGAAATTCTGACCCCGGGGGTTAGGGATATTTTCGAAAAAATATTTTCTGCCGGTTAAGTTGCTGAGGGCTGATTTCTTGTCCTGTGATAAAAAGCCTTCTGTTTCGATCGCCCAAGCTTTCAGGGGAGCATTTGCAACCGGTTGGCACCATTTTTGAGTGAATTGCCAAAAGTCAGATTTTTGATGAAATTGTGACCCCGGGGCTTAGGGATTTTTTCAAAAAAATATTTTCTGCCGGTTAAGTTTTTGAGGGCTGATTTCTTGTCCTGTGATAAAAAGCCTTATGTTTTCATCGCCAAACCTTTCAGGGGAGCATTAGCAACCGGTTGGCACCATTTTTGAGTTAATTGCCCAAAGTCAGATTTTTGATGAAATTGTGACCCCGGGGCTTAGGGATTTTTTCAAAAAAATATTTTCTGCCGGTTAAGTTTTTGAGGGCTGATTTCTTGTCCTGTGATAAAAAGCCTTCTGTTTCGAGTGCCAAAGCTTTCAGGGGAGCATTTGCAACCGGTTGGCACCATTTTTGAGTGAATTGCCAAAAGTCAGATTTTTGATGAAATTGTGACCCCGGGGGTTAGGGATGTCTTGAAAAAAATATTTTCTGCCGGTTAAGTTTTTGAGGGCTGATTTCTTGTCCTGTGATAAAAAGCCTTCTGTTTCGAGTGCCAAAGCTTTCAGGGGAGCATTTGCAACCGGTTGGCACCATTTTTGAGTGAATCGCCAAACGTCAGATTTTTGCTGAAATTCTGACCCCGGGGGTTAGGGATTTTTTCAAAAAAATATTTTCTGCCGGTTAAGTTTTTGAGGGCTGATTTCTTGTCCTGTGATAAAAAGCCTTCTGTTTCGAGTGCCAAAGCTTTCAGGAGAGCATTTTCAAGCTTTTGGCACCATTTTTGAGTGAATTGCCAAAAGTCAGATTTTTGCTGAAATTCTGACCCCGGGGGTTAGGGATATTTTCGAAAAAATATTTTCTGCCGGTTAAGTTGCTGAGGGCTGATTTCTTGTCCTGTGATAAAAAGCCTTATGTTTTCATCGCCAAACCTTTCAGGGGAGCATTAGCAACCGGTTGGCACCATTTTTGAGTGAATCGCCAAAAGTCAGATTTTTGCTGAAATTGTGACCCCGGGGGTTAGGGATTTCGTCAAAAAAATATTTTCTGCCGGTTAACTTTTTGAGGGCTGATTTCTTGTGCTGTGATAAAAAGCCTTCTGTTTCGATCGCCCATGCTTTCAGGGGAGCATTTTCAAGCTTTTGGCACCATTTTTGAGTGACTTGCCAAAAGTCAGATTTTTGATGAAATTGTGACCCCGGGGGTTAGGGATTTTTTCAAAAAAATATTTTCTGCCGGTTAAGTTTTTGAGGGCTGATTTCTTGTCCTGTGATAAAAAGCCTTCTGTTTCGAGTGCCAAAGCTTTCAAGGGAGCATTAGCAACCGGTTGGCACCATTTTTGAGTTAACTGCCCAAAGTCAGATTTTTGATGAAATTGTGACCCCGGGGGTTAGGGATTTTTTCAAAAAAGTATTTTCTGCCGGTTAAGTTTTTGAGGGTTGATTTCTTGTCCTGTGATAAAAAACCTTCTGTTTTCATCGCCAAAGCTTTCAGGGGAGCATTAGCAACCGGTTGGCACCATTTTTGAGTGAATTGCCAAAAGTCAGATTTCTGCTGAAATTGTGACCCCGGGGGTTAGGGATTTTTTCAAAAAAATATTTTCTGCCGGTTAAGTTTTTGAGGGCTGATTTCTTGTCCTGTGATAAAAAGCCTTCTGTTTCGAGTGCCAAAGCTTTCAGGGGAGCACTTGCAACCGGTTGGCACCATTTTTGAGTGAATTGCCCAAAGTCAGATTTTTGATGAAATTGTGACCCCGGGCTTAGGGATTTTTTCAAAAAAAATTTTTCTGCCGGTTAAGTTTTTGAGGGCTGATTTCTTGTACTGTGATAAAAAGCCTTCTGTTTCGAGTGCCAAACCTTTCAGGGGAGCATTTTCAAGCTTTGGGCACCATTTTTGAGTGAATTGCCAAAAGTCAGATTTTTGATGAAATTGTGACCCCGGGGCTTAGGGATTTCTTGAAAAAAATATTTTCTGCCGGTTAAGTTTTTGAGGGCTGATTTCTTGTCCTGTGATAAAAAGCCTTCTGTTTCGAGTGCCAAACCTTTCAGGGGAGCATTTTCAAGCATTTTGCACCATTTTTGAGTGAATTGCCAAAAGTCAGATTTTTGCTGAAATTGTGACCCCGGGGCTTAGGGATTTTTTAAAAAAAATATTTTCTGCCGGTTAAGTTTTTGAGGGCTGATTTCTTGTCCTGTGATAAAAAGCCTTCTGTTTCGAGTGCCAAAGCTTTCAGGGGAGCATTTGCAACCGGTTGGCACCATTTTTGAGTTAATTGCCCAAAGTCAGATTTTTGATGAAATTGTGACCCCGGGCTTAGGGATTTTTTCAAAAAAATATTTTCTTCCGGTTAAGTTTTTGAGGGCTGATTTCTTGTACTGTGATAAAAAGCCTTCTGTTTCGAGTGCCAAAGCTTTCAGGGGAGCATTTGCAACCGGTTGGCACCATTTTTGAGTGAATTGCCAAAAGTCAGATTTTTGATGAAATTGTGACCCCGGGGCTTAGGGATTTTTTCAAAAAAATATTTTCTGCCGGTTAAGTTTTTGAGGGCTGATTTCTTGTCCTGTGATAAAAAGCCTTATGTTTTCATCGCCAAACCTTTCAGGGGAGCATTAGCAACCGGTTGGCACCATTTTTGAGTGAATTGCCAAAAGTCAGATTTTTGATGAAATTGTGACCCCGGGGGTTAGGGATTTTTTTCAAAAAAATATTTTCTGCCGGTTAAGTTGTTGAGGGCTGATTTCTTGTCCTGTGATAGAAAGCCTTCTGTATCCATCGCCAAAGCTTTCAGGGGAGCATTTGCAACCGGTTGGCACCATTTTTGAGTTAATTGCCCAAAGTCAGATTTTTGATGAAATTGTGGCCCCGGGCTTAGGGATTTTTTCAAAAAAATATTTTCTGCCGTTTAAGTTTTTGAGGGCTGATTTCTTGTCCTGTGATAAAAAGCCTTCTGTTTCGAGTGCCAAAGCTTTCAGGGGAGCATTTGCAACCGGTTGGCACCATTTTTGAGTGAATTGCCAAAATTCAGATTTTTGATGAAATTGTGACCCCGGGGGTTAGGGATTTTTTCAAAAAAATATTTTCTGCCGGTTAGGTTTTTGAGTGATGATTTCTTGTCCTGTGATAAAAAGCCTTATGTTTTCATCGCCAAATCTTTCAGGGGAGCATTAGCAACCGGGTGGCACCATTTTTGAGTGAATTGCCAAAAGTTAGATTTTTGCTGAAATTGTGACCCCGGGGGTTAGGGATTTTTTTCAAAAAAATATTTTCTGCCAGTTAAGTTGTTGACGGCTGATTTCTTGTCCTGTGATAGAAAGCCTTCTGTATCCATCGCCAAAGCTTTCAGGGGAGCATTTGCAACCGGTTGGCACCATTTTTGAGTTAATTGCCCAAAGTCAGATTTTTGATGAAATTGTGACCCCGGGCTTAGGGATTTTTTCAAAAAAAATTTTTCTGCCGGTTAAGTTTTTGAGGGCTGATTTCTTGTACTGTGATAAAAAGCCTTCTGTTTCGAGTGCCAAACCTTTCAGGGGAGCATTTTCAAGCTTTGGGCACCATTTTTGAGTGAATTGCCAAAAGTCAGATTTTTGATGAAATTGTGACCCCGGGGCTTAGGGATTTCTTGAAAAAAATATTTTCTGCCGGTTAAGTTTTTGAGGGCTCATTTCTTGTCCTGTGATAAAAAGCCTTCTGTTTCGAGTGCCAAACCTTTCAGGGGAGCATTTTCAAGCTTTTGGCACCAATTTTGAGTGAATTGCCAAAAGTGAGATTTTTGCTGAAATTGTGACCCCGGGGCTTAGGGATTTTTTCGAAAAAATATTTTCTGCCGGTTAAGTTGTTTAGGGCTGATTTCTTGTCCTGTGATAAAAAGCCTTCTGTTTCGATCGCCCAAGCTTTCAGGGGAGCATTTGCAACCGGTTGGCACCATTTTTGAGTGAATTGCCAAAAGTCAGATTTTTGATGAAATTGTGACCCCGGGGCTTAGGGATTTTTTCAAAAAAATATTTTCTGCCGGTTAAGTTTTTGAGGGCTGATTTCTTGTCCTGTGATAAAAAGCCTTATGTTTTCATCGCCAAACCTTTCAGGGGAGCATTAGCAACCGGTTGGCACCATTTTTGAGTGAATTGCCAAAAGTCAGATTTTTGATGAAATTGTGACCCCGGGGGTTAGGGATTTTTTTCAAAAAAATATTTTCTGCCGGTTAAGTTGTTGAGGGCTGATTTCTTGTCCTGTGATAGAAAGCCTTCTGTATCCATCGCCAAAGCTTTCAGGGGAGCATTTGCAACCGGTTGGCACCATTTTTGAGTTAATTGCCCAAAGTCAGATTTTTGATGAAATTGTGGCCCCGGGCTTAGGGATTTTTTCAAAAAAATATTTTCTGCCGGTTAAGTTTTTGAGGGCTGATTTCTTGTCCTGTGATAAAAAGCCTTCTGTTTCCATCGCCCAAGCTTTCAGGGGAGCATTTGCAACCGTTTGGCACCATTTTGGATTGAATTGCCAAAAGTCAGATTGTTTCTGAAATATTTTCTGCCGGTTAAGTTTTTGAGGGCTGATTTCTTGTCCTGTGATAAAAAGCCTTCTGTTTCGAGTGCCAAACCTTTCAGGAGAGCATTTTCATGCTTTTGGCACCATTTTTGAGTGAATTGCTAAAAGTCAGATTTTTGCTGAAATTGTGACCCCGGGCGTTAGGGATTTTTTCAAAAAAATATTTTCTGCCGGTTAAGTTTTTGAGGGCTGATTTCTTGTCCTGTGATAAAAAGCCTTCTGTTTCGAGTGCCAAAGCTTTCAGGGGAGCATTAGTTGATGAAATTGTGACCCCGGGGGTTAGGGATTTCTTGAAAAAAATATTTTCTGCCGGTTAAGTTTTTGAGGGCTGATTTCTTGTCCTGTGATAAAAAGCCTTCTGTTTCGATCGCCCATGCTTTCAGGGGAGCATTTTCAAGCTTTTGGCACCATTTTTTAGTGAATTGCCAAAAGTCAGATTTTTGATGAAATTGTGACCCCGGGGGTTAGGGATTTTTTCAAAAAAATATTTTCTGCCGGTTAAGTTTTTGAGGGCTGATTTCTTGTCCTGTGATAAAAAGCCTTCTGTTTTCATCGCCAAAGCTTTCAGGGGAGCATTAGCAACCGGTTGGCACCATTTTTGAGTGAATTGCCAAAAGGCAGATTTTTGCTTAAATTGTGACCCCGGGGCTTAGGGATTTTTTCAAAAAAATATTTTCTGCCGGTTAAGTTTTTGAGGGCTGATTTCTTGTCCTGTGATAAAAAGCCTTCTGTTTCGAGTGCCAAACCTTTCAGGGGAGCATGAGCAACCGGTTGGCACCATTTTTGAGTGAATTGCCAAAAGTCAGATTTTTGATGAAATTGTGACCCCGGGGGTTAGGGATGTCTTGAAAAAAATATTTTCTGCCGGTTAAGTTTTTGAGGGCTGATTTCTTGTCCTGTGATAAGAAGCCTTCTGTTTCGAGTGCCAAACCTTTCAGGGGAGCATTTTCAAGCTTTTGGCACCATTTTTGAGTGAATTGCCAAAAGTCAGATTTTTTATGAAAATGTGACCCCGGGGGTTAGGGATTTCTTCAAAAAAATATTTTCTGCCGGTTAACTTTTTGAGGGCTGATTTCTTGTCCTGTGATAAAAAGCCTTCTGTTTCGATCGCCCATGCTTTCAGGGGAGCATTTTCAAGCTTTTGGCACCATTTTTGAGTGAATTGCCAAAAGTCAGATTTTTGATGAAATTGTGACTCCGGGGCTTAGGGATTTCTTGAAAAAAATATTTTCTGCCGGTTAAGTTTTTGAGGGCTGATTTCTTGTCCTGTGATAAAAAGCCTTCTGTTTCGAGTGCCAAAGCTTTCAGGGGAGCATTTGCAACCGGTTGGCACCATTTTTGAGTTAATTGCCCAAAGTCAGATTTTTGATGAAATTGTGACCCCGGGGCTTAGGGATTTTTTCAAAAAAATATTTTCTGCCGGTTAAGTTAATGAGGGCTGATTTCTTGTCCTGTGATAAAAAGCCTTCTGTTTCGAGTGCCAAACCTTTCAGGGGAGCATTTTCAAGCTTTTGGCACCATTTTTGAGTGAATTGCCAAAAGTCAGATTTTTGATGAAAATGTGACCCCGGGGGTTAGGGATTTTTTCAAAAAAATATTTTCTGCCGGTTAAGTTGTTGAGGGCTGATTTCTTGTCCTGTGATAAAAAGCCTTCTGTTTCGAGTGCCAAAGATTTCAGGGGAGCACTTGCAACCGGTTGGCACCATTTTTGAGTGAATTGCCAAAAGTCAGATTTTTGCTGAAATTGTGACCCCGGGGCTTAGGGATTTTTTCAAAAAAATATTTTCTGCCGGTTAAGTTTTTGAGGGCTGATTTCTTGTCCTGTGATAAAAAGCCTTCTGTTTCGAGTGCCAAAGCTTTCAGGGGAGCATTAGCAACCGGTTGGCACCATTTTTGAGTGAATTGCCAAAAGTCAGATTTTTGCTGAAATTGTGACCCCGGGGCTTAGGGATTTTTTCAAAAAAATATTTTCTGCCGGTTAAGTTTTTGAGGGCTGATTTCTTGTCCTGTGATAAAAAGCCTTCTGTTTCGAGTGCCAAAGCTTTCAGGGGAGCATTAGCAACCGGTTGGCACCATTTTTGAGTGAATTGCCAAAAGTCAGATTTTTGATGAAATTGTGACCCCGGGGGTTAGGGATTTTTTCAAAAAAATATTTTCTGCCGTTTAAGTTTTTGAGGGCTGATTTCTTGTCCTGTGATAAAAAGCCTTCTGTTTCGAGTGCCAAAGCTTTCAGGGGAGCATTTGCAACCGGTTGGCACCATTTTTGAGTGAATTGCCCAAAGTCAGATTTTGGATGAAATTGTGACCCCGGGGCTTAGGGATTTTTTCAAAAAAAATATTTTCTGCCGGTTAAGTTTTTGAGGGCTGATTTCTTGTCCTGTGATAAAAAGCCTTCTGTTTTCATCGCCAAAGCTTTCAGGGGAGCATTAGCAACCGGTTGGCACCATTTTTGAGTGAATTGCCAAAAGTCAGATTTTTGATGAAATTGTGACCCCGGGGCTTAGGGATTTTTTCAAAAAAATATTTTCTGCCGGTTAAGTTTTTGAGGGCTGATTTCTTGTCCTGTGATAAAAAGCCTTCTGTTTCGAGTGCCAAAGCTTTCAGGGGAGCATTAGCAACCGGTTGGCACCATTTTTGAGTGAATTGCCCAAAGTCAGATTTTGGATGAAATTGTGACCCCGGGGCTTAGGGATTTTTTCAAAAAAAATATTTTCTGCCGGTTAAGTTTTTGAGGGCTGATTTCTTGTCCTGTGATAAAAAGCCTTCTGTTTTCATCGCCAAAGCTTTCAGGGGAGCATTAGCAACCGGTTGGCACCATTTTTGAGTGAATTGCCAAAAGTCAGATTTTTGATGAAATTGTGACCCCGGGGCTTAGGGATTTTTTCAAAAAAATATTTTCTGCCGGTTAAGTTTTTGAGGGCTGATTTCTTGTCCTGTGATAAAAAGCCTTCTGTTTCGAGTGCCAAAGCTTTCAGGGGAGCATTAGCAACCGGTTGGCACCATTTTTGAGTGAATTGCAAAAAGTCAGATTTTTGCTGAAATTGTGACCCCGGGGGTTAGGGATTTTTTCAAAAAAATATTTTCTGCCGGTTAAGTTTTTGAGGGCTGATTTCTTCTCCTGTGATAAAAAGCCTTCTGTTTCGAGTGCCAAAGCTTTCAGGGGAGCATTTGCAACCGGTTGGCACCATTTTTGAGTTAATTGCCAAAAGTGAGATTTTTGATGAAATTGTGACCCCGGGGCTTAGGGATTTTTTCAAAAAAATATTTTCTGCCGGTTAAGTTTTTGAGGGCTGATTTCTTGTCCTGTGATAAAAAGCCTTCTTTTTCGAGTGCCAAACCTTTCAGGGGAGCATTTTCAAGCTTTTGGCACCATTTTTGAGTGAATTGCCAAAAGTCAGATTTTTGCTGAAATTGTGACCCCGGGGGTTAGGGATTTTTTCAAAAAAATATTTTCTGCCGGTTAAGTTTTTGAGGGCTGATTTCTTGTCCTGTGATAAAAAGCCTTCTGTTTCGAGTGCCAAAGCTTTCAGGGGAGCATTTGCAACCGGTTGGCACCATTTTTGAGTTAATTGCCCAAAGTCAGATTTTTGATGAAATTGTGACCCCGGGGCTTAGGGATTTTTTCAAAAAAATATTTTCTGCCGGTTAAGTTTTTGAGGGCTGATTTCTTGTCCTGTGATAAAAAGCCTTCTGTTTTCATCGCAAAAGCTTTCAGGGGAGCATTAGCAACCGGTTGGCACCATTTTTGAGTGAATTGCCAAAAGTCAGATTTTTGATGAAATTGTGACCCCGGGGGTTAGGGATTTCTTGAAAAAAATATTTTCTGCCGGTTAAGTTTTTGAGGGCTGATTTCTTGTCCTGTGATAAAAAGCCTTCTGTTTCGAGTGCCAGACCTTTCAGGGGAGCATTTTCAAGCTTTTGGCACCATTTTTGAGTGAATTGCCAAAAGTCAGATTTTTGCTGAAATTGTGACCCCGGGGGTTAGGGATTTTTTCAAAAAAATATTTTCTGCCGGTTAAGTTCTTGAGGGCTGATTTCTTGTCCTGTGATAAAAAGCCTTCTGTTTCGAGTGCCAAACCTTTCAGGGGAGCATTTTCAAGCTTTTGGCACCATTTTTGAGTGAATTGCCAAAAGTCAGATTTTTGATGAAAATGTGACCCCGGGGGTTAGGGATTTTTTCAAAATAATATTTTCTGCCGGTTAAGTTGTTGAGGGCTGATTTCTTGTCCTGTGATAAAAAGCCTTCTGTTTCGAGTGCCAAAGCTTTCAGGGGAGCATTAGCAACCGGTTGGCACCATTTTTGAGTGAATTGCCAAAAGTCAGATTTTTGCTGAAATTGTGACCCCGGGGGTTAGGGATTTTTTCAAAAAAATATTTTCTGCCGTTTAAGTTTTTGAGGGCTGATTTCTTGTCCTGTGATAAAAAGCTTTCTGTTTCGAGTGCCAAAGCTTTCAGGGGAGCATTTGCAACCGGTTGGCACCATTTTTGAGTGAATTGCCCAAAGTCAGATTTTGGATGAAATTGTGACCCCGGGGCTTAGGGATTTTTTCAAAAAAAATATTTTCTGCCGGTTAAGTTTTTGAGGGCTGATTTCTTGTCCTGTGATAAAAAGCCTTCTGTTTTCATCGCCAAAGCTTTCAGGGGAGCATTAGCAACCGGTTGGCACCATTTTTGAGTGAATTGCCAAAAGTCAGATTTTTGATGAAATTGTGACCCCGGGGCTTAGGGATTTTTTCAAAAAAATATTTTCTGCCGGTTAAGTTTTTGAGGGCTGATTTCTTGTCCTGTGATAAAAAGCCTTCTGTTTCGAGTGCCAAAGCTTTCAGGGGAGCATTAGCAACCGGTTGGCACCATTTTTGAGTGAATTGCAAAAAGTCAGATTTTTGCTGAAATTGTGACCCCGGGGGTTAGGGATTTTTTCAAAAAAATATTTTCTGCCGGTTAAGTTTTTGAGGGCTGATTTCTTCTCCTGTGATAAAAAGCCTTCTGTTTCGAGTGCCAAAGCTTTCAGGGGAGCATTTGCAACCGGTTGGCACCATTTTTGAGTTAATTGCCCAAAGTCAGATTTTTGATGAAATTGTGACCCCGGGGCTTAGGGATTTTTTCAAAAAAATATTTTCTGCCGGTTAAGTTTTTGAGGGCTGATTTCTTGTCCTGTGATAAAAAGCCTTCTGTTTCGAGTGCCAAAGCTTTCAGGGGAGCATTTTCAAGCTTTTGGCACCATTTTTGAGTGAATTGCCCAAAGTCAGATTTTTGCTGAAATTGTGACCCCGGGGGTTAGGGATTTTTTCAAAAAAATATTTTCTGCCGGTTAAGTTTTTGAGGGCTGATTTCTTGTCCTGTGATAAAAAGCCTTCTGTTTCGAGTGCCAAAGCTTTCAGGGGAGCATTTGCAACCGGTTGGCACCATTTTTGAGTTAATTGCCCAAAGTCAGATTTTTGATGAAATTGTGACCCCGGGGCTTAGGGATTTTTTCAAAAAAATATTTTCTGCCGGTTAAGTTTTTGAGGGCTGATTTCTTGTCCTGTGATAAAAAGCCTTCTGTTTTCATCGCCAAAGCTTTCAGGGGAGCATTAGCAACCGGTTGGCACCATTTTTGAGTGAATTGCCAAAAGTCAGATTTTTGCTGAAATTGTGACCCCGGGGGTTAGGGATTTTTTCAAAAAAATATTTTCTGCCGGTTAAGTTCTTGAGGGCTGATTTCTTGTCCTGTGATAAAAAGCCTTCTGTTTCGAGTGCCAAACCTTTCAGGGGAGCATTTTCAAGCTTTTGGCACCATTTTTGAGTGAATTGCCAAAAGTCAGATTTTTGATGAAAATGTGACCCCGGGGGTTAGGGATTTTTTCAAAATAATATTTTCTGCCGGTTAAGTTTTTGAGGGCTGATTTCTTGTCCTGTGATAAAAAGCCTTCTGTTTTCATCGCCAAAGCTTTGAGGGGAGCATTAGCAACCGGTTGGCACCATTTTTGAGTGAATTGCCAAAAGTCAGATTTTTGATGAAATTGTGACCCCGGGGCTTAGGGATTTTTTCAAAAAAATATTTTCTGCCGGTTAAGTTTTTGAGGGCTGATTTCTTGTCCTGTGATAAAAAGCCTTCTGTTTCGAGTGCCAAAGCTTTCAGGGGAGCATTAGCAACCGGTTGGCACCATTTTTGAGTGAATTGCAAAAAGTCAGATTTTTGATGAAATTGTGACCCCGGGGGTTAGGGATTTCTTGAAAAAAATATTTTCTGCCGGTTAAGTTTTTGAGGGCTGATTTCTTGTCCTGTGATAAAAAGCCTTCTGTTTCGAGTGCCAGACCTTTCAGGGGAGCATTTTCAAGCTTTTGGCACCATTTTTGAGTGAATTGCCAAAAGTCAGATTTTTGCTGAAATTGTGACCCTGGGGGTTAGGGATTTTTTCGAAAAAATATTTTCTGCCGGTTAAGTTTTTGAGGGCTGATTTCTTGTCCTGTGATAAAAAGCCTTCTGTTTCGAGTGCCAAAGCTTTCAGGGGAGCATTAGCAACCGGTTGGCACCATTTTTGAGTGAATTGCAAAAAGTCAGATTTTTGCTGAAATTGTGACCCCGGGGGTTAGGGATTTTTTCAAAAAAATATTTTCTGCCGGTTAAGTTTTTGAGGGCTGATTTCTTCTCCTGTGATAAAAAGCCTTCTGTTTCGAGTGCCAAAGCTTTCAGGGGAGCATTTGCAACCGGTTGGCACCATTTTTGAGTTAATTGCCCAAAGTCAGATTTTTGATGAAATTGTGACCCCGGGGCTTAGGGATTTTTTCAAAAAAATATTTTCTGCCGGTTAAGTTTTTGAGGGCTGATTTCTTGTCCTGTGATAAAAAGCCTTCTTTTTCGAGTGCCAAACCTTTCAGGGGAGCATTTTCAAGCTTTTGGCACCATTTTTGAGTGAATTGCCCAAAGTCAGATTTTTGATGAAATTGTGACCCCGGGGCTTAGGGATTTTTTCAAAAAAATATTTTCTGCCGGTTAAGTTTTTGAGGGCTGATTTCTTGTCCTGTGATAAAAAGCCTTCTGTTTCGAGTGCCAAAGCTTTCAGGGGAGCATTTGCAACCGGTTGGCACCATTTTTGAGTTAATTGCCCAAAGTCAGATTTTTGATGAAAATGTGACCCCGGGGGTTAGGGATTTTTTCAAAATAATATTTTCTGCCGGTTAAGTTGTTGAGGGCTGATTTCTTGTCCTGTGATAAAAAGCCTTCTGTTTCGAGTGCCAAAGCTTTCAGGGGAGCATTTGCAACCGGTTGGCACCATTTTTGAGTGAATTGCCAAAAGTCAGATTTTTGCTGAAATTGTGACCCCGGGGGTTAGGGATTTTTTCAAAAAAATATTTTCTGCCGGTTAAGTTGTTGAGGGCTGATTTCTTGTCCTGTGATAAAAAGCCTTCTGTTTTCATCGCCAAAGCTTTCAGGGGAGCATTAGCAACCGGTTGGCACCATTTTTGAGTGAATTGCCAAAAGTCAGATTTTTGATGAAATTGTGACCCCGGGGCTTAGGGATTTTTTCAAAAAAAATATTTTCTGCCGGTTAAGTTTTTGAGGGCTGATTTCTTGTCCTGTGATAAAAAGCCTTCTGTTTTCATCGCCAAAGCTTTCAGGGGAGCATTAGCAACCGGTTGGCACCATTTTTGAGTGAATTGCCAAAAGTCAGATTTTTGATGAAATTGTGACCCCGGGGCTTAGGGATTTTTTCAAAAAAATATTTTCTGCCGGTTAAGTTTTTGAGGGCTGATTTCTTGTCCTGTGATAAAAAGCCTTCTGTTTCGAGTGCCAAAGCTTTCAGGGGAGCATTAGCAACCGGTTGGCACCATTTTTGAGTGAATTGCAAAAAGTCAGATTTTTGATGAAATTGTGACCCCGGGGGTTAGGGATTTCTTGAAAAAAATATTTTCTGCCGGTTAAGTTTTTGAGGGCTGATTTCTTGTCCTGTGATAAAAAGCCTTCTGTTTCGAGTGCCAGACCTTTCAGGGGAGCATTTTCAAGCTTTTGGCACCATTTTTGAGTGAATTGCCAAAAGTCAGATTTTTGCTGAAATTGTGACCCCGGGGGTTAGGGATTTTTTCGAAAAAATATTTTCTGCCGGTTAAGTTGTTGAGGGCTGATTTCTTGTCCTGTGATAAAAAGCCTTCTGTTTCGATCGCCCAAGCTTTCAGGGGAGCATTTGCAACCGGTTGGCACCATTTTTGAGTGAATTGCCAAAAGTCAGATTTTTGATGAAATTGTGACCCCGCGGCTTAGGGATTTTTTCAAAAAAATATTTTCTGCCGGTTAAGTTTTTGAGGGCTGATTTCTTGTCCTGTGATAAAAAGCCTTCTTTTTCGAGTGCCAAACCTTTCAGGGGAGCATTTTCAAGCTTTTGGCACCATTTTTGAGTGAATTGCCCTAAGTCAGATTTTTGCTGAAATTGTGACCCCGGGGGTTAGGGATTTTTTCAAAAAAATATTTTCTGCCGGTTAAGTTTTTGAGGGCTGATTTCTTGTCCTGTGATAAAAAGCCTTCTGTTTCGAGTGCCAAAGCTTTCAGGGGAGCATTTGCAACCGGTTGGCACCATTTTTGAGTGAATTGCCCAAAGTCAGATTTTTGCTGAAATTGTGACCCCGGGGCTTAGGGATTTTTTCAAAAAAAATATTTTCTGCCGGTTAAGTTTTTGAGGGCTGATTTCTTGTCCTGTGATAAAAAGCCTTCTGTTTTCATCGCCAAAGCTTTCAGGGGAGCATTAGCAACCGGTTGGCACCATTTTTGAGTGAATTGCCAAAAGTCAGATTTTTGATGAAATTGTGACCCCGGGGCTTAGGGATTTTTTCAAAAAAATATTTTCTGCCGGTTAAGTTTTTGAGGGCTGATTTCTTGTCCTGTGATAAAAAGCCTTCTGTTTCGAGTGCCAAAGCTTTCAGGGGAGCATTAGCAACCGGTTGGCACCATTTTTGAGTGAATTGCAAAAAGTCAGATTTTTGCTGAAATTGTGACCCCGGGGGTTAGGGATTTTTTCAAAAAAATATTTTCTGCCGGTTAAGTTTTTGAGGGCTGATTTCTTCTCCTGTGATAAAAAGCCTTCTGTTTCGAGTGCCAAAGCTTTCAGGGGAGCATTTGCAACCGGTTGGCACCATTTTTGAGTTAATTGCCCAAAGTCAGATTTTTGATGAAATTGTGACCCCGGGGCTTAGGGATTTTTTCAAAAAAATATTTTCTGCCGGTTAAGTTTTTGAGGGCTGATTTCTTGTCCTGTGATAAAAAGCCTTCTGTTTCGAGTGCCAAAGCTTTCAGGGGAGCATTTTCAAGCTTTTGGCACCATTTTTGAGTGAATTGCCCAAAGTCAGATTTTTGCTGAAATTGTGACCCCGGGGGTTAGGGATTTTTTCAAAAAAATATTTTCTGCCGGTTAAGTTTTTGAGGGCTGATTTCTTGTCCTGTGATAAAAAGCCTTCTGTTTCGAGTGCCAAAGCTTTCAGGGGAGCATTTGCAACCGGTTGGCACCATTTTTGAGTTAATTGCCCAAAGTCAGATTTTTGATGAAATTGTGACCCCGGGGCTTAGGGATTTTTTCAAAAAAATATTTTCTGCCGGTTAAGTTTTTGAGGGCTGATTTCTTGTCCTGTGATAAAAAGCCTTCTGTTTTCATCGCCAAAGCTTTCAGGGGAGCATTAGCAACCGGTTGGCACCATTTTTGAGTGAATTGCCAAAAGTCAGATTTTTGCTGAAATTGTGACCCCGGGGGTTAGGGATTTTTTCAAAAAAATATTTTCTGCCGGTTAAGTTCTTGAGGGCTGATTTCTTGTCCTGTGATAAAAAGCCTTCTGTTTCGAGTGCCAAACCTTTCAGGGGAGCATTTTCAAGCTTTTGGCACCATTTTTGAGTGAATTGCCAAAAGTCAGATTTTTGATGAAAATGTGACCCCGGGGGTTAGGGATTTTTTCAAAATAATATTTTCTGCCGGTTAAGTTTTTGAGGGCTGATTTCTTGTCCTGTGATAAAAAGCCTTCTGTTTTCATCGCCAAAGCTTTGAGGGGAGCATTAGCAACCGGTTGGCACCATTTTTGAGTGAATTGCCAAAAGTCAGATTTTTGATGAAATTGTGACCCCGGGGCTTAGGGATTTTTTCAAAAAAATATTTTCTGCCGGTTAAGTTTTTGAGGGCTGATTTCTTGTCCTGTGATAAAAAGCCTTCTGTTTCGAGTGCCAAAGCTTTCAGGGGAGCATTAGCAACCGGTTGGCACCATTTTTGAGTGAATTGCAAAAAGTCAGATTTTTGATGAAATTGTGACCCCGGGGGTTAGGGATTTCTTGAAAAAAATATTTTCTGCCGGTTAAGTTTTTGAGGGCTGATTTCTTGTCCTGTGATAAAAAGCCTTCTGTTTCGAGTGCCAGACCTTTCAGGGGAGCATTTTCAAGCTTTTGGCACCATTTTTGAGTGAATTGCCAAAAGTCAGATTTTTGCTGAAATTGTGACCCCGGGGGTTAGGGATTTTTTCGAAAAAATATTTTCTGCCGGTTAAGTTTTTGAGGGCTGATTTCTTGTCCTGTGATAAAAAGCCTTCTGTTTCGAGTGCCAAAGCTTTCAGGGGAGCATTAGCAACCGGTTGGCACCATTTTTGAGTGAATTGCAAAAAGTCAGATTTTTGCTGAAATTGTGACCCCGGGGGTTAGGGATTTTTTCAAAAAAATATTTTCTGCCGGTTAAGTTTTTGAGGGCTGATTTCTTCTCCTGTGATAAAAAGCCTTCTGTTTCGAGTGCCAAAGCTTTCAGGGGAGCATTTGCAACCGGTTGGCACCATTTTTGAGTTAATTGCCCAAAGTCAGATTTTTGATGAAATTGTGACCCCGGGGCTTAGGGATTTTTTCAAAAAAATATTTTCTGCCGGTTAAGTTTTTGAGGGCTGATTTCTTGTCCTGTGATAAGAAGCCTTCTTTTTCGAGTGCCAAACCTTTCAGGGGAGCATTTTCAAGCTTTTGGCACCATTTTTGAGTGAATTGCCCAAAGTCAGATTTTTGCTGAAATTGTGACCCCGGGGGTTAGGGATTTTTTCAAAAAAATATTTTCTGCCGGTTAAGTTTTTGAGGGCTGATTTCTTGTCCTGTGATAAAAAGCCTTCTGTTTCGAGTGCCAAAGCTTTCAGGGGAGCATTTGCAACCGGTTGGCACCATTTTTGAGTTAATTGCCCAAAGTCAGATTTTTGATGAAAATGTGACCCCGGGGGTTAGGGATTTTTTCAAAATAATATTTTCTGCCGGTTAAGTTGTTGAGGGCTGATTTCTTGTCCTGTGATAAAAAGCCTTCTGTTTCGAGTGCCAAAGCTTTCAGGGGAGCATTTGCAACCGGTTGGCACCATTTTTGAGTGAATTGCCAAAAGTCAGATTTTTGCTGAAATTGTGACCCCGGGGGTTAGGGATTTTTTCAAAAAAATATTTTCTGCCGGTTAAGTTGTTGAGGGCTGATTTCTTGTCCTGTGATAAAAAGCCTTCTGTTTTCATCGCCAAAGCTTTCAGGGGAGCATTAGCAACCGGTTGGCACCATTTTTGAGTGAATTGCCAAAAGTCAGATTTTTGATGAAATTGTGACCCCGGGGCTTAGGGATTTTTTCAAAAAAAATATTTTCTGCCGGTTAAGTTTTTGAGGGCTGATTTCTTGTCCTGTGATAAAAAGCCTTCTGTTTTCATCGCCAAAGCTTTCAGGGGAGCATTAGCAACCGGTTGGCACCATTTTTGAGTGAATTGCCAAAAGTCAGATTTTTGATGAAATTGTGACCCCGGGGCTTAGGGATTTTTTCAAAAAAATATTTTCTGCCGGTTAAGTTTTTGAGGGCTGATTTCTTGTCCTGTGATAAAAAGCCTTCTGTTTCGAGTGCCAAAGCTTTCAGGGGAGCATTAGCAACCGGTTGGCACCATTTTTGAGTGAATTGCAAAAAGTCAGATTTTTGATGAAATTGTGACCCCGGGGGTTAGGGATTTCTTGAAAAAAATATTTTCTGCCGGTTAAGTTTTTGAGGGCTGATTTCTTGTCCTGTGATAAAAAGCCTTCTGTTTCGAGTGCCAGACCTTTCAGGGGAGCATTTTCAAGCTTTTGGCACCATTTTTGAGTGAATTGCCAAAAGTCAGATTTTTGCTGAAATTGTGACCCCGGGGGTTAGGGATTTTTTCGAAAAAATATTTTCTGCCGGTTAAGTTGTTGAGGGCTGATTTCTTGTCCTGTGATAAAAAGCCTTCTGTTTCGATCGCCCAAGCTTTCAGGGGAGCATTTGCAACCGGTTGGCACCATTTTTGAGTGAATTGCCAAAAGTCAGATTTTTGATGAAATTGTGACCCCGGGGCTTAGGGATTTTTTCAAAAAAATATTTTCTGCCGGTTAAGTTTTTGAGGGCTGATTTCTTGTCCTGTGATAAAAAGCCTTCTTTTTCGAGTGCCAAACCTTTCAGGGGAGCATTTTCAAGCTTTTGGCACCATTTTTGAGTGAATTGCCCTAAGTCAGATTTTTGCTGAAATTGTGACCCCGGGGGTTAGGGATTTTTTCAAAAAAATATTTTCTGCCGGTTAAGTTTTTGAGGGCTGATTTCTTGTCCTGTGATAAAAAGCCTTCTGTTTCGAGTGCCAAAGCTTTCAGGGGAGCATTTGCAACCGGTTGGCACCATTTTTGAGTTAATTGCCCAAAGTCAGATTTTTGCTGAAATTGTGACCCCGGGGGTTAGGGATTTTTTCAAAAAAAAATTTTCTGCCGGTTAAGTTTTTGAGGGCTGGTTTCTTGTCCTGTGATAAAAAGTCTTCTGTTTCGAGTGCCAAAGCTTTCAGGGGAGCATTAGCAACCGGTTGGCACCATTTTTGAGTGAATTGCCAAAAGTCAGATTTTTGCTGAAATTGTGACCCCGGGGGTTAGGGATTTTTTCAAAAAAATATTTTCTGCCGGTTAAGTTTTTGAGGGCTGATTTCTTGTCCTGTGATAAAAAGCCTTCTGTTTCGAGTGCCAAAGCTTTCAGGGGAGCATTTGCAACCGGTTGGCACCATTTTTGAGTTAATTGCCCAACGTCAGAGTTTTGATGAAATTGTGACCCCGGGGCTTAGGGATTTTTTCAAAAAAATATTTTCTGCCGGTTAAGTTTTTGAGGGCTGATTTCTTGTCCTGTGATAAAAAGCCTTCTTTTTCGAGTGCCGAACCTTTCAGGGGAGCATTTTCAAGCTTTTGGCACCATTTTTGAGTGAATTGCCCTAAGTCAGATTTTTGCTGAAATTGTGACCCCGGGGGTTAGGGATTTTTTCAAAAAAATATTTTCTGCCGGTTAAGTTTTTGAGGGCTGATTTCTTGTCCTGTGATAAAAAGCCTTCTGTTTCGAGTGCCAAAGCTTTCAGGGGAGCATTTGCAACCGGTTGGCACCATTTTTGAGTTAATTGCCCAAAGTCAGATTTTTGATGAAATTGTGACCCCGGGGCTTAGGGATTTTTTCAAAAAAATATTTTCTGCCGGTTAAGTTTTTGAGGGCTGATTTCTTGTCCTGTGATAAAAAGCCTTCTGTTTCGAGTGCCAAAGCTTTCAAGGGAGCATTAGCAACCGGTTGGCACCATTTTTGAGTGAATTGCCAAAAGTCAGATTTTTGCTGAAATTGTGACCCCGGGGGTTAGGGATTTTTTCAAAAAAATATTTTCTGCCGGTTAAGTTTTTGAGGGCTGATTTCTTGTCCTGTGATAAAAAGCCTTCTGTTTCGAGTGCCAAAGCTTTCAGGGGAGCATTCGCAACCGGTTGGCACCATTTTTGAGTTAATTGCCCAAAGTCAGATTTTTGATGAAATTGTGACCCCGGGGCTTAGGGATTTTTTCAAAAAAATATTTTCTGCCGGTTAAGTTTTTGAGGGCTGATTTCTTGTCCTGTGATAAAAAGCCTTCTGTTTTCATCGCCAAAGCTTTCAGGGGAGCATTAGCAACCGGTTGGCACCATTTTTGAGTGAATTGCCAAAAGTCAGATTTTTGCTGAAATTGTGACCCCGGGGGTTAGGGATTTTTTCAAAAAAATATTTTCTGCCGGTTAAGTTGTTGAGGGCTGATTTCTTGTCCTGTGATAAAAAGCCTTCTGTTTTGAGTGCCAAAGCTTTCAGGGGAGCATTTGCAACCGGTTGGCACCATTTTTGAGTGAATTGCCAAAAGTCAGATTTTTGCTGAAATTGTGACCCCGGGGGTTAGGGATTTTTTCAAAAAAATATTTTCTGCCGGTTAAGTTTTTGAGGGCTGATTTCTTGTCCTGTGATAAAAAGCCTTCTGTTTCGAGTGCCAAACCTTTCAGGGGAGCATTTTCAAGCTTTTGGCACCATTTTTGAGTGAATTGCCAAAAGTCAGATTTTTGATGAAAATGTGACCCGGGGGTTAGGGATTTTTTCAAAAAAATATTTTCTGCCGGTTAAGTTTTTGAGGGCTGATTTCTTGTCCTGTGATAAAAAGCCTTCTTTTTCGAGTGCCAAACCTTTCAGGGGAGCATTTTCAAGCTTTTGGCACCATTTTTGAGTGAATTGCCAAAAGTCAGATTTTTGATGAAATTGTGACCCCGGGGCTTAGGGATTTTTTCAAAAAAATATTTTCTGCCGGTTAAGTTTTTGAGGGCTGATTTCTTGTCCTGTGATAAAAAGCATTCTGTTTCGAGTGCCAAAGCTTTCAGGGGAGCATTTGCAACCGGTTGGCACCATTTTTGAGTTAATTGCCCAACGTCAGATTTTTGATGAAATTGTGACCCCGGGGCTTAGGGATTTTTTCAAAAAAATATTTTCTGCCGGTTAAGTTTTTGAGGGCTGATTTCTTGTCCTGTGATAAAAAGCCTTCTTTTTCGAGTGCCGAACCTTTCAGGGGAGCATTTTCAAGCTTTTGGCACCATTTTTGAGTGAATTGCCCTAAGTCAGATTTTTGCTGAAATTGTGACCCCGGGGGTTAGGGATTTTTTCAAAAAAATATTTTCTGCCGGTTAAGTTTTTGAGGGCTGATTTCTTGTCCTGTGATAAAAAGCCTTCTGTTTCGAGTGCCAAAGCTTTCAGGGGAGCATTTGCAACCGGTTGGCACCATTTTTGAGTTAATTGCCCAAAGTCAGATTTTTGATGAAATTGTGACCCCGGGGCTTAGGGATTTTTTCAAAAAAATATTTTCTGCCGGTTAAGTTTTTGAGGGCTGATTTCTTGTCCTGTGATAAAAAGCCTTCTGTTTCGAGTGCCAAAGCTTTCAAGGGAGCATTAGCAACCGGTTGGCACCATTTTTGAGTGAATTGCCAAAAGTCAGATTTTTGCTGAAATTGTGACCCCGGGGGTTAGGGATTTTTTCAAAAAAATATTTTCTGCCGGTTAAGTTTTTGAGGGCTGATTTCTTGTCCTGTGATAAAAAGCCTTCTGTTTCGAGTGCCAAAGCTTTCAGGGGAGCATTTGCAACCGGTTGGCACCATTTTTGAGTTAATTGCCCAAAGTCAGATTTTTGATGAAATTGTGACCCCGGGGCTTAGGGATTTTTTCAAAAAAATATTTTCTGCCGGTTAAGTTTTTGAGGGCTGATTTCTTGTCCTGTGATAAAAAGCTTTCTGTTTTCATCGCCAAAGCTTTCAGGGGAGCATTAGCAACCGGTTGGCACCATTTTTGAGTGAATTGCCAAAAGTCAGATTTTTGCTGAAATTGTGACCCCGGGGGTTAGGGATTTTTTCAAAAAAATATTTTCTGCCGGTTAAGTTGTTGAGGGCTGATTTCTTGTCCTGTGATAAAAAGCCTTCTGTTTTGAGTGCCAAAGCTTTCAGGGGAGCATTTGCAACCGGTTGGCACCATTTTTGAGTGAATTGCCAAAAGTCAGATTTTTGCTGAAATTGTGACCCCGGGGGTTAGGGATTTTTTCAAAAAAATATTTTCTGCCGGTTAAGTTTTTGAGGGCTGATTTCTTGTCCTGTGATAAAAAGCCTTCTGTTTCGAGTGCCAAACCTTTCAGGGGAGCATTTTCAAGCTTTTGGCACCATTTTTGAGTGAATTGCCAAAAGTCAGATTTTTGATGAAAATGTGACCCGGGGGTTAGGGATTTTTTCAAAAAAATATTTTCTGCCGGTTAAGTTTTTGAGGGCTGATTTCTTGTCCTGTGATAAAAAGCCTTCTGTTTCGAGTGCCAAACCTTTCAGGGGAGCATTTTCAAGCTTTTGGCACCATTTTTGAGTGAATTGCCAAAAGTCAGATTTTTGATGAAATTGTGACCCCGGGGCTTAGGGATTTTTTCAAAAAAATATTTTCTGCCGGTTAAGTTTTTGAGGGCTGATTTCTTGTCCTGTGATAAAAAGCCTTCTGTTTTCATCGCCAAAGCTTTCAGGGGAGCATTAGCAACCGGTTGGCACCATTTTTGAGTGAATTGCCAAAAGTCAGATTTTTGCTGAAATTGTGACCCCGGGGGTTAGGGATTTTTTCAAAAAAATATTTTCTGCCGGTTAAGTTGTTGAGGGCTGATTTCTTGTCCTGTGATAAAAAGCCTTCTGTTTTGAGTGCCAAAGCTTTCAGGGGAGCATTTGCAACCGGTTGGCACCATTTTTGAGTTAATTGCCCAAAGTCAGATTTTTGATGAAATTGTGACCCCGGGGCTTAGGGATTTTTTCAAAAAAATATTTTCTGCCGGTTAAGTTTTTGAGGGCTGATTTCTTGTCCTGTGATAAAAAGCCTTCTGTTTCGAGTGCCAAACCTTTCAGGGGAGCATTTTCAAGCTTTTGGCACCATTTTTGAGTGAATTGCCAAAAGTCAGATTTTTGATGAAAATGTGACCCGGGGGTTAGGGATTTTTTCAAAAAAATATTTTCTGCCGGTTAAGTTTTTGAGGGCTGATTTCTTGTCCTGTGATAAAAAGCCTTCTGTTTCGAGTGCCAAACCTTTCAGGGGAGCATTTTCAAGCTTTTGGCACCATTTTTGAGTGAATTGCCAAAAGTCAGATTTTTGATGAAATTGTGACCCCGGGGCTTAGGGATTTTTTCAAAAAAATATTTTCTGCCGGTTAAGTTTTTGAGGGCTGATTTCTTGTCCTGTGATAAAAAGCATTCTGTTTCGAGTGCCAAAGCTTTCAGGGGAGCATTAGCAACCGGTTGGCACCATTTTTGAGTGAATTGCAAAAAGTCAGATTTTTGCTGAAATTGTGACCCCGGGGGTTAGGGATTTTTTCAAAAAAATATTTTCTGCCGGTTAAGTTTTTGAGGGCTGATTTCTTCTCCTGTGATAAAAAGCCTTCTGTTTCGAGTGCCAAAGCTTTCAGGGGAGCATTTGCAACCGGTTGGCACGATTTTTGAGTTAATTGCCAAAAGTCAGATTTTTGATGAAATTGTGACCCCGGGGCTTAGGGATTTTTTCAAAAAAATATTTTCTGCCGGTTAAGTTTTTGAGGGCTGATTTCTTGTCCTGTGATAAAAAGCCTTCTTTTTCGAGTGCCAAACCTTTCAGGGGAGCATTTTCAAGCTTTTGGCACCATTTTTGAGTGAATTGCCCAAAGTCAGATTTTTGCTGACATTGTGACCCCGGGGCTTAGGGATTTTTTCAAAAAAAATATTTTCTGCCGGTTAAGTTTTTGAGGGCTGATTTCTTGTCCTGTGATAAAAAGCCTTCTGTTTTCATCGCCAAAGCTTTCAGGGGAGCATTAGCAACCGGTTGGCACCATTTTTGAGTGAATTGCCAAAAGTCAGATTTTTGATGAAATTGTGACCCCGGGGCTTAGGGATTTTTTCAAAAAAATATTTTCTGCCGGTTAAGTTTTTGAGGGCTGATTTCTTGTCCTGTGATAAAAAGCCTTCTGTTTCGAGTGCCAAAGCTTTCAGGGGAGCATTAGCAACCGGTTGGCACCATTTTTGAGTGAATTGCAAAAAGTCAGATTTTTGCTGAAATTGTGACCCCGGGGCTTAGGGATTTTTTCAAAAAAATATTTTCTGCCGGTTAAGTTTTTGAGGGCTGATTTCTTGTCCTGTGATAAAAAGCCTTCTGTTTCGAGTGCCAAAGCTTTCAGGGGAGCATTTGCAACCGGTTGGCACCATTTTTGAGTTAATTGCCAAAAGTGAGATTTTTGATGAAATTGTGACCCCGGGGGTTAGGGATTTTTTCGAAAAAATATTTTCTGCCGGTTAAGTTGTTGAGGGCTGATTTCTTGTCCTGTGATAAAAAGCCTTCTGTTTCGATCGCCCAAGCTTTCAGGGGAGCATTTGCAACCGGTTGGCACCATTTTTGAGTGAATTGCCAAAAGTCAGATTTTTGATGAAATTGTGACCCCGGGGCTTAGGGATTTTTTCAAAAAAATATTTTCTGCCGGTTATGTTTTTGAGGGCTGATTTCTTGTCCTGTGATAAAAAGCCTTCTTTTTCGAGTGCCAAACCTTTCAGGGGAGCATTTTCAAGCTTTTGGCACCATTTTTGAGTGAATTGCCCTAAGTCAGATTTTTGCTGAAATTGTGACCCCGGGGGTTAGGGATTTTTTCAAAAAAATATTTTCTGCCGGTTAAGTTTTTGAGGGCTGATTTCTTGTCCTGTGATAAAAAGCCTTCTGTTTCGAGTGCCAAAGCTTTCAGGGGAGCATTTTCAAGCTTTTGGCACCATTTTTGAGTGAATTGCCAAAAGTCAGATTTTTGATGAAATTGTGACCCCGGGGCTTAGGGATTTTTTCAAAAAAATATTTTCTGCCGGTTAAGTTTTTGAGGGCTGATTTCTTGTCCTGTGATAAAAAGCCTTCTGTTTTCATCGCCAAAGCTTTCAGGGGAGCATTAGCAACCGGTTGGCACCATTTTTGAGTGAATTGCCAAAAGTCAGATTTTTGCTGAAATTGTGACCCCGGGGGTTAGGGATTTTTTCAAAAAAATATTTTCTGCCGGTTAAGTTGTTGAGGGCTGATTTCTTGTCCTGTGATAAAAAGCCTTCTGTTTTGAGTGCCAAAGCTTTCAGGGGAGCATTTGCAACCGGTTGGCACCATTTTTGAGTTAATTGCCCAAAGTCAGATTTTTGATGAAATTGTGACCCCGGGGCTTAGGGATTTTTTCAAAAAAATATTTTCTGCCGGTTAAGTTTTTGAGGGCTGATTTCTTGTCCTGTGATAAAAAGCCTTCTGTTTCGAGTGCCAAACCTTTCAGGGGAGCATTTTCAAGCTTTTGGCACCATTTTTGAGTGAATTGCCAAAAGTCAGATTTTTGATGAAAATGTGACCCGGGGGTTAGGGATTTTTTCAAAAAAATATTTTCTGCCGGTTAAGTTTTTGAGGGCTGATTTCTTGTCCTGTGATAAAAAGCCTTCTGTTTCGAGTGCCAAACCTTTCAGGGGAGCATTTTCAAGCTTTTGGCACCATTTTTGAGTGAATTGCCAAAAGTCAGATTTTTGATGAAATTGTGACCCCGGGGCTTAGGGATTTTTTCAAAAAAATATTTTCTGCCGGTTAAGTTTTTGAGGGCTGATTTCTTGTCCTGTGATAAAAAGCATTCTGTTTCGAGTGCCAAAGCTTTCAGGGGAGCATTAGCAACCGGTTGGCACCATTTTTGAGTGAATTGCAAAAAGTCAGATTTTTGCTGAAATTGTGACCCCGGGGGTTAGGGATTTTTTCAAAAAAATATTTTCTGCCGGTTAAGTTTTTGAGGGCTGATTTCTTCTCCTGTGATAAAAAGCCTTCTGTTTCGAGTGCCAAAGCTTTCAGGGGAGCATTTGCAACCGGTTGGCACGATTTTTGAGTTAATTGCCAAAAGTCAGATTTTTGATGAAATTGTGACCCCGGGGCTTAGGGATTTTTTCAAAAAAATATTTTCTGCCGGTTAAGTTTTTGAGGGCTGATTTCTTGTCCTGTGATAAAAAGCCTTCTTTTTCGAGTGCCAAACCTTTCAGGGGAGCATTTTCAAGCTTTTGGCACCATTTTTGAGTGAATTGCCCAAAGTCAGATTTTTGCTGACATTGTGACCCCGGGGCTTAGGGATTTTTTCAAAAAAAATATTTTCTGCCGGTTAAGTTTTTGAGGGCTGATTTCTTGTCCTGTGATAAAAAGCCTTCTGTTTTCATCGCCAAAGCTTTCAGGGGAGCATTAGCAACCGGTTGGCACCATTTTTGAGTGAATTGCCAAAAGTCAGATTTTTGATGAAATTGTGACCCCGGGGCTTAGGGATTTTTTCAAAAAAATATTTTCTGCCGGTTAAGTTTTTGAGGGCTGATTTCTTGTCCTGTGATAAAAAGCCTTCTGTTTCGAGTGCCAAAGCTTTCAGGGGAGCATTAGCAACCGGTTGGCACCATTTTTGAGTGAATTGCAAAAAGTCAGATTTTTGCTGAAATTGTGACCCCGGGGCTTAGGGATTTTTTCAAAAAAATATTTTCTGCCGGTTAAGTTTTTGAGGGCTGATTTCTTGTCCTGTGATAAAAAGCCTTCTGTTTCGAGTGCCAAAGCTTTCAGGGGAGCATTTGCAACCGGTTGGCACCATTTTTGAGTTAATTGCCAAAAGTGAGATTTTTGATGAAATTGTGACCCCGGGGGTTAGGGATTTTTTCGAAAAAATATTTTCTGCCGGTTAAGTTGTTGAGGGCTGATTTCTTGTCCTGTGATAAAAAGCCTTCTGTTTCGATCGCCCAAGCTTTCAGGGGAGCATTTGCAACCGGTTGGCACCATTTTTGAGTGAATTGCCAAAAGTCAGATTTTTGATGAAATTGTGACCCCGGGGCTTAGGGATTTTTTCAAAAAAATATTTTCTGCCGGTTATGTTTTTGAGGGCTGATTTCTTGTCCTGTGATAAAAAGCCTTCTTTTTCGAGTGCCAAACCTTTCAGGGGAGCATTTTCAAGCTTTTGGCACCATTTTTGAGTGAATTGCCCTAAGTCAGATTTTTGCTGAAATTGTGACCCCGGGGGTTAGGGATTTTTTCAAAAAAATATTTTCTGCCGGTTAAGTTTTTGAGGGCTGATTTCTTGTCCTGTGATAAAAAGCCTTCTGTTTCGAGTGCCAAAGCTTTCAGGGGAGCATTGGCAACCGGTTGGCACCATTTTTGAGTTAATTGCCCAAAGTCAGATTTTTGATGAAATTGTGACCCCGGGGCTTAGGGATTTTTTGAAAAAAATATTTTCTGCCGGTTAAGTTTTTGAGGGCTGATTTCTTGTCCTGTGATAAAAAGCCTTCTGTTTCGAGTGCCAAAGCTTTCAAGGGAGCATTAGCAACCGGTTGGCACCATTTTTGAGTGAATTGCCAAAAGTCAGATTTTTGCTGAAATTGTGACCCCGGGGGTTAGGGATTTTTTCAAAAAAATATTTTCTGCCGGTTAAGTTTTTGAGGGCTGATTTCTTGTCCTGTGATAAAAAGCCTTCTGTTTCGAGTGCCAAAGCTTTCAGGGGAGCATTTGCAACCGGTTGGCACCATTTTTGAGTTAATTGCCCAAAGTCAGATTTTTGATGAAATTGTGACCCCGGGGCTTAGGGATTTTTTCAAAAAAATATTTGCTGCCGGTTAAGTTTTTGAGGGCTGATTTCTTGTCCTGTGATAAAAAGCCTTCTGTTTTCATCGCCAAAGCTTTCAGGGGAGCATTAGCAACCGGTTGGCACCATTTTTGAGTGAATTGCCAAAAGTCAGATTTTTGCTGAAATTGTGACCCCGGGGGTTAGGGATTTTTTCAAAAAAATATTTTCTGCCGGTTAAGTTGTTGAGGGCTGATTTCTTGTCCTGTGATAAAAAGCCTTCTGTTTTGAGTGCCAAAGCTTTCAGGGGAGCATTTGCAACCGGTTGGCACCATTTTTGAGTGAATTGCCAAAGGCAGATTTTTGCTGAAATTGTGACCCCGGGGGTTAGGGATTTTTTCAAAAAAATATTTTCTGCCGGTTACGTTTTTGAGGGCTGATTTCTTGTCCTGTGATAAAAAGCCTTCTGTTTCGAGTGCCAAACCTTTCAGGGGAGCATTTTCAAGCTTTTGGCACCATTTTTGAGTGAATTGCCAAAAGTCAGATTTTTGATGAAAATGTGACCCGGGGGTTAGGGATTTTTTCAAAAAAATATTTTCTGCCGGTTAAGTTTTTGAGGGCTGATTTCTTGTCCTGTGATAAAAAGCCTTCTGTTTCGAGTGCCAAACCTTTCAGGGGAGCATTTTCAAGCTTTTGGCACCATTTTTGAGTGAATTGCCAAAAGTCAGATTTTTGATGAAATTGTGACCCCGGGGCTTAGGGATTTTTTCAAAAAAATATTTTCTGCCGGTTAAGTTTTTGAGGGCTGATTTCTTGTCCTGTGATAAAAAGCCTTCTGTTTCGAGTGCCAAAGCTTTCAGGGGAGCATTAGCAACCGGTTGGCACCATTTTTGAGTGAATTGCAAAAAGTCAGATTTTTGCTGAAATTGTGACCCCGGGGGTTAGGGATTTTTTCAAAAAAATATTTTCTGCCGGTTAAGTTTTTGAGGGCTGATTTCTTCTCCTGTGATAAAAAGCCTTCTGTTTCGAGTGCCAAAGCTTTCAGGGGAGCATTTGCAACCGGTTGGCACCATTTTTGAGTTAATTGCCAAAAGTCAGATTTTTGATGAAATTGTGACCCCGGGGCTTAGGGATTTTTTCAAAAAAATATTTTCTGCCGGTTAAGTTTTTGAGGGCTGATTTCTTGTCCTGTGATAAAAAGCCTTCTTTTTCGAGTGCCAAACCTTTCAGGGGAGCATTTTCAAGCTTTTGGCACCATTTTTGAGTGAATTGCCCAAAGTCAGATTTTTGCTGAAATTGTGACCCCGGGGGTTAGGGATTTTTTCAAAAAAATATTTTCTGCCGGTTAAGTTTTTGAGGGCTGATTTCTTGTCCTGTGATAAAAAGCCTTCTGTTTCGAGTGCCAAAGCTTTCAGGGGAGCATTTGCAACCGGTTGGCACCATTTTTGAGTTAATTGCCCAAAGTCAGATTTTTGATGAAATTGTGACCCCGGGGCTTAGGGATTTTTTCAAAAAAATATTTTCTGCCGGTTAAGTTTTTGAGGGCTGATTTCTTGTCCTGTGATAAAAAGCCTTCTGTTTTCATCGCCAAAGCTTTCAGGGGAGCATTATCAACCGGATGGCACCATTTTTGAGTGAATTGCCAAAAGTCAGATTTTTGCTGAAATTGTGACCCCGGGGGTTAGAGATTTTTTCAAAAAAATATTTTCTGCCGGTTAAGTTCTTGAGGGCTGATTTCTTGTCCTGTGATAAAAAGCCTTCTGTTTCGAGTGCCAAACCTTTCAGGGGAGCATTTTCAAGCTTTTGGCACCATTTTTGAGTGAATTGCCAAAAGTCAGATTTTTGATGAAAATGTGACCCCGGGGGTTAGGGATTTTTTCAAAATAATATTTTCTGCCGGTTAAGTTGTTGAGGGCTGATTTCTTGTCCTGTGATAAAAAGCCTTCTGTTTCGAGTGCCAAAGCTTTCAGGGGAGCATTTGCAACCGGTTGGCACCATTTTTGAGTGAATTGCCAAAAGTCAGATTTTTGCTGAAATTGTGACCCCGGGGGTTAGGGATTTTTTCAAAAAAATATTTTCTGCCGGTTAAGTTGTTGAGGGCTGATTTCTTGTCCTGTGATAAAAAGCCTTCTGTTTCGAGTGCCAAAGCTTTCAGGGGAGCATTAGCAACCGGTTGGCACCATTTTTGAGTGAATTGCCAAAAGTCAGATTTTTGCTGAAATTGTGACCCCGGGGGTTAGGGATTTTTTCAAAAAAATATTTTCTGCCGGTTACGTTTTTGAGGGCTGATTTCTTGTCCTGTGATAAAAAGCCTTCTGTTTCGAGTGCCAAAGCTTTCAGAGGAGCATTTGCAACCGGTTGGCACCATTTTTGAGTGAATTGCCCAAAGTAAGATTTTGGATGAAATTGTGACCCCGGGGGTTAGGGATTTTTTCGAAAAAATATTTTCTGCCGGTTAAGTTGTTGAGGGCTGATTTCTTGTCCTGTGATAAAAAGCCTTCTGTTTCGACTGCCAAAGCTTTCAGGGGAGCATTAGCAACCGGTTGGCACCATTTTTGAGTGAATTGCAAAAAGTCAGATTTTTGATGAAATTGTGACCCCGGGGGTTAGGGATTTCTTGAAAAAAATATTTTCTGCCGGTTAAGTTTTTGAGGGCTGATTTCTTGTCCTGTGATAAAAAGCCTTCTGTTTCGAGTGCCAGACCTTTCAGGGGAGCATTTTCAAGCTTTTGGCACCATTTTTGAGTGAATTGCCAAAAGTCAGATTTTTGCTGAAATTGTGACCCCGGGGGTTAGGGATTTTTTCGAAAAAATATTTTCTGCCGGTTAAGTTGTTGAGGGCTGATTTCTTGTCCTGTGATAAAAAGCCTTCTGTTTCGATCGCCCAAGCTTTCAGGGGAGCATTTTCAAGCTTTTGGCACCATTTTTGAGTGAATTGCCCTAAGTCAGATT
Organism: Podarcis vaucheri; assembly: GCF_965113315.1. NCBI lineage: Eukaryota > Metazoa > Chordata > Lepidosauria > Squamata > Lacertidae > Podarcis > Podarcis vaucheri. The sequence continues at coordinate 2,708,892 of NW_028118809.1, read as the reverse complement.
TTTGCTGAAATTGTGACCCCGGGGGTTAGGGATTTTTTCAAAAAAATATTTTCTGCCGGTTAAGTTTTTGAGGGCTGATTTCTTGTCCTGTGATAAAAAGCCTTCTGTTTCGAGTGCCAAAGCTTTCAGGGGAGCATTTGCAACCGGTTGGCACCATTTTTGAGTTAATTGCCCAAAGTCAGATTTTTGCTGAAATTGTGACCCCGGGGGTTAGGGATTTTTTCAAAAAAATATTTTCTGCCGGTTAAGTTTTTGAGGGCTGATTTCTTGTCCTGTGATAAAAAGCCTTCTGTTTCGAGTGCCAAAGCTTTCAGGGGAGCATTTGCAACCGGTTGGCACCATTTTTGAGTTAATTGCCCAAAGTCAGATTTTTGATGAAATTGTGACCCCGGGGCTTAGGGATTTTTTCAAAAAAATATTTTCTGCCGGTTAAGTTTTTGAGGGCTGATTTCTTGTCCTGTGATAAAAAGCCTTCTGTTTCGAGTGCCAAAGCTTTCAAGGGAGCATTAGCAACCGGTTGGCACCATTTTTGAGTGAATTGCCAAAAGTCAGATTTTTGCTGAAATTGTGACCCCGGGGGTTAGGGATTTTTTCAAAAAAATATTTTCTGCCGGTTAAGTTTTTGAGGGCTGATTTCTTGTCCTGTGATAAAAAGCCTTCTGTTTCGAGTGCCAAAGCTTTCAGGGGAGCATTTTCAACCGGTTGGCACCATTTTTGAGTTAATTGCCCAAAGTCAGATTTTTGATGAAATTGTGACCCCGGGGCTTAGGGATTTTTTCAAAAAAATATTTTCTGCCGGTTAAGTTTTTGAGGGCTGATTTCTTGTCCTGTGATAAAAAGCCTTCTGTTTTCATCGCCAAAGCTTTCAGGGGAGCATTAGCAACCGGTTGGCACCATTTTTGAGTGAATTGCCAAAAGTCAGATTTTTGCTGAAATTGTGACCCCGGGGGTTAGGGATTTTTTCAAAAAAATATTTTCTGCCGGTTAAGTTTTTGAGGGCTGATTTCTTGTCCTGTGATAAAAAGCCTTCTGTTTCGAGTGCCAAAGCTTTCAGGGGAGCATTTGCAACCGGTTGGCACCATTTTTGAGTGAATTGCCCAAAGTCAGATTTTTGCTGAAATTGTGACCCCGGGGCTTAGGGATTTTTTCAAAAAAAATATTTTCTGCCGGTTAAGTTTTTGAGGGCTGATTTCTTGTCCTGTGATAAAAAGCCTTCTGTTTTCATCGCCAAAGCTTTCAGGGGAGCATTAGCAACCGGTTGGCACCATTTTTGAGTGAATTGCCAAAAGTCAGATTTTTGATGAAATTGTGACCCCGGGGCTTAGGGATTTTTTCAAAAAAATATTTTCTGCCGGTTAAGTTTTTGAGGGCTGATTTCTTCTCCTGTGATAAAAAGCCTTCTGTTTCGAGTGCCAAAGCTTTCAGGGGAGCATTTTCAAGCTTTTGGCACCATTTTTGAGTTAATTGCCAAAAGTCAGATTTTTGATGAAATTGTGACCCCGGGGCTTAGGGATTTTTTCAAAAAAATATTTTCTGCCGGTTAAGTTTTTGAGGGCTGATTTCTTGTCCTGTGATAAAAAGCATTCTGTTTCGAGTGCCAAAGCTTTCAGGGGAGCATTAGCAACCGGTTGGCACCATTTTTGAGTGAATTGCCCAAAGTCAGATTTTTGCTGAAATTGTGACCCCGGGGCTTAGGGATTTTTTCAAAAAAATATTTTCTGCCGGTTAGGTTTTTGAGGGCTGATTTCTTGTCCTGTGATAAAAAGCCTTCTGTTTCGATCGCCCATGCTTTCAGGGGAGCATTTGCAACCGGTTGGCACCATTTTTGAGTGAATTGCCAAAAGTCAGATTTTTGCTGAAATTGTGACCCCGGGGCTTAGGGATTTTTTCAAAAAAATATTTTCTGCCGGTTAAGTTTTTGAGGGCTGATTTCTTGTCCTGTGATAAAAAGCCTTCTGTTTCGAGTGCCAAAGCTTTCAGGGGAGCATTAGCAACCGGTTGGCACCATTTTTGAGTGAATTGCCAAAAGTCAGATTTTTGCTGAAATTGTGACCCCGGGGGTTAGGGATTTTTTCGAAAAAATATTTTCTGCCGGTTAAGTTGTTGAGGGCTGATTTCTTGTCCTGTGATAAAAAGCCTTCTGTTTCGATCGCCCAAGCTTTCAGGGGAGCATTTGCAACCGGTTGGCACCATTTTTGAGTGAATTGCCCAAAGTCAGATTTTTGATGAAATTGTGACCCCGGGGGTTAGGGATTTTTTCAAAAAAATATTTTCTGCCGGTTAAGTTTTTGAGGGCTGATTTCTTGTCCTGTGATAAAAAGCCTTCTGTTTCGAGTGCCAAACCTTTCAGGGGAGCATTTTCAAGCTTTTGGCACCATTTTTGAGTGAATTGCCCAAAGTCAGATTTTGGATGAAATTGTGACCCCGGGGCTTAGGGATTTTTTCAAAAAAAATATTTTCTGCCGGTTAAGTTTTTGAGGGCTGATTTCTTGTCCTGTGATAAAAAGCCTTCTGTTTTCATCGCCAAAGCTTTCAGGGGAGCATTAGCAACCGGTTGGCACCATTTTTGAGTGAATTGCCAAAAGTCAGATTTTTGATGAAATTGTGACCCCGGGGGTTAGGGATTTTTTCGAAAAAATATTTTCTTCCGGTTAAGTTGTTGAGGGCTGATTTCTTGTCCTGTGATAAAAAGCCTTCTGTTTCGAGTGCCAAAGCTTTCAGGGGAGCATTAGCAACCGGTTGGCACCATTTTTGAGTGAATTGCAAAAAGTCAGATTTTTGATGAAATTGTGACCCCGGGGGTTAGGGATTTTTTCGAAAAAATATTTTCTGCCGGTTAAGTTGTTGAGGGCTGATTTCTTGTCCTGTGATAAAAAGCCTTCTGTTTCGATCGCCCAAGCTTTCAGGGGAGCATTTGCAACCGGTTGGCACCATTTTTGAGTGAATTGCCAAAAGTCAGATTTTTGATGAAATTGTGACCCCGGGGCTTAGGGATTTTTTCAAAAAAATATTTTCTGCCGGTTAAGTTTTTGAGGGCTGATTTCTTGTCCTGTGATAAAAAGCCTTCTTTTTCGAGTGCCAAACCTTTCAGGGGAGCATTTTCAAGCTTTTGGCACCATTTTTGAGTGAATTGCCCTAAGTCAGATTTTTGCTGAAATTGTGACCCCGGGGGTTAGGGATTTTTTCAAAAAAATATTTTCTGCCGGTTAAGTTTTTGAGGGCTGATTTCTTGTCCTGTGATAAAAAGCCTTCTGTTTCGAGTGCCAAAGCTTTCAGGGGAGCATTTGCAACCGGTTGGCACCATTTTTGAGTGAATTGCCCAAAGTCAGATTTTTGCTGAAATTGTGACCCCGGGGCTTAGGGATTTTTTCAAAAAAATATTTTCTGCCGGTTAAGTTTTTGAGGGCTGATTTCTTGTCCTGTGATAAAAAGCCTTCTGTTTTCATCGCCAAAGCTTTCAGGGGAGCATTAGCAACCGGTTGGCACCATTTTTGAGTGAATTGCCAAAAGTCAGATTTTTGATGAAATTGTGACCCCGGGGCTTAGGGATTTTTTCAAAAAAATATTTTCTGCCGGTTAAGTTTTTGAGGGCTGATTTCTTGTCCTGTGATAAAAAGCCTTCTGTTTCGAGTGCCAAAGCTTTCAAGGGAGCATTAGCAACCGGTTGGCACCATTTTTGAGTGAATTGCCAAAAGTCAGATTTTTGCTGAAATTGTGACCCCGGGGGTTAGGGATTTTTTCAAAAAAATATTTTCTGCCGGTTAAGTTTTTGAGGGCTGATTTCTTGTCCTGTGATAAAAAGCCTTCTGTTTCGAGTGCCAAAGCTTTCAGGGGAGCATTTGCAACCGGTTGGCACCATTTTTGAGTTAATTGCCCAAAGTCAGATTTTTGCTGAAATTGTGACCCCGGGGCTTAGGGATTTTTTCAAAAAAATATTTTCTGCCGGTTAAGTTTTTGAGGGCTGATTTCTTCTCCTGTGATAAAAAGCCTTCTGTTTTCATCGCCAAAGCTTTCAGGGGAGCATTTTCAAGCTTTTGGCACCATTTTTGAGTTAATTGCCAAAAGTCAGATTTTTGATGAAATTGTGACCCCGGGGCTTAGGGATTTTTTCAAAAAAATATTTTCTGCCGGTTAAGTTTTTGAGGGCTGATTTCTTGTCCTGTGATAAAAAGCATTCTGTTTCGAGTGCCAAAGCTTTCAGGGGAGCATTAGCAACCGGTTGGCACCATTTTTGAGTGAATTGCCCAAAGTCAGATTTTTGCTGAAATTGTGACCCCGGGGGTTAGGGATTTTTTCAAAAAAAATATTTTCTGCCGGTTAAGTTTTTGAGGGCTGATTTCTTGTCCTGTGATAAAAAGCCTTCTGTTTCGAGTGCCAAAGCTTTCAGGGGAGCATTTGCAACCGGTTGGCACCATTTTTGAGTGAATTGCCAAAAGTCAGATTTTTGATGAAATTGTGACCCCGGGGGTTAGGAATTTTTTCGAAAAAATATTTTCTGCCGGTTAAGTTGTTGAGGGCTGATTTCTTGTCCTGTGATAAAAAGACTTCTGTTTCGATCGCCCAAGCTTTCAGGGGAGCATTTGCAACCGGTTGGCACCATTTTTGAGTGAATTGCCAAAAGTCAGATTTTTGATGAAATTGTGACCCCGGGGCTTAGGGATTTTTTCAAAAAAATATTTTCTGCCGGTTAAGTTTTTGAGGGCTGATTTCTTGTCCTGTGATAAAAAGCCTTCTTTTTCGAGTGCCAAACCTTTCAGGGGAGCATTTTCAAGCTTTTGGCACCATTTTTGAGTGAATTGCCCAAAATCAGATTTTTGCTGAAATTGTGACCCCGGGGGTTAGGGATTTTTTCAAAAAAATATTTTCTGCCGGTTAAGTTTTTGAGGGCTGATTTCTTGTCCTGTGATAAAAAGCCTTCTGTTTCGAGTGCCAAACCTTTCATGGGAGCATTTGCAACCGGTTGGCACCATTTTTGAGTGAATTGCCCAAAGTCAGATTTTTGATGAAATTGTGACCCCGGGGCTTAGGGATTTTTTCAAAAAAATATTTTCTGCCGGTTAAGTTTTTGAGGGCTGATTTCTTGTCCTGTGATAAAAAGCCTTCTGTTTCGATCTCCCATGCTTTCAGGGGAGCATTTTCAAGCTTTTGGCACCATTTTTGAGTGAATTGCCAAAAGTCAGATTTTTGCTGAAATTGTGACCCCGGGGCTTAGGGATTTGTTCAAAAAAATATTTTGTGCCGGTTAAGTTTTTGAGGGCTGATTTCTTGTCCTGTGATAAAAAGCCTTCTGTTTCGAGTGCCAAAGCTTTCAGGGGAGCATTTGCAACCGGTTGGCACCATTTTTGAGTGAATTGCCAAAACTCAGATTTTTGATGAAATTGTGACCCCGGGGCTTAGGGATTTTTTCAAAAAAATATTTTCTGCCGGTTAAGTTTTTGAGGGCTGATTTCTTGTCCTGTGATAAAAAGCCTTCTGTTTCGATCGCCCATGCTTTCAGGGGAGCATTTTCAAGCTTTTGGCACCATTTTTGAGTGAATTGCCAAAAGTCAGATTTTTGCTGAAATTGTGACCCCGGGGCTTAGGGATTTGTTCAAAAAAATATTTTGTGCCGGTTAAGTTTTTGAGGGCTGATTTCTTGTCCTGTGATAAAAAGCCTTCTGTTTCGAGTGCCAAAGCTTTCAGGGGAGCATTAGCAACCGGTTGGCACCATTTTTGAGTGAATTGCCAAAAGTCAGATTTTTGATAAAATTGTGACCCCGGGGGTTAGGGATTTTTTCAAAAAAATATTTTCTGCCGGTTAAGTTTTTGAGGGCTGATTTCTTGTCCTGTGATAAAAAGCCTTCTGTTTCGAGTGCCAAACCTTTCAGGGGAGCATTTTCAAGCTTTTGGCACCATTTTTGAGTGAATTGCCAAAAGTCAGATTTTTGCTGAAATTGTGACCCCGGGGGTTAGGGATTTTTTCAAAAAAATATTTTCTGCCGGTTAAGTTTTTGAGGGCTGATTTCTTGTCCTGTGATAAAAAGCCTTCTGTTTCGAGTGCCAAAGCTTTCAGGGGAGCATTAGCAACCGGTTGGCACCATTTTTGAGTGAATTGCCAAAAGTCAGATTTTTGCTGAAATTGTGACCCCGGGGGTTAGGGATTTTTTCAAAAAAATATTTTCTGCCGGTTAAGTTTTTGAGGGCTGATTTCTTGTCCTGTGATAAAAAGCCTTCTGTTTCGAGTGCCAAACCTTTCAGGGGAGCATTTTCAAGCTTTTGGCACCATTTTTGAGTGAATTGCCAAAAGTCAGATTTTTCCTGAAATTGTGACCCCGGGGGTTAGGGATTTTTTCAAAAAAATATTTTCTGCCGGTTAAGTTTTTGAGGGCTGATTTCTTGTCCTGTGATAAAAAGCCTTCTGTTTCGAGTGCCAAACCTTTCAGGGGAGCATTTTCAAGCTTTTGGCACCATTTTTGAGTGAATTGCCAAAAGTCAGATTTTTGCTGAAATTGTGACCCCGGGGCTTAGGGATTTTTTCAAAAAAATATTTTCTGCCGGTTAAGTTTTTGAGGGCTGATTTCTTGTCCTGTGATAAAAAGCCTTCTTTTTCGAGTGCCAAACCTTTCAGGGGAGCATTTTCAAGCTTTTGGCACCATTTTTGAGTGAATTGCCCAAAGTCAGATTTTTGCTGAAATTGTGACCCCGGGGGTTAGGGATTTTTTCAAAAAAATATTTTCTGCCGGTTAAGTTTTTGAGGGCTGATTTCTTGTCCTGTGATAAAAAGCCTTCTGTTTCGAGTGCCAAACCTTTCAGGGGAGCATTTTCAAGCTTTTGGCACCATTTTTGAGTGAATTGCCAAAAGTCAGATTTTTGCTGAAATTGTGACCCCGGGGGTTAGGGATTTTTTCAAAAAAATATTTTCTGCCGGTTAAGTTTTTGAGGGCTGATTTCTTGTCCTGTGATAAAAAGCCTTCTGTTTCGAGTGCCAAAGCTTTCAGGGGAGCATTAGCAACCGGTTGGCACCATTTTTGAGTGAATTGCCAAAAGTCAGATTTTTGCTGAAATTGTGACCCCGGGGCTTAGGGATTTTTTCAAAAAAATATTTTCTGCCGGTTAAGTTTTTGAGGGCTGATTTCTTGTCCTGTGATAAAAAGCCTTCTTTTTCGAGTGCCAAACCTTTCAGGGGAGCATTTTCAAGCTTTTGGCACCATTTTTGAGTGAATTGCCCAAAGTCAGATTTTTGCTGAAATTGTGACCCCGGGGGTTAGGGATTTTTTCAAAAAAATATTTTCTGCCGGTTAAGTTTTTGAGGGCTGATTTCTTGTCCTGTGATAAAAAGCCTTCTGTTTCGAGTGCCAAACCTTTCAGGGGAGCATTTGCAACCGGTTGGCACCATTTTTGAGTGAATTGCCCAAAGTCAGATTTTTGATGAAATTGTGACCCCGGGGCTTAGGGATTTTTTCAAAAAAATATTTTCTGCCGGTTAAGTTTTTGAGGGCTGATTTCTTGTCCTGTGATAAAAAGCCTTCTGTTTCGATCGCCCATGCTTTCAGGGGAGCATTTTCAAGCTTTTGGCACCATTTTTGAGTGAATTGCCAAAAGTCAGATTTTTGCTGAAATTGTGACCCCGGGGCTTAGGGATTTGTTCAAAAACATATTTTCTGCCGGTTAAGTTTTTGAGGGCTGATTTCTTGTCCTGTGATAAAAAGCCTTCTGTTTCGAGTGCCAAAGCTTTCAGGGGAGCATTTTCAAGCTTTTGGCACCATTTTTGAGTGAATTGCCAAAAGTCAGATTTTTGATAAAATTGTGACCCCGGGGGTTAGGGATTTTTTCAAAAAAATATTTTCTGCCGGTTAAGTTTTTGAGGGCTGATTTCTTGTCCTGTGATAAAAAGCCTTCTGTTTCGAGTGCCAAACCTTTCAGGGGAGCATTTGCAACCGGTTGGCACCATTTTTGAGTGAATTGCCAAAAGTCAGATTTTTGATGAAATTGTGACCCCGGGGCTTAGGGATTTTTTCAAAAAAATATTTTCTGCCGGTTAAGTTTTTGAGGGCTGATTTCTTGTCCTGTGATAAAAAGCCTTCTGTTTCGATCGCCCATGCTTTCAGGGGAGCATTTTCAAGCTTTTGGCACCATTTTTGAGTGAATTGCCAAAAGTCAGATTTTTGCTGAAATTGTGACCCCGGGGCTTAGGGATTTGTTCAAAAACATATTTTCTGCCGGTTAAGTTTTTGAGGGCTGATTTCTTGTCCTGTGATAAAAAGCCTTCTGTTTCGAGTGCCAAAGCTTTCAGGGGAGCATTCGCAACCGGTTGGCACCATTTTTGAGTGAATTGCCAAAAGTCAGATTTTTGATAAAATTGTGACCCCGGGGGTTAGGGATTTTTTCAAAAAAATATTTTCTGCCGGTTAAGTTTTTGAGGGCTGATTTCTTGTCCTGTGATAAAAAGCCTTCTGTTTCGAGTGCCAAACCTTTCAGGGGAGCATTTTCAAGCTTTTGGCACCATTTTTGAGTGAATTGCCAAAAGTCAGATTTTTGCTGAAATTGTGACCCCGGGGGTTAGGGATTTTTTCAAAAAAATATTTTCTGCCGGTTAAGTTTTTGAGGGCTGATTTCTTGTCCTGTGATAAAAAGCCTTCTGTTTTGAGTGCCAAAGCTTTCAGGGGAGCATTTGCAACCGGTTGGCACCATTTTTGAGTGAATTGCCAAAAGTCAGATTTTTGATGAAATTGTGACCCCGGGGCTTAGGGATTTTTTCAAAAAAATATTTTCTGCCGGTTAAGTTTTTGAGGGCTGATTTCTTGTCCTGTGATAAAAAGCCTTCTGTTTCGAGTGCCAAAGCTTTCAGGGGAGCATTTGCAACCGGTTGGCACCATTTTTGAGTGAATTGCCAAAAGTCAGATTTTTGATGAAATTGTGACCCCGGGTTAGGGATTTTTTCAAAAAAATATTTTCTGCCGGTTAAGTTTTTGAGGGCTGATTTCTTGTCGTGTGATAAAAAGACTTCTGTTTCGAGTGCCAAAGCTTTCAGGGGAGCATTTGCAACCGGTTGCCACCATTTTTGAGTGAATTGCCAAATGTCAGATTTTTGATGAAATTGTGACCCCGGGGCTTAGTGATTTTTTCAAAAAAATATTTTCTGCCGGTTAAGTTTTTGAGGGCTGATTTCTTGTCCTGTGATAAAAAGCCTACTGTTTTCATCGCCAAAGCTTTCAGGGGAGCATTAGCAACCGGTTGGCACCATTTTTGAGTGAATTGCCAAAAGTCAGATTTTTGATGAAATTGTGACCCCGGGGGTTAGGGATTTCTTGAAAAAAATATTTTCTGCCGGTTAAGTTTTTGAGGGCTGATTTCTTGTCCTGTGATAAAAAGCCTTCTGTTTCGAGTGCCAGACCTTTCAGGGGAGCATTTTCAAGCTTTTGGCACCATTTTTGAGTGAATTGCCAAAAGTCAGATTTTTGCTGAAATTGTGACCCCGGGGGTTAGGGATTTCTTCAAAAAAATATTTTCTGCCGGTTAAGTTTTTGAGGGCTGATTTCTTGTCCTGTGATAAAAAGCCTTATGTTTTCATCGCCAAACCTTTCAGGGGAGCATTAGCAACCGGTTGGCACCATTTTTGAGTGAATTGCCAAAAGTCAGATTTTTGCTGAAATTGTGACCCCGGGGGTTAGGGATTTTTTTCAAAAAAATATTTTCTGCCGGTTAAGTTGTTGAGGGCTGATTTCTTGTCCTGTGATAAAAAGCCTTCTGTATCCATCGCCAAAGCTTTCAGGGGAGCATTTGCAACCGGTTGGCACCATTTTTGAGTTAATTGCCCAAAGTCAGATTTTTGATGAAATTGTGACCCCGGGGCTTAGGGATTTTTTCAAAAAAATATTTTTGCCGGTTAAGTTTTTGAGGGCTGATTTCTTGTCCTGTGATAAAAAGCCTTCTGTTTCGAGTGCCAAACCTTTCAGGGGAGCATTTTCAAGCTTTTGGCACCATTTTTGAGTGAATTGCCAAAAGTCAGATTTTTGCTGAAATTGTGACCCCGGGGGTTAGGGATTTTTTCAAAAAAATATTTTCTGCCGGTTAACTTTTTGAGGGCTGATTTCTTGTGCTGTGATAAAAAGCCTTCTGTTTCGATCGCCCATGCTTTCAGGGGAGCATTTTCAAGCTTTTGGCACCATTTTTGAGTGACTTGCCAAAAGTCAGATTTTTGCTGAAATTGTGACCCCGGGGGTTAGGGATTTTTTCAAAAAAATATTTTCTGCCGGTTAAGTTTTTGAGGGCTGATTTCTTGTCCTGTGATAAAAAGCCTTCTGTTTCGAGTGCCAAAGCTTTCAGGGGAGCATTTGCAACCGGTTGGCACCATTTTTGAGTTACTTGCCCAAAGTCAGATTTTTGATGAAATTGTGACCCCGGGGCTTAGGGATTTTTTCAAAAAAATATTTTCTGCCGGTTAAGTTTTTGAGGGCTGATTTCTTGTCCTGTGATAAAAAGCCTTCTGTTTCGAGTGCCAAACCTTTCAGGGGAGCATTTTCAAGCTTTTGGCACCATTTTTGAGTGAATTGCCAAAAGTCAGATTTTTGCTGAAATTGTGACCCCGGGGGTTAGGGATTTTTTCAAAAAAATATTTTCTGCCGGTTAAGTTTTTGAGGGCTGATTTCTTGTCCTGTGATAAAAAGCCTTCTGTTTTGAGTGCCAAAGCTTTCAGGGGAGCATTTGCAACCGGTTGGCACCATTTTTGAGTGAATTGCCAAAAGTCAGATTTTTGATGAAATTGTGACCCCGGGGCTTAGGGATTTTTTCAAAAAAATATTTTCTGCCGGTTAAGTTTTTGAGGGCTGATTTCTTGTCCTGTGATAAAAAGCCTTCTGTTTCGAGTGCCAAAGCTTTCAGGGGAGCATTTGCAACCGGTTGGCACCATTTTTGAGTGAATTGCCAAAAGTCAGATTTTTGATGAAATTGTGACCCCGGGTTAGGGATTTTTTCAAAAAAATATTTTCTGCCGGTTAAGTTTTTGAGGGCTGATTTCTTGTCGTGTGATAAAAAGACTTCTGTTTCGAGTGCCAAAGCTTTCAGGGGAGCATTTGCAACCGGTTGCCACCATTTTTGAGTGAATTGCCAAATGTCAGATTTTTGATGAAATTGTGACCCCGGGGCTTAGTGATTTTTTCAAAAAAATATTTTCTGCCGGTTAAGTTTTTGAGGGCTGATTTCTTGTCCTGTGATAAAAAGCCTACTGTTTTCATCGCCAAAGCTTTCAGGGGAGCATTAGCAACCGGTTGGCACCATTTTTGAGTGAATTGCCAAAAGTCAGATTTTTGATGAAATTGTGACCCCGGGGGTTAGGGATTTCTTGAAAAAAATATTTTCTGCCGGTTAAGTTTTTGAGGGCTGATTTCTTGTCCTGTGATAAAAAGCCTTCTGTTTCGAGTGCCAGACCTTTCAGGGGAGCATTTTCAAGCTTTTGGCACCATTTTTGAGTGAATTGCCAAAAGTCAGATTTTTGCTGAAATTGTGACCCCGGGGGTTAGGGATTTCTTCAAAAAAATATTTTCTGCCGGTTAAGTTTTTGAGGGCTGATTTCTTGTCCTGTGATAAAAAGCCTTATGTTTTCATCGCCAAACCTTTCAGGGGAGCATTAGCAACCGGTTGGCACCATTTTTGAGTGAATTGCCAAAAGTCAGATTTTTGCTGAAATTGTGACCCCGGGGGTTAGGGATTTTTTTCAAAAAAATATTTTCTGCCGGTTAAGTTGTTGAGGGCTGATTTCTTGTCCTGTGATAAAAAGCCTTCTGTATCCATCGCCAAAGCTTTCAGGGGAGCATTTGCAACCGGTTGGCACCATTTTTGAGTTAATTGCCCAAAGTCAGATTTTTGATGAAATTGTGACCCCGGGGCTTAGGGATTTTTTCAAAAAAATATTTTTGCCGGTTAAGTTTTTGAGGGCTGATTTCTTGTCCTGTGATAAAAAGCCTTCTGTTTCGAGTGCCAAACCTTTCAGGGGAGCATTTTCAAGCTTTTGGCACCATTTTTGAGTGAATTGCCAAAAGTCAGATTTTTGCTGAAATTGTGACCCCGGGGGTTAGGGATTTTTTCAAAAAAATATTTTCTGCCGGTTAACTTTTTGAGGGCTGATTTCTTGTGCTGTGATAAAAAGCCTTCTGTTTCGATCGCCCATGCTTTCAGGGGAGCATTTTCAAGCTTTTGGCACCATTTTTGAGTGACTTGCCAAAAGTCAGATTTTTGCTGAAATTGTGACCCCGGGGGTTAGGGATTTTTTCAAAAAAATATTTTCTGCCGGTTAAGTTTTTGAGGGCTGATTTCTTGTCCTGTGATAAAAAGCCTTCTGTTTCGAGTGCCAAAGCTTTCAGGGGAGCATTTGCAACCGGTTGGCACCATTTTTGAGTTACTTGCCCAAAGTCAGATTTTTGATGAAATTGTGACCCCGGGGCTTAGGGATTTTTTCAAAAAAATATTTTCTGCCGGTTAAGTTTTTGAGGGCTGATTTCTTGTCCTGTGATAAAAAGCCTTCTGTTTTGAGTGCCAAAGCTTTCAAGGGAGCATTAGCAACCGGTTGGCACCATTTTTGAGTGAATTGCCAAAAGTCAGATTTTTGCTGAAATAGTGACCCCGGGGGTTAGGGATTTTTTCAAAAAAATATTTTCTGCCGGTTAAGTTTTTGAGGGCTGATTTCTTGTCCTGTGATAAAAAGCCTTCTGTTTCGAGTGCCAAAGCTTTCAGGGGAGCATTTGCAACCGGTTGGCACCATTTTTGAGTTAATTGCCCAAAGTCAGATTTTTGATGAAATTGTGACCCCGGGGCTTAGGGATTTTTTCAAAAAAATATTTTCTGCCGGTTAAGTTTTTGAGGGCTGATTTCTTGTCCTGTGATAAAAAGCCTTCTGTTTTCATCGCCAAAGCTTTCAGGGGAGCATTATCAACCGGATGGCACCATTTTTGAGTGAATTGCCAAAAGTCAGATTTTTGCTGAAATTGTGACCCCGGGGGTTAGAGATTTTTTCAAAAAAATATTTTCTGCCGGTTAAGTTCTTGAGGGCTGATTTCTTGTCCTGTGATAAAAAGCCTTTTGTTTCGAGTGCCAAACCTTTCAGGGGAGCATTTTCAAGCTTTTGGCACCATTTTTGAGTGAATTGCCAAAAGTCAGATTTTTGATGAAAATGTGACCCCGGGGGTTAGGGATTTTTTCAAAATAATATTTTCTGCCGGTTAAGTTGTTGAGGGCTGATTTCTTGTCCTGTGATAAAAAGCCTTCTGTTTCGAGTGCCAAAGCTTTCAGGGGAGCATTTGCAACCGGTTTCCACCATTTTTGAGTGAATTGCCAAAAGTCAGATTTTTGCTGAAATTGTGACCCCGGGGGTTAGGGATTTTTTCAAAAAAATATTTTCTGCCAGTTAAGTTTTTGAGGGCTGATTTCTTGTCCTGTGATAAAAAGCCTTCTGTTTCGAGTGCCAAACCTTTCAGGGGAGCATTTTCAAGCTTTTGGCACCATTTTTAAGTGAATTGCCAAAAGTCAGATTTTTGATGAAAATGTGACCCCGGGGGTTAGGGATTTTTTCAAAAAAATATTTTCTGCCGGTTAAGTTGTTGAGGGCTGATTTCTTGTCCTGTGATAAAAAGCCTTCTGTTTCGAGTGCCAAACCTTTCAGGAGAGCATTTTCAAGCTTTTGGCACCATTTTTGAGTGAATTGCCAAAAGTCAGATTTTTGCTGAAATTGTGACCCCGGGGCTTAGGGATTTTTTCAAAAAAATATTTTCTGCCGGTTAAGTTTTTGAGGGCTGATTTCTTGTCCTGTGATAAAAAGCCTTCTGTTTCGAGTGCCAAACCTTTCAGGGGAGCATTTTCAAGTTTTTGGCACCATTTTTGAGTGAATTGCCAAAAGTCAGATTTTTGATGAAAATGTGACCCGGGGGTTAGGGATTTTTTCAAAAAAATATTTTCTGCCGGTTAAGTTTTTGAGGGCTGATTTCTTGTCCTGTGATAAAAAGCCTTCTGTTTCGAGTGCCAAACCTTTCAGGGGAGCATTTTCAAGCTTTTGGCACCATTTTTGAGTGAATTGCCAAAAGTCAGATTTTTGATGAAATTGTGACCCCGGGGCTTAGGGATTTTTTCAAAAAAATATTTTCTGCCGGTTAAATTTTTTAAGGGCTGATTTCTTGTCCTGTGATAAAAAGCCTTCTGTTTCGAGTGCCAAAGCTTTCAGGGGAGCATTTGCAACCGGTTGGAACCATTTTTGAGTGAATTGCCAAAAGTCAGATTTTTGCTGAAATTGTGACTCCGGGGCTTAGGGATTTTTTCAAAAAAATATTTTCTGCCGGTTAGGTTTTTGAGGGCTGATTTCTTGTCCTGTGATTAAAAGCCTTCTGTTTCGAGTGCCAAAGCTTTCAGGGGAGCATTTGCAACCCGTTGGCACCATTTTTGAGTGAATTGCCAAAAGTCAGATTTTTGCTGAAATTGTGACCGTAGGGGTTAGGGATTTCTTGAAAAAAATATTTTCTGCCGGTTAAGTTTTTGAGGGCTGATTTCTTGTCCTGTGATAAAAAGCCTTCTGTTTCGAGTGCCAAACCTTTCAGGGGAGCATTTTCAAGCTTTTGGCACCATTTTTGAGTTAATTGCCAAAAGTCAGATTGTTTCTGAAATATTTTCTGCCGGTTGTTAGGGATTTTTTCAAAAAAATATTTTCTGCCGGTTAAGTTTTTGAGGGCTGATTTCTTGTCCTGTGATAAAAAGCCTTCTGTTTCAAGTGCCAAAGCTTTCAGGGGAGCATTAGCAACCGGTTGGCACCATTTTTGAGTGAATTGCCAAAAGTCAGATTTTTGCTGAAATTGTGACCCCGGGGCTTAGGGATTTTTTCAAAAAAATATTTTCTGCCGGTTAAGTTTTTGAGGGCTGATTTCTTGTCCTGTGATAAAAAGCCTTCTTTTTCGAGTGCCAAACCTTTCAGGGGAGCATTTTCAAGCTTTTGGCACCATTTTTGAGTGAATTTCCCAAAGTCAGATTTTTGCTGAAATTGTGACCCCGGGGGTTAGGGATTTTTTCAAAAAAATATTTTCTGCCGGTTAAGTTTTTGAGGGCTGATTTCTTGTCCTGTGATAAAAAGCCTTCTGTTTCGAGTGCCAAACCTTTCAGGGGAGCATTTGCAACCGGTTGGCACCATTTTTGAATGAATTGCCCAAAGTCAGATTTTTGATGAAATTGTGACCCCGGGGCTTAGGGATTTTTTCAAAAAAATATTTTCTGCCGGTTAAGTTTTTGAGGGCTGATTTCTTGTCCTGTGATAAAAAGCCTTCTGTTTCGATCGCCCATGCTTTCAGGGGAGCATTTTCAAGCTTTTGGCACCATTTTTGAGTGAATTGCCAAAAGTCAGATTTTTGCTGAAATTGTGACCCCGGGGCTTAGGGATTTGTTCAAAAAAATATTTTGTGCCGGTTAAGTTTTTGAGGGCTGATTTCTTGTCCTGTGATAAAAAGCCTTCTGTTTCGAGTGCCAAAGCTTTCAGGGGAGCATTCGCAACCGGTTGGCACCATTTTTGAGTGAATTGCCAAAAGTCAGATTTTTGATAAAATTGTGACCCCGGGGGTTAGGGATTTTTTCAAAAAAATATTTTCTGCCGGTTAAGTTTTTGAGGGCTGATTTCTTGTCCTGTGATAAAAAGCCTTCTGTTTCGAGTGCTAAACCTTTCAGGGGAGCATTTTCAAGCTTTTGGCACCATTTTTGAGTGAATTGCCAAAAGTCAGATTTTTGCTGAAATTGTGACCCCGGGGGTTAGGGATTTTTTCAAAAAAATATTTTCTGCCGGTTAAGTTTTTGAGGGCTGATTTCTTGTCCTGTGATAAAAAGCCTTCTGTTTTGAGTGCCAAAGCTTTCAGGGGAGCATTTGCAACCGGTTGGCACCATTTTTGAGTGAATTGCCAAAAGTCAGATTTTTGATGAAATTGTGACCCCGGGGCTTAGGGATTTTTTCAAAAAAATATTTTCTGCCGGTTAAGTTTTTGAGGGCTGATTTCTTGTCCTGTGATAAAAAGCCTTCTGTTTCGAGTGCCAAAGCTTTCAGGGGAGCATTTGCAACCGGTTGGCACCATTTTTGAGTGAATTGCCAAAAGTCAGATTTTTGATGAAATTGTGACCCCGGGTTAGGGATTTTTTCAAAAAAATATTTTCTGCCGGTTAAGTTTTTGAGGGCTGATTTCTTGTCGTGTGATAAAAAGACTTCTGTTTCGAGTGCCAAAGCTTTCAGGGGAGCATTTGCAACCGGTTGCCACCATTTTTGAGTGAATTGCCAAATGTCAGATTTTTGATGAAATTGTGACCCCGGGGCTTAGGGATTTTTTCAAAAAAATATTTTCTGCCGGTTAAGTTTTTGAGGGCTGATTTCTTGTCCTGTGATAAAAAGCCTACTGTTTTCATCGCCAAAGCTTTCAGGGGAGCATTAGCAACCGGTTGGCACCATTTTTGAGTGAATTGCCAAAAGTCAGATTTTTGATGAAATTGTGACCCCGGGGGTTAGGGATTTCTTGAAAAAAATATTTTCTGCCGGTTAAGTTTTTGAGGGCTGATTTCTTGTCCTGTGATAAAAAGCCTTCTGTTTCGAGTGCCAGACCTTTCAGGGGAGCATTTTCAAGCTTTTGGCACCATTTTTGAGTGAATTGCCAAAAGTCAGATTTTTGCTGAAATTGTGACCCCGGGGGTTAGGGATTTTTTCGAAAAAATATTTTCTGCCGGTTAAGTTGTTGAGGGCTGATTTCTTGTCCTGTGATAAAAAGCCTTCTGTTTCGATCGCCCAAGCTTTCAGGGGAGCATTAGCAACCGGTTGGCACCATTTTTGAGTGAATTGCCAAAAGTCAGATTTTTGATGAAATTGTGACCCCGGGGGTTAGGGATTTCTTGGAAAAAATATTTTCTGCCGGTTAAGTTTTTGAGGGCTGATTTCTTGTCCTGTGATAAAAAGCCTTCTGTTTCGAGTGCCAGACCTTTCAGGGGAGCAATTTCAAGCTTTTGGCACCATTTTTGAGTGAATTGCCAAAAGTCAGATTTTTGCTGAAATTGTGACCCCGGGCTTAGGGATTTTTTCAAAAAAATATTTTCTGCCGGTTAAGTTTTTGAGGGCTGATTTCTTGTCCTGTGATAAAAAGCCTTCTGTTTCGAGTGCCAAACCTTTCAGGGGAGCATTTTCAAGCTTTTGGCACCATTTTTGAGTGAATCGCCAAAAGTCAGATTTTTGCTGAAATTGTGACCCCGGGGGTTAGGGATTTCTTCAAAAAAATATTTTCTGCCGGTTAAGTTTTTGAGGGCTGATTTCTTGTCCTGTGATAAAAAGCCTTATGTTTTCATCGCCAAACCTTTCAGGGGAGCATTAGCAACCGGTTGGCACCATTTTTGAGTGAATTGCCAAAAGTCAGATTTTTGCTGAAATTGTGACCCCGGGGGTTAGGGATTTTTTTCAAAAAAATATTTTCTGCCGGTTAAGTTGTTGAGGGCTGATTTCTTGTCCTGTGATAGAAAGCCTTCTGTATCCATCACCAAAGCTTTCAGGGGAGCATTTGCAACCGGTTGGCACCATTTTTGAGTTAATTGCCCAAAGTCAGATTTTTGATGAAATTGTGACCCCGGGGCTTAGGGATTTTTTCAAAAAAATATTTTTGCCGGTTAAGTTTTTGAGGGCTGATTTCTTGTCCTGTGATAAAAAGCCTTCTGTTTCGAGTGCCAAACCTTTCAGGGGAGCATTTTCAAGCTTTTGGCACCATTTTTGAGTGAATCGCCAAAAGTCAGATTTTTGCTGAAATTGTGACCCCGGGGGTTAGGGATTTCGTCAAAAAAATATTTTCTGCCGGTTAACTTTTTGAGGGCTGATTTCTTGTGCTGTGATAAAAAGCCTTCTGTTTCGATCGCCCATGCTTTCAGGGGAGCATTTTCAAGCTTTTGGCACCATTTTTGAGTGACTTGCCAAAAGTCAGATTTTTGCTGAAATTGTGACCCCGGCGGTTAGGGATTTTTTCAAAAAAATATTTTCTGCCGGTTAAGTTTTTGAGGGCTGATTTCTTGTCCTGTGATAAAAAGCCTTCTGTTTCGAGTGCCAAAGCTTTCAGGGGAGCATTTGCAACCGGTTGGCACCATTTTTGAGTTAATTGCCCAAAGTCAGATTTTTGATGAAATTGTGACCCCGGGGGTTAGGGATGTTTTCAAAAAAATATTTTCTGCCGGTTAAGTTTTTGAGGGCTGATTTCTTGTCCTGTGATAAAAAGCCTTCTGTTTTCATCGCCAAAGCTTTCAGGGGAGCATTAGCAACCGGTTGGCACCATTTTTGAGTGAATTGCCAAAAGTCAGATTTTTGCTGAAATTGTGACCCCGGGGGTTAGGGATTTTTTCAAAAAAATATTTTCTGCCGGTTAAGTTCTTGAGGGCTGATTTCTTGTCCTGTGATAAAAAGCCTTCTGTTTCGAGTGCCAAACCTTTCAGGGGAGCATTTGCAACCGGTTTCCACCATTTTTGAGTGAATTGCCAAAAGTCAGATTTTTGATGAAAATGTGACCCCGGGGGTTAGGGATTTTTTCAAAAAAATATTTTCTGCCGGTTAAGTTGTTGAGGGCTGATTTCTTGTCCTGTGATAAAAAGCCTTCTGTTTCGAGTGCCAAAGCTTTCAGGGGAGCATTTGCAACCGGTTGGCACCATTTTTGAGTGAATTGCCAAAAGTCAGATTTTTGCTGAAATTGTGACCCCGGGGCTTAGGGATTTTTTCAAAAAAATATTTTCTGCCGGTTAAGTTGTTGAGGGCTGATTTCTTGTCCTGTGATAAAAAGCCTTCTGTTTTCATCGCCAAAGCTTTCAGGGGAGCATTAGCAACCGGTAGGCACCATTTTTGAGTGAATTGCCAAAAGTCAGATTTTTGCTGAAATTGTGACCCCGGGGGTTAGGGATTTTTTCAAAAAAATATTTTCTGCCGGTTAAGTTTTTGAGGGCTGATTTCTTGTCCTGTGATAAAAAGCCTTCTGTTTCGAGTGCCAAACCTTTCAGGGGAGCATTTTCAAGTTTTTGGCACCATTTTTGAGTGAATTGCCAAAAGTCAGATTTTTGATGAAAATGTGACCCGGGGGTTAGGGATTTTTTCAAAAAAATATTTTCTGCCGGTTAAGTTTTTGAGGGCTGATTTCTTGTCCTGTGATAAAAAGCCTTCTGTTTCGAGTGCCAAACCTTTCAGGGGAGCATTTTCAAGCTTTTGGCACCATTTTTGAGTGAATTGCCAAAAGTCAGATTTTTGATGAAATTGTGACCCCGGGGCTTAGGGATTTTTTCAAAAAAATATTTTCTGCCGGTTAAATTTTTTAAGGGCTGATTTCTTGTCCTGTGATAAAAAGCCTTCTGTTTCGAGTGCCAAAGCTTTCAGGGGAGCATTTGCAACCGGTTGGCACCATTTTTGAGTGAATTGCCAAAAGTCAGATTTTTGCTGAAATTGTGACTCCGGGGCTTAGGGATTTTTTCAAAAAAATATTTTCTGCCGGTTAAGTTTTTGAGGGCTGATTTCTTGTCCTGTGATTAAAAGCCTTCTGTTTCGAGTGCCAAAGCTTTCAGGGGAGCATTTGCAACCCGTTGGCACCATTTTTGAGTGAATTGCCAAAAGTCAGATTTTTGCTGAAATTGTGACCGTAGGGGTTAGGGATTTCTTGAAAAAAATATTTTCTGCCGGTTAAGTTTTTGAGGGCTGATTTCTTGTCCTGTGATAAAAAGCCTTCTGTTTCGAGTGCCAAACCTTTCAGGGGAGCATTTTCAAGCTTTTGGCACCATTTTTGAGTTAATTGCCAAAAGTCAGATTGTTTCTGAAATATTTTCTGCCGGTTAAGTTTTTGAGGGCTGATTTCTTGTCCTGTGATAAAAAGCCTTCTGTTTTGAGTGCCAAAGCTTTCAGGGGAGCATTTGCAACCGGTTGGCACCATTTTTGAGTTAATTGCCCAAAGTCAGATTTTTGATGAAATTGTGACCCCGGGGCTTAGGGATTTTTTCAAAAAAATATTTTCTGCCGGTTAAGTTTTTGAGGGCTGATTTCTTGTCCTGTGATAAAAAGCCTTCTGTTTCGATCGCCCATGCTTTCAGGGGAGCATTTTCAAGCTTTTGGCACCATTTTTGAGTGAATTGCCAAAAGTCAGATTTTTGCTGAAATTGTGACCCCGGGGCTTAGGGATTTTTTCAAAAAAATATTTTCTACCGGTTAAGTTTGTGAGGGCTGATTTCTTGTCCTGTGATAAAAAGCCTTCTGTTTCGAGTGCCAAACCTTTCAGGGGAGCATTTTCAAGCTTTTGGCACCATTTTTGAGTTAATTGCCAAAAGTCAGATTTTTGCTGAAATTGTGACCCCGGGGGTTAGGGATTTTTTCAAAAAAATATTTTCTGCCGGTTAAGTTTTTGAGGGCTGATTTCTTGTCCTGTGATAAAAAGCCTTCTGTTTCGAGTGCCAAAGCTTTCAGGGGAGCATTAGCAACCGGTTGGCACCATTTTTGAGTGAATTGCCAAAAGTCAGATTTTTGCTGAAATTGTGACCCCGGGGGTTAGGGATTTTTTCAAAAAAATATTTTCTGCCGGTTAAGTTTTTGAGGGCTGATTTCTTGTCCTGTGATAAAAAGCCTTCTGTTTCGAGTGCCAAAGCTTTCAGGGGAGCATTTTCAAGCTTTTGGCACCATTTGCAACCGGTTGGCACCATTTTTGAGTTAATTGCCCAAAGTCAGATTTTTGATGAAATTGTGACCCCGGGGCTTAGGGATTTTTTCAAAAAAATATTTTCTGCCGGTTAAGTTTTTGAGGGCTGATTTCTTGTCCTGTGATAAAAAGCCTTCTGTTTTCATCGCCAAACCTTTCAGGGGAGCATTTGCAACCGGTTGGCACCATTTTTGAGTGAATTGCCCAAAGTCAGATTTTTGATGAAATTGTGACCCCGGGGGTTAGGGATTTCTTGGAAAAAATATTTTCTGCCGGTTAAGTTTTTGAGGGCTGATTTCTTGTCCTGTGATAAAAAGCCTTCTGTTTCGAGTGCCAGACTTTTCAGGGGAGCATTTTCAAGCTTTTGGCACCATTTTTGAGTGAATTGCCAAAAGTCAGATTTTTGCTGAAATTGTGACCCCGGGCTTAGGGATTTTTTCAAAAAAATATTTTCTGCCGGTTAAGTTTTTGAGGGCTGATTTCTTGTCCTGTGATAAAAAGCCTTCTGTTTCGAGTGCCAAACCTTTCAGGGGAGCATTTTCAAGCTTTTGGCACCATTTTTGAGTGAATCGCCAAAAGTCAGATTTTTGCTGAAATTGTGACCCCGGGGGTTAGGGATTTTTTCAAAAAAATATTTTCTGCCGGTTAAGTTTTTGAGGGCTGATTTCTTGTCCTGTGATAAAAAGCCTTATGTTTTCATCGCCAAACCTTTCAGGGGAGCATTAGCAACCGGTTGGCACCATTTTTGAGTGAATTGCCAAAAGTCAGATTTTTGCTGAAATTGTGACCCCGGGGGTTAGGGATTTTTTTCAAAAAAATATTTTCTGCCGGTTAAGTTGTTGAGGGCTGATTTCTTGTCCTGTGATAGAAAGCCTTCTGTATCCATCGCCAAAGCTTTCAGGGGAGCATTTGCAACCGGTTGGCACCATTTTTGAGTTAATTGCCCAAAGTCAGATTTTTGATGAAATTGTGACCCCGGGGCTTAGGGATTTTTTCAAAAAAATATTTTTGCCGGTTAAGTTTTTGAGGGCTGATTTCTTGTCCTGTGATAAAAAGCCTTCTGTTTCGAGTGCCAAACCTTTCAGGGGAGCATTTTCAAGCTTTTGGCACAATTTTTGAGTGAATCGCCAAAAGTCAGATTTTTGCTGAAATTGTGACCCCGGGGGTTAGGGATTTCGTCAAAAAAATATTTTCTGCCGGTTAAGTTTTTGAGGGCTGATTTCTTGTCCTGTGATAAAAAGCCTTCTGTTTCGAGTGCCAAAGCTTTCAGGGGAGCATTTGCAACCGGTTGGCACCATTTTTGAGTTAATTGCCCAAAGTCAGATTTTTGATGAAATTGTGACCCCGGGGCTTAGGGATTTTTTCAAAAAAATATTTTCTGCCGGTTAAGTTTTTGAGGGCTGATTTCTTGTCCTGTGATAAAAAGCCTTCTGTTTCGATCGCCCATGCTTTCAGGGGAGCATTTTCAAGCTTTTGGCACCATTTTTGAGTGACTTGCCAAAAGTCAGATTTTTGCTGAAATTGTGACCCCGGGGGTTAGGGATTTTTTCAAAAATTATTTTCTGCCGGTTAAGTTTTTGAGGGCTGATTTCTTGTCCTGTGATAAAAAGCCTTCTGTTTCGAGTGCCAAAGCTTTCAGGGGAGCATTAGCAACCGGTAGGCACCATTTTTGAGTGAATTGCCAAAAGTCAGATTTTTGATGAAATTGTGACCCCGGGGGTTAGGGATTTTTTCAAAAAAATATTTTCTGCCGGTTAAGTTTTTGAGGGCTGATTTCTTGTCCTGTGATAAAAAGCCTTCTGTTTCGAGTGCCAAACCTTTCAGGGGAGCATTTTCAAGCTTTTGGCACCATTTTTGAGTGAATTGCCAAAAGTCAGATTTTTGATGAAAATGTGACCCGGGGGTTAGGGATTTTTTCAAAAAAATATTTTCTGCCGGTTAAGTTTTTGAGGGCTGATTTCTTGTCCTGTGATAAAAAGCCTTCTGTTTCGAGTGCCAAACCTTTCAGGGGAGCATTTTCAAGCTTTTGGCACCATTTTTGAGTGAATTGCCAAAAGTCAGATTTTTGATGAAATTGTGACCCCGGGGCTTAGGGATTTTTTCAAAAAAATATTTTCTGCCGTTTAAGTTTTTGAGGGCTGATTTCTTGTCCTGTGATAAAAAGCCTTCTGTTTCGAGTGCCAAAGCTTTCAGGGGAGCATTTGCAACCGGTTGGCACCATTTTTGAGTGAATTGCCAAAAGTCAGATTTTTGCTGAAATTGTGACCGTAGGGGTTAGGGATTTCTTGAAAAAAATATTTTCTGCCGGTTAAGTTTTTGAGGGCTGATTTCTTGTCCTGTGATAAAAAGCCTTCTGTTTCGAGTGCCAAACCTTTCAGGGGAGCATTTTCAAGCTTTTGGCACCATTTTTGAGTTAATTGCCATAAGTCAGATTGTTTCTGAAATATTTTCTGCCGGTTAAGTTTTTGAGGGCTGATTTCTTGTCCTGTGATAAAAAGCCTTCTGTTTCGAGTGCCAAAGCTTTCAGGGGAGCATTTGCAACCGGTTGGCACCATTTTTGAGTTAATTGCCCAAAGTCAGATTTTTGATGAAATTGTGACCCCGGGGCTTAGGGATTTTTTCAAAAAAATATTTTCTGCCGGTTAAGTTTTTGAGGGCTGATTTCTTGTCCTGTGATAAAAAGCCTTCTGTTTCGATCGCCCATGCTTTCAGGGGAGCATTTTCAAGCTTTTGGCACCATTTTTGAGTGAATTGCCAAAAGTCAGATTTTTGCTGAAATTGTGACCCCGGGGCTTAGGGATTTTTTCAAAAAAATATTTTCTGCCAGTTAAGTTTTTGAGGGCTGATTTCTTGTCCTGTGATAAAAAGCCTTCTGTTTCGAGTGCCAAACCTTCCAGGGGAGCATTTTCAAGCTTTTGGCACCATTTTTGAGTGAATTGCCAAAAGTCAGATTTTTGCTGAAATTGTGACCCCGGGGGTTAGGGATTTTTTCAAAAAAATATTTTCTGCCGGTTAAGTTTTTGAGGGCTGATTTCTTGTCCTCTTATAAAAAGCCTTCTGTTTCGAGTGCCAAACCTTTCAGGGGAGCATTTCAAGCTTTTGGCACCATTTTTGAGTGAATCGGCAAAAGTCAGATTTTTGCTGAAATTGTGACCCCGGGGGTTAGGGATTTCTTCAAAAAAATATTTTCTGCAGGTTAACTTTTTGAGGGCTGATTTCTTGTCCTGTGATAAAAAGCCTTCTGTTTCGAGTGCCAAAGCTTTCAGGGGAGCATTTGCAACCGGTTGGCACCATTTTTGAGTGAATTGCCAAAAGTCCCATTTTTGCTGAAATTGTGACCCCGGGGCTTAGGGATTTTTTCAAAAAAATCTTTTTCTGCCGGTTAAGTTTTCGAGGGCTGATTTCTTCTCCTCTAATAAAAAGCCTTCTGTTTCCATCGCCAAAGCTTTCAGGGGATCATTTGCAACCTTCTGGCACCATTTTTGAGTGAATTGCCAAAAGTCAGATTTTTGCTGAAATTGTGACCCCGGGGCTTAGGGATTTTTTCAAAAAAATCTTTTCTGCCGGTTAAGTTGTTAAGGGCTGATTTCTTCACATGTGATAAAAAGCCTTCTGTTTCGACTGCCAAACCTTTAAGGGGAGCATTTTCAAGCTTTTGGCACCATTTTTGAGTGAATTGCCAAAAGTCAAATTTGTGCTGAAATTGTGACCCCGGGGCTTAGGGATTTTTTCAAAAAAATCTTTTTCTGCCGGTTAAGTTGTGGAGGGCTGAATTCTTTTCCTGTGATAAAAAGCCTTCCGTTTCAACTGCCAAACCTCTCAGGGGAGCATGTGGAACTGTTTGGCACCATTTTTGAGTGAACTGCCGAAGGTCAGATTTTTTATGAAATTGTGACCCCGGCTTAGGGATTTTTTCAAAAAAAATCTTTTTCTGGCGGTTAAGTTGTTGAGGGCTGATTTCTTGTCCAGTGATAAAAAGTCTTTTGTTTCGACCGCCAAACCTCTCAGGGGAACATTTGCAACCGTTTGGCACCTTTTTTGATTCTGTTGCCGAAAGACAGATTTTTGCTGAAATTGTGACCCCGGGGCTTAGGGATTTTTTCATACAAAAATATTTTCCGCCGGTTAAGTTGTCGAGGGCTGATTTCTTGTCCTGTGATAACAAGTCTTCTGTTTCCATCGCCAAAGCTTTCAGGGGATCATTTGCAACCTTCTAGCACCATTTTTGAGTGAATTGCCAAAAGTCAAATTTTTGCTGAAATTGTGACCCCAGGGCTTAGGGATTTTCCCAAAAAAATATTTTCTGCCGGTTAAGTTGTTCAGCGATGATTTATTTTCCTGTGATAAAAAGACTTCTGTTTCCATCGCCAAAGCTTTCAGGGGATCATTTGCAACCTTCTAGGACCATTTTTGAGTGAATTGCCAAAAGTCAGATTTTTGCTGAAATTGTGACCCCGGGGCTTAGGGATTTTCTCAAAAAAATCTTTTCCGCCGCTTAAGTTGTCGAGGGCTGATTTCTTGTCCTGTGATAAAAAGCCTTCTGTTTCCATCGCCAAAGCTTTCAGGGGAGCATTTTCAACCAGTTGGCACCATTTTTGAGTGAATTGCCAAAAGTCAGATTTTTCCTCAAATTGTGACCCAGGGGCTTAGGGATTTTTTCAAAAAAATATTTTCTGCCGGTTAAGTTGTTGAGCGATGATTTATTTTCCTGTGATAAAAAGACTTCTGTTTCCATCGCCAAAGCTTTCAGGGGAGCATGTGGAACTGTTTGGCACCATTTTTGAGTGAACTGCCGAAGGTCAGATTTTTTATGAAATTGTGACCCCGGGGCTTAGGGATTTTTTCAAAAAAAATCTTTTTCTGGCGGTTAAGTTGTCGAGGGCTGATTTCTTGTCCAGTGATAAAAAGTCTTTTGTTTCGACCGCCAAACCTCTCAGGGGAACATTTGCAACCGTTTGGCACCTTTTTTGATTCTGTTGCCGAAAGACAGATTTTTGATGAAATTGTGACCCCGGGGCTTAGGGATTTTTTCAAACAAAAATATTTTCCGCCGGTTAAGTTGTCGAGGGCTGATTTCTTGTCCTGTGATAACAAGTCTTCTGTTTCCATCGCCAAAGCTTTCAGGGGATCATTTGCAACCTTCTAGCACCATTTTTGAGTGAATTGCCAAAAGTCAAATTTTTGCTGAAATTGTGACCCCGGGGCTTAGGGATTTTCCAAAAAAAAAATCTTTTCCGCTGCTTAAGTTGTCGAGGGCTGATTTCTTGTCCTGTGATAAAAAGCCTTCTGTTTCCATCGCCAAAGCTTTCAGAGGAGCATTTGCAACCGGTTGGCACCATTTTTGAGTGAATTACCAAAAGTCAGATTTTTCCTAAGATTGTGACCCAGGGGCTTAGGGATTTTTTCAAAAAAATCTTTTCCGCCGGATAAGTTGTTGAGGGCTGATTTCTTGTCCTGTGATAAAAAGCCTTCTGTTTCCATTGCCAAAGCTTTCAGGGGCGCATTTGCAACCGTTTGGCACCATTTTTGAGTGAATTGCCAAAAGTCAGATTTTTCCTGAAATTGTGATCCAGGGGCTTAGGGATTTTCTCAAAAAAAATCTTTTCCGCTGCTTAAGTTGTCGTGGGCTGATTTCTTGTCCTGTGATAAAAAGCCTTCTGTTTCCATCGCCAAAGCATTCAGGGGATCATTTGCAACCTTCTAGCACCATTTCGGAGTGAATTGCCAAAAGTCAGATTTTTCCTGAAATTGTGATCCAGGGGCTTAGGGATTTTTTCAAAAAAATCTTTTCCACCGGTTAAGTTGTTGAGGGCTTATTTCTTGTCCTGTGATAAAAATCCTTCTGTTTCGACTGCCAAACCTTTCAGGGGAGCATTTTCAAGCTTTTGGCACCATTTTTAAGTGAATTGCCAAAAGTCAGAATTTTGCTGAAATTGTGACCCCGGGGCTTAGGGATTTTTTCAAAAAAATCTTTTCCTGCCGGTTAAGTTGTTGAGGGCTGATTTCTTGTCCTGTGATAAAAAGCCTTCTGTTTCGAGTGCCAAACCTTTCAGGGGAGCATTTTCAAGCTTTTGGCACCATTTTTAAGTGAATTGCCAAAAGTCAGATTTTTGCTGAAATTGTGACCCCGGGGCTTAGGGATTTTTTCAAAATATCTTTTTCTGCCGGTTAAGTTGTCGAGGGCTGGTTTCTTGTTCTGTGATAAAAAGCCTTCTGTTTTGACCGCCAAACCTCTCAGGGGAGCATTTGCAACCGTTTGGCACCATTTTTGAGTGTATTGGAGAAAGTCAGATTTTTAATGAAATTGTGACCCCGGGGCTTAGGCATTTTTTCAAAAAAAACTGAATCCATTCTGGAAGTCCGTTCCAAAACCAAAGCATTCCAAAAGCAAGGCGCGCTTATTCATAGAAAGTAATGCAAAACAGATTCATCCGTTCCAGACTTTTAAAAACAACCCCTAAAACTGCAATGTAACATTAATTTTACTGTCTAATGAGGACATTGATCCATAAAATGAAAGCAACAATCAGTGTACTGCACTATAAAATAAATAAGACAGTACTGTAGATGATTAAAAAATAATAATCTTGCCTGTACTGATGATAGTCATTGCTTTTATTCCTTTCCGCAGTCACACTATCAATCAGTCAGTAGGTGAACTGGGTTCCACACAGTCACAAAAACAAATGAACCGAAAAAGCCGCAAAAACAAAAGCACCAAACTTAATTTGTACCGGAAGTCCTTTTGTCTTCCAAAATGTTTGAAAACCAAGGCGCAACTTCTGATTGGTGCTGTTGCCCCGGAAACAATAGCCGACCTCCACACTGGATGTGTGGTTTCCGAAAAGTGTTCGAAAACCCAAACACCTACTTCTGGGTTTTTGATGTTTGAAAACCAAAGTGTTTGAGAACCAAGGTATCACTGTACTCCACTTTGAGTATTTCCACCTTGTGAAGCAAATAACTGTGCTGCAGCATTGAAAAGTGGTGCCAAGATTAAGACTGAATGATACTGAATCTCAGACTTTGTTTTTTATTCTATTGTGCACTTCTATATTGCAAACTCATATAAAAATATATCTATGTGGCGTACAAAATGTCACCTGCAATCCAAACTGCATAGCTAATAAAATCTGAGCAAAGTACAGAAAAGGAACAGAAGTACAAAATAGGTGACAGAACAAGAAACTTAGAAGAACAATATAGCTTGCTGAAATAACCAAGTGTTAAGCTCGCACCTAAAGCCCATTACAGTGACAGATTGATTTCACTGGGTTTCATTGGCTATAATTTTTATTCTCTGTATTCATCTCGTTTAGCCTAAGAAAGCTGTATGCCTCATATTAGTTGGATAGCTAATCCAAACTATAAGAAGCCAGCATAGTTTACACTGGGATAAATTATACCAGCGCAATTTAGCCCATTCAAGAGCAGGTCTATTGCTTGTTGACCGGGCAGAGGGAAAACACTCTTAAAAAAGACTTTGATTTAATCCACCCTTTTTTCCAGGATATCTTCTTCTAGGGTTCTAGCTTGTTACGGAAATTACAGGGTGGGGGACCCTTCTTTAAAGTTGTTAAATGTTACAAACATTATAGCTGAATGTATCCATTCGACTTGACAGCTCATGGAAGATACCTACCTTTATAAATCATATAAAATCAACTCCTTTGCTAGTTTCCTCCATTCCAACGCTGTTTTGCCCTGGGGAAAAGGACTCTTTCCCCCTGCCACCTCCCCAAGCGTTAGGAGATGTTTACACACCAGGAAGTGCCCAGAGGTGACAATTGCTGAGCTGATTGTTGGCCAAGGAAAGCCTAATCCCATCACCAGACTTGCCTACGTGTCCATACATGCAAAGGAACTTCTATTGTACTTTGGGTGGTGGGACTCAAGGTGTTTGCCTATGCCAGGCATGGCCAAACTTGGCCCTCCAGCTGTTTTGGGACTACAATTCCCACCATCCCTGACCACTGGTCCTGTTAGCTAGGGATGAAGGGAGTTGTAGTCCCAAAACAGCTGGAGGGCCAAGTTTGGCCACCACTGGCCAATGCTAATCTTATACCTGGGTCTTGCCCTGACATGTCTGCTCATGCTAATCTTGTACCAAGGACTTGTCTGGACATGATTGCCAAGATTGAACTAGGGTAGCTCCTGTCTAAAAAGGGAAAAGGGACCCCTGACAATTAGGTCCAGTCGCAGAGTCGTCTGGGGTTGTGGTGCTCATCTCGCTTTATTGGCCAAGGGAGCCAGTGTTTGTCCACAGACAGTTTTTCCGGGTCATGTGGCCAGCATGACTAAGCCACTTCTGGCAAACCAGAGCAGCACACGGAAACACCATTTACCTTCCCGCCAGAGCGGTACCTATTTATCTACTTGCACTTTTGGGCACACTTTCAAACTGCTAGGTGGGCAGGAGCAGGGACCGAGCAACGGGAGCTCACCCCGTCATGGGGATTCAAACTGCTGACCTTCTGTTCGGCAAGCCCCAGGCTCTGTGGTTTAGACCACAGCGCCACCCACGTCCAACCCCTGTCCACCCCTCCCCTTTTGTGACATGTCAGTGATGTAGCAATGATGTATCGATGCTGTATGAACTGTATTCTGGCATATGGCGGTAAAGTTTTAAAAGTGAATGTCGCCCCATGCTCAGGGTTCTTACTGCTGTTGGAACCTGTTGCGTAACAGTAAAGAATCCAAGTCTACTGACTGCTGTTTTGTTCCAAATTACTTGGCTGAAATTTCCTTCTTTTACTGACTGCATGGACCTGCGAGGGACTTGTACCCCGATGAGCTGGGCTGTTGAGTAGTCTCTCAACCCAGAATTTTCCTTATCAAGGTCATGTGACCAAGCTGAATGGAGTTTGTGTAGAATAAGGGGTAAATCTCCCTCTGCCAAATCCCAATCCCACAATGCCCCTTTTTCAGGACTTACCCTGTCCGTGAATCAGACAGTTTTAGCCGAGTCATGATGGACAGCAGGTTGAGCTGGGATGAGGGACTTTGCTCTTGCCATCAGCTTTTGGGTTTGAATTTCCCCCTTTGTTACACATGGCTCTTCTGAGCATGGAGAAACTCTTAACAGATCAAACTCTGTTTAAATGGTTTATACATCATTACAGACCCTCCAAGTGTCCCTATTTTCCAGGGACAGTCCCAGATTTACAGAAGCCATCCTAGCTTCTCATTTGACCACAGAATATCCCGCTTTTCCTTAAAGGTAAAGGGACCCCTGACCATTAGGTCCAGTCGTGGCTGACTCTGGGGTTGCGGCGCTCATCTTGCTTTATTGGCCGAGGGAGCCGGCGTACAGCTTCCGGGTCATGTGGCCAGCATGACTAAGCCACTTTCTGGTGAACCAGAGCAGCGCACAGAAACACCATTTACCTTCCCGCTGGAGCGGTACCTATTTATCTACTTGCACTTTGATGTGCTTTCGAACTGCTAGGTTGGCAGGAGCAGGGACCGAGCAACAGGAGCTTTGCAGGGATTCGAACCTCTGACCTTCTGATTGGCAAGCCCTAGGTTCTGTGGTTTAACTCACAGCACCACCCACGTCCCTATTTTCATCAGAGAAATGTTGGAGGGTACGGAGTTACCCAACCCCCAAGCCCTCTGAAGGCAATCCTGTATAGGGAAGTTTTTTTAAAAAATGTTTACTGGCTTTTTACGTTTTCATATATGTTGTAAGCTGTCCAGAGCAGCTGGGGCAACCCAATCAGATGGGCAGGGTATAAATAGTAAATTTATTATTATGGAATAGGACGTCCCTATTTTAATCAGAGAAATGTTGGAGGGTATGTCATTGTTTGAAACAGCTGTGCGGACAGGATTTGATTTCCATTTTTAAAGCATCATCCTGCCCATAACTTTGGAGACTGAGATTTTTAAGAAGGGAAATATATTGTGTTCACTTTTATTTGCTCTTGTTATAACACTTGCGTAAGTTAATTGACCCTGAAGGGGGTCACCAACTAGAGAAGTGCAAGATATGCCATTTTAATAGGAACCCACTGGGTGGCAGTGTGAGAGCAGGAAAAACTTAGTTCTCAACCAGCCCTCCAAATTATTTCTGAACGTCTACCTTAAGGTTAACAAAACTGTTTTACGCAAGACCTTTCAGCGAACTCCAGCTAAGTACTGACAACATAAGTCTATGGCATGCTGGTGTGTTGAGGAGCAGGACTTGTTGTTGTTGTTGTTGTTGTTGTTAGTCATACCTCTTGAGGCGCCCGCCTCAAGTGGCAGAAACCCCAAAGGCAGCTCTTCCCCCCTCTGCTGTTAGCAGAGAAGCAAAAGTAGTGCCAGTTTCCGGTGAAATCTTGCACAGCACACAAAATCTTAGAGATTTTGGCAAAATTTGTCAGGAGTGTGTGCAGGAGCCAGGCCCTGTGACCAATAGGACTTTGCAGGGCTGGGGCCTTCCTAAGTTTGTTCTGAAGAGGCAAGGCGCAGCCTCACAGGTGAAGCCGATTGGTAACTCACAGCACCTGGTGGCAAGAGCTGGGAAGGGATATAAGGTCAGCATTTCCCTTTGGCTCTTTGCCACAGCAACGCATTCGCTGCCTTGCTGCATTTGGCTCCTTGGCTCCTTGCTTCCTGACCCTCGGACCCTTGACTTCCTGACTCCTGGCTTCTGGACTCCCATTCCTGCTCCCACCCCGCCATCTTGCCCCCAGTCCCGATGTCCCCAGCCGGGACTTCGATCGCCCACTAACCAGACCATGACAAAATTGCATGAGATCTCACAGGAAACCAGTGCCTCACAGGTGCTACCATGCAACACAGGTAAAAGAGGCACAGCAAGGTGAGGGGGCAGCACGTTCCTGCTTCAACTCTAGCAGCAAAATGGGACGCACTTCCCCTATACTTCTATGTAGCAGCAGAATTTTATCATAACTCTAGGAGCGTTTAGCAAAAAACACTGGGTGGAATTCGATGTCTCACTATGATGAACATTCCATCTACGCAAACATATCAGCTTGCCAGATGGAAGGACAGCTCTCCTCCTCTGTTGCTGTTCCATGGGTTCTCCTGAGGCTCCCAGAACCAATTTTGGGGATGCAGGGAGGCATGCAGCGGGAGGAAGGGAAGGGAAGCTTTTTTGTATAATGATATTTATTGAAAAAAGAATTTTTTAAAATTACAAAGAAGAAAAAAAACAAAATTACAAAGAAAAAAGACAAAAACAGAAAAAGAAAAAATAAAACCATCATTTTCAAATTCTCCACTTTCATTACCTTCTTTCCATGACCACCTCTTCCTCCCATCTCTTGTATCTTGATTAATAATTGTCACAGCAAATCCTTTCCATAATTCATAATATTCTAACATTACATTACCTTACTCTATTTTCATCTTATCTTATAAAAAACCTTAAAACTTAAGACTTAAATCTTATTTTTACCAGCTTCTCATAACCATTACCTTTTTACCTAATTCTTTAAACATGTTTACAAGAGCCAAGTAATTTCATTTCAACATTTTTCCAACGTTCATAAAACATTTCTAATGATAAAAAAGAGAATAGAAACAATCCACTCTTCTTCCAGCATCCCCTCCCCCTGATCCCGGGATTGTCAGTCCTTTTTATCCCATTGGTCTGGCACATTAACCTGGTGATCTTGGGAAGGGAAGCTTTGGGCTTGTTGGGCATGGGAGATGAGCAAGTAAGACATGTACGGGGCACACAGAGAGACACACATCAAGGAAAGGTCAGCTCAAGTGTACCTGGCTTCAATACGAATTGAGCAAGGCTACAGTTCTCAAGTTGGATTAAAGCTGGATCAGTGGAAATTGCATCAAAGGGCAGCATTTCACAAGAAACCACAAACGCCTTTGGATTGTGGCTAAAGTTACGTGTACACAGAGTAAAAAAGCAGCAGTGAGAGCACACTGAATCCAAAGTAAACAGTGATGTGGACACAACTGAAGTTCCATGGGGTCAGACTCCCCTTCTTAGCAGGACAATAGTGGGAGAAGCAACGTCCTTCAGGGCTGGCTCCAGAAGTACAAGAGAAGCCCCCCAGAAGAGCCAGTATCCCTTCTTACAGACAAAAGCACGTTTTCAAACAGTGCATGGTTATTTTGTGTCTTTTTCTTTGGCAATCACTCCTGGCCAAGTAAGATGGTCTTCCATAAACATGGTTTTAACAGTGAGTCCGTAAGTGGCTGTGGAGGCCAATTCTGGGTCCACACGTCCTTCCACAGTGGAGACATAGGTTTTTGAGTGGAAGTTGATCACGGTGAGGGTTTGCCAAGTGTGCCTTCCTCTTAGTGCGTTTCTCCCTTTTGTCCTGAGTTCATCTTCAAAACTCATGACACCTTTGGTAAAGGCTGTTCTCCAACTGGAGCGCTCGCAGGCCAGTGTCTCCCAGTTGTTGGTGTTTGTACTATATTTTTTAAGATTTGCCTCGAGACAGTCTTTCAACTTCTTTTGTTGACCACCAGCATTACACTTTCCATTTTTCAGTTTGGAATAGAGAAGTTGCTTTGGAAGACGAGAATCAGGCATCCCCACAACATGACCAGTCCAACAAAGTTGATGTTGAAGAATCATTGCTTCAACACTGGTGATCTTTGCTTCTTCCAGTACACTGGCATTCGTTTGCCTGTCTTCCCAGGTGATGTGTAACATTTTTCGGAGACACCGTTGATGGACTCTTTCGATGAGTTGGAGATGGCATTTATAAGTGGTCCATGTTTCACAAGCATACAGTAATTCAGTACCAAAAGATGTGGTGGTGGTGGCGACCGACGTAGATGGCTTTCGTTGGGACTTAGCCTTATGCTCCATGAATGTGTCAATATCAGTGTTTACTAGTCATAATGACTCTACTACATTCAGAATCAGTGACAGGATGCCTCCAAATACGAATTACAGGGGAATAACCATGGAAGAGGCCTGCACTCCCTGTGTTCTGCTCAAGGGCTTCCCCATAGACATCTAGTTGACCTCTTCTGGACTAGAAGGATCTTTGTTCTGAACCAGCAGGGTTCTTCTCATGACTATAAGACACCCAGGGTCGAGGTCACACATAGTTAATCAGCCTCAGTAAATACATGTGTGCTGTGTGTGTGCATGAACAGGTGCATGCAAGACAAGGCAGTGTTCCACCCATTCAATATGCACACCTGTCTCTTTTGAAGAAGGCACATGCTAAATGTTAGGAGGAACTCCTTGTCAGTGGCTCCTCTTTTCTCCTTTTCTACCTGTTCACTCTGCCTTGAATTCATTGTTGAAACTGTCACGGCATGTAATTCTTTTAGTACCAGGACGAACTTAGATTATTATTTCCATCCTGGGATTCTCCTTGCACTCATGCTGTCATCCTTTGCATGCCACTTTCAGACATCCGGGAAGAAACATGGAAGGCTCATCAGGATGCGAACAAAGTTGTGCCATTGCCCATGTGAGCATTTCAACATTTATGAATGCATGAGGCTACCCTGAATCGAAAGTCATCTTATGGCTCTGCAGAAAAGTGCTGAATTAAGTATTTATAAAGCAGATGACAGGATATAAACCCCCTCTAGACAGACAGATTCTTATGATCTATAGTAAAGCAAATCACTGCAAAAAGGTAGCAGCTCTAGAGGGATCGGAATATGGACATTTTGAGTCTTTTTTCGTGGGTAGATCTTGACACAATTTATCGGGAGCCATATCTGCATTAGAGCTTGAAATCCAGGAGGCTTGTTTAAAGCCAGAAGTTTTCAACCTTTTGGAATCCATGGCTCCCTTAACAAACTACATTCTTTCTGCAGCACCCCTGTGGGGCTCAGGAGCCCAGTTATATCACCCCTTGCCTGCAGAGGTGGCAGCCGCTCACCCTTTTTGGAACACCTTCCCTAGTGGAGTGTTCTCTCAGCCTCCTCTCCTTTCCCCTCTCTTGGGAGTCCTCCAGGCAGTTGCTGCTGCCGTCCCTGGTCTCTGAGCTGCCCTACCCCAAATAGAGGTGCCTCTCAGAGATACCATTCACCTGTGGAGCTTATTGCCAGGGTTGCTGGAACAAACAGCTGTGCGAGCCTTTGGGAGGCAGAGGTGCAAGAGGGCATCAGAGGAAGGAAAGAGGGACAGAGACCAGTGTTGCCTGCGGCACCCCTGACTGGATCTGGATTAGAAGATGGCCCAACAACATAAGAGGAGGAGGTGAAGCCTGAACAAATTATATTCTCACAATCAGAAGTTTTCACAACACAACCAGACCACTTTAAATGTGCCTATTTTGCCCTCTGTCACTTTTTAAACTTGGGATGAGCTTTTCAAGAAGCCCTCTGTGCCCCCCCCCATCAGTACCAAAGTTCCAGAGGAGTAACGTCCTTGGAATCCTCAATACGTGGGATACTATTTTCACTGAATCCTCTGGAAGATTGGATGGTTCATGCATAATAATGTGAGGCGATGGTGGTGTCACAAAGGGACAGTCAGGAAATTCACCTCCCTGCCTCTGGGGGATTGGAGCCCCTTCCACAAGCAAGAGGAGGCTTTCTGTTTGCTAAAGGGCAACTCTGGGCCTAATCCACAGAAAGCAGTGCACCACTAACACGGAAAGTAACAGGGGCACAATTATGGCCTGTGCAAATATTGCTATGTAAGTTGCTTGCTGGTTAAGTGCAACATACTGCCAAAAGAAGAAAACTAAAAATTCAGAAATGTGCCTGTAGAATCCATTACTCACCTGTGGAATCCATTACTCACTGCAAGCGAGATAAAATGATTACATGTGCAAAGCACAGGCTAGAGTTAAGCTAGCCTGGTTATCTGCAACCGTTCCTGCAGTGCCAGCACTCATTTCCCCAAACAAAAGGACAATGGAGGACTCCTCCGTGCAGTGAATCATTTACCACCTTTCTGCAATCTCTTCATTCTGTCTTGCAGCTATTCAAAGACTTGTACCTTTCAATTAACAAATTTTGGACTCAGTCCAGCCTTGCTGGACCCTGTTCCACAAATCTAACCATAGGTGTGATGACAGCACAATCCACCCCGAGGGCATCTTGGCAGTACAAGTTAAAGTATGTTTGGAGCAATTTCAAGAGCTGGGAACTTCTCACAAAAGAAGCATAGCCAAACAGATACTGGGCAGTGCCTCAACATGCAGCAGCGTCAAATCAAGTTGGATGTCCCATTCTTTGGGGTTTGCTTCCCTGAAATACGATGAGTAAAAAAATAAGAAATGTTTTCCCTCTATAGAAGCTCCGTTGAGCTTTGAAATTTAGCGGCATCACTGAATTTTGGCAGAGATGGAGAACCTTTGTCCCTCTCAATGTTGCTGGACTGCAACTCCCCTCTGGCCAGGTTGGCTGGGGCTGACGGAAGTTAGACTCCAACAACCACAGGTTCCTCATCCCTGCTGTGCTCAGATGGCCCCAGGATGATGCATCAACTCTTAATTGCTCTTGGAAAACAGCACAAGGGTCACTTGGGAGTAATTCTATTGGCAGGAGAATGTGCAATATGAAAGACCAGGATGCAAAGAATATGCTGGTTGACACTTCTAGATGAAGCAGGATTGACGCTGGCATGCTGGCCAAGATTCTCTTTGCAGTATGATGCCAGGAGTAAGTCAGTAATTAAAAAAAACAACCACCGGCGTCAGTGAAGTTAACTCTTTATTTAAAAAAACAAAATGACACAGGCCTAGTGACCACAGCAACTCTTTCCAGTAGGTCTTGAGGCAGTTGTGAAGACTGAAGCTCCCCGCTTTCCCACTGCTCTCTAAGGCTCCTGCCCCATGTCCTTCCCCAGCAGGACTCTTTAAAGAAATATTGCAAAATCAATGAATGTTAAAATGACGCTGGATTTGAAAATATATGGTTATAAGCGGTAATGGATATGTTAAAGAGAAATAGTAAGATTGAAATTAAGTCAAAATAAGGATTTGCTGAACAATTAATTAGAAATTGGAATACAGAAAGGGGAGGTATGAGGAAGTCGAGAAAGTAAGATACAAGAAATTAACGGTCGAAATTATATGTGTTTTTATGTTTTTATGTTTGTTTTGTTTATTGTATAGTTTTGTTTTGTTTTTGTTGTGATAAAAAAAACCTTTGAAACCTTCAATAAAAATTTATTAAAAACAAAAAAATTTCACTAAGTTTCAAGCATCTTGTCTCTCTTTGCTCCTCCCTTTTCATTTCTCTGTGTACTCTGGGAGACCAGGAGGGAGGGAGCTGGCCGCAGCAGGAAGGGGAGACTCCCTGGATTCCTCTGCAGCCTGCCTCATCTCTGTCTCCTGGCCCTCTTCCTCCCCTGCCTCTGAGTCTGGACTGCTCTCTGCCACAGCCTCTTCCTGCTCACTAAATCCTGTTGCCTCTTCAGCTTCCGACACCACTTCCTCCCAGTCTGTTTCTTCTTTTCCCTTTGAGTACGCATCACCATCCCACCACCAGTCCCTGGGCTCTGAGCCTTCTCTGGTGCCTCCTACTGCTCCTCTGCATCCAGCCAGTTCATGACATAAGACTACAACCCTTTGCACATTTAATAATAATAATAATAATAATAATAATAATAATAATAATAATGATAAATTTTATTTATATCCCACCCTCCCCAGCCGAAGCCGGGCTCAGGGCTGCTAACAACACTAAAATAGTGCAACATTCTAAAAACATTTCATTATAAAAATTAATTAAAATCCAATTGATGGCAACCATTAAGCTTAGGTTCTGTAAAGATTGCCAAAGGAGGGAGTCAGGCTGCGCCCTGACCAAAGGCCTGGTGGAACAGCTCTGTCTTGCAGGCCCTGTGGAAAGATGTCAAGTCCCGCAGGGCCCTAGTCTCTTGTGACAGAGCGTTCCACCAGATTGGAGCCACAGCCAAAAAGCCCTGGCTCTAGTTGAGGCCAGCCTAACCTCTCTGAGGCCTGGGACCTTCAGGATGTTTTTATTTGAAGACCGTAAGGCGGTCCCGTAGGTACGAGGGTCCTAAGCTGTATAGGGCTTTAAAGGTTAAAACCAGCACCTTAAACCCGATCCTGTACTCCACCGGGAGCCAGTGCAGCTGGTATAGCACTGGGTGAATGTGATCTCACAGCGAAGACCCCGTAAGGAGTCTTGCTGCGGCATTCTGCACCCGCTGGAGTTTCTGGGTCAGTCTCAAGGGCAGCCCCACGTAGAGCAAGTTACAATAATCCAGTCTGGAGGTGACCGTAGCGTGGATCACAGTGGCTAGGTCAGGGCGAGAGAGGTAAGGAGCCAACTGCTTAGCTTGGCAGAGATGAAAAAATGCCGCCTTTGTTATAGCTGTAATCTGCGCCTCCATGGAGAGGAAGGTCTCGAAGATTACACCCAAACTCTTAATGGACGGTGCTAATTGCACCCCTGCAAGAGATGGGAGTTGCCCCCTCAATCCCATATCGTCCTGTCCCAGCCAGAGGACTTCTGTCTTTGAAGGATTTAGCTTCAACCGGCTTCCACGTAACCATCCAGCCACAGCTTCTAGACATCTGGTCAGTGTGTCTGGGGCCGAGTCAGGATGGCCATCCATCAACAGACAGAGTTGGGTGTCAGCAGCATACTGATGGCAGCCCAGCCCAAAACTCCGGACAAGCTGGGCGAGGGGGCGCAAAAAGATGTTTAAAAGCTTTGAGGAGAGTATCGCACCCTGAGGTACTCCACACACCAAGGAGTGGCGCGATGACAATTCCCCCCCCCCAAGCGCCACCCTCTGTCCCCGACCAGAGCTTTACTTGAAGGTGAGGCCCATGGGCCTTGTTTTTGAATCAACACACTGGGGAGCAGGTGGCATTACAAACAGCAGATGCCTTTGCACGGTTTTTGATCCACGCAGGCATCTGAGCATGTGGGTGGGTGTTTCAACAAAAGACAAAAGCTTGGAAGTTCCTTTTATCAAAGGACAAAATTTTCCTCTTCCTTTCTCATTAACCCAGCTTCTTTCATTCTCTTCCATCACAAAATAAACCTTGTTCAATACATGCAGGCAAACCTTTGTTGTGTTTCTCTTATTGCGCCGACATTTTCCGAGTCTCTTTCAAACACACCACATCGCCAGGCTACAGATGGAACAGGCTGTTCTGGAGGGCCAGTAAGAGGCATAGATTACTGCTGAGTAAACCTTTTTCCTATTGAACATTCGAGTGTGGTTTCAATGAATGAAATCAGTGATTTGAGAACTATGGTTCAGGTACATCTTCGTTAACTGCTTACATGCATATTCCATATGTTTCGAAGCATGGAAACAGGTAGATTTCAGCATCATCAGAGACATAGACCCAGTTCACACATTGCTGTTTATTATTTCCTACATTTATAAATAGCATAAATAGCAACACCCTAGAGGTCCCGGGCCCTAAGGAAGTCAGATTAGCCTCAACCAGAGCCAGGGCCTTCTCAACACTGGCTCCAGCCTGGTGGAACACTCTGCCTCATGAGACCAGGGCCCTATGGGATCTGATTTCTTTCCACTGGGCCTGTAAGACAGAGTTGTTCCACCTGGCCTTTGGCTTGGAATCAATTTGATTCCCTCCCTCTCTCCCCCCCCCTTCTCCTCCTGTGATGAGGCTGCATTTTAATGTTTTAATGTTGTATTTTAATCTTGTTTTTTAAGTTGCATTTCAATGAACTTGTTTTTATTACCGGTTGTTAGCCACTCTGAGCCCGGTCCTGGGTGGGGAGGGCGGGGTATAAATAAAATATTACTATTATATTCTGCCTTTCTTCCAATACTATTTACAGACTGAACGCTCAGTTTCTTCTACACTTTGTTTTACACAGTCTCAGTATAGAGTACACTGCTCTTCACTGTACTGTACAGATGTGGGAGAGATTTCAAAGCTTTCAAATCCTTCAAGGCAAAGCAGTTCTGCTGCGTGTGATGCTTCTCCCCCCACGTCTCTGTAGAAATCCCTCCACCTGTGCTCTCGAGGTCTTTGTGATTTTGAGTTTTCTCGTGAAGGTTATTTATAATTGTCAGACTCTCCAGCTGTTTCAGGTTTTGTTTTGTTTTTAAGAAAAAGGGGAGTCAAATCTCAGTGCATCTGAACAGGATATATGATGTTTCATGCCAGAGCTTTCATTTCCAAGAAGACAAAGGGTACCTCTCCATACCTCTCTGCCCCTCTGCAACCTGCTCTGAAATGCTTGGCTAGTTTCTCTTGTACACAGGCAATATATATTAAAAGATAAGAATACAAAAAGAGGCCTGCTGGCCATAGGCCCATTGAGTTCTGCATCCTGTTTTCACAGTGGCCGGTCAGATACCCATGGGAAGCTCGCAAGCAGAACTATATTCCAAAAATGCAGAACTAATGTGGGCAATAATCGTGAGCTGTAAATCATTTTGGTTTCCTTCTGCGCTCGCTAACATGCTGCGAGGAGGACTGTAGAAGTCGCGATTTAGTGGGGCTGTGTCTTCCGAGCGATTGAAGGACCTCTTGAGAAAACAGCTCCCTTGCCTCCTGGGAAAGAGAGGCGGATTCCAGTACAGCCCAATACCAAATCCCGTTCTGTACAAGAACAGATGTCCCATTCCTGAATATAAATTATACTGAATTCAGTGCTGCCTGTGAATCTTCACAGCTGGTTCAGGTTCCAGACCAGTGTTGGAAGCATAGCAGGGTTTATTTGAAATAAAAAAATTAAGGTCTTATATATATAATAAATGTTCATAAATGTACCAACCAAGCATGTACATAAATATGTGGACCACATGTCTGGAACAGCACAGGAAGACCACCCTGAAACCATTTTGACTCCCGAACTGACCAAATATTTTCTCTGCAAGGAGGGAGGGGGTCAGGGAGCCTTCCCATTGTCTCAGGAATTGGGAAATCACCATCTCAAAAGAATGGCCAGACTACGAAGAAAGGCAATCAGATAAGGCATTATCAGATAACCTGGCAGACAGGGGGGGAAAACAACATTCAAATTTCTGTTGTAAACCACCTTTTCTGTGATGTAGGTATGATGTTTGTGGGGCGGGGGTCTTGGGTTACACCCCTTCTGTGATGTATGTATGATGTATGGAGGGGTGGTCTTGAGCTCCAGGGTGGGGAATTAAAAATGTCTATATAAGGCCTTGCACGCCATTGTTCTGGGTCCTCCTCCTTTCCTGCGTGTGAGGGGAGCACCCTGTTGCAACAGCTTTAATAAAGATCAGGCTTACTAGCTGCTTTGCTTCTCAATATTCTCTGGTTGGCCTCTGTTATTTTCTCCTACTGATGGAGAACCTACAAGGACTCTGTAAGGACTCATGTGTCCCCTATAAAGGAATAAGGGCAGGTTTTGTTTATTACAATTAAACAGGTTTTTATGGTGCTCCCTGGCAGGGCTCTAAAGGCCTGTAGCAGGTTCCCCTTCAGGTAGAATCATAGAATTGTACGAGGTGGAAGGGACCCTGAGGGACATCTAGTCCAGTCCTCTGCAATGCAGGACTATACAGCTGCCCCATACAGGATCAAACCTGCAACTTTGGCATTATCCGCACCACACTCTAACCAACACAGCTAATAATGGCAGGAGTGAGCTTGTCTGGAGTCTATGCCATACAAAAGGGGATAATGTACAGTCATATACCGTACTCTCCAGCCTTTCTGTGATGAAAATAGGGATGTCTATTATTATTATTCAGGTAGGTTGGTCTGACACAGTAGAAATACAGTGGTACCTCAGGTTAAGAACTTAATTCATTCCGGAGGTCCGTTCTTAACCCGAAACTGTTCTTAACCTGAAGCACCACTTTAGCTAATAGAGCCTCCTGCTGCCGCCACGCTGCTGCTTCGCAATTTCTGTTCTCATCCTGAAGCAACCCAAGGTACCACTGTAGATATAAAATTTTTTTAAAAAAATTGTCCAGTAGCACATTAGAAGTCTTTAGAGGTGTTAATGGACTCTCTCTCTATATGTGTGTGTGTGTGTGTGTGTGTGTGTGTAGTGTGTGTGTGTGTTATTATTATTATTATTATTATTATTATTATTATTATTATTATTATTAGCCCGCCCATGTGACTGGATTGCCTCAGCCACTCCGGGCAGCTTCCAACAGATATAAAAATGTAATTAAACATTAAAAAAACTTCCCTATACAGGGCTGCCTTCAGATGTCTTCTAACGGTTGTATAGTTACTTATCTCCTTGGCCCTCATAACTCCATATCCTCCAACATTTCTCTGATGAAAACAGGGGCGTCCTAAGGAAAAGTGGGACATTTTGGGATCAAATCAGAAACCGGGATGGCTTCTGTAAATATGGGTGTGTCCCTGGAAAATAGGGGCACTTGGAGGGTCTGCAGTCGGTGGGTGCAGTGTGCCTGAATACAATGCAAAATCCACAGAACGTGCGAGGCACAATTGTCTTTTGAAATACCGTATTTTTCACTCTGTAAGACGCACTTTTTCCCTCCTAAAACGTAAGGGGAAATGTGTGTGCGCCTTATGGAGCGAATGCAGGCTGCGCAGCTATCCCAGAAGCCAGAACAGCAAGAGGGATCGCTGCGCAGCGCTCCCTCTCGCTGTTCTGGCTTCTGGGATTCAGAATATATATTTTTTGTTTTTTCCTCCTCCAAAAACTAGGTGTGCCTTATGGTCTGGTGCGTCTTATAGAGCGAAAAATACGGTAGTCCCTAATACACTGATAAGGCACTAGAGTTTCTTCAAGCCATGGGGAAGATCTGTATAGAGAGATATAAACAACCGCACCAGTATTCTACTCCAGGCTGCATCGCATTGTTAGCTTTTGATTATCCTGTTGTCAGACATTCCAGAAGAATTTCTGGCGGGGGTGGGGGATATATTGGCAATAATGCCTTCCAGCAGTGGGCTGAGACTATATGACTTTAATAATTAAAGTCAGCTGTAGCACTCTAACTCAGATGCTCTAATGTAGGTGCTCTGTGTTCAATCAATTTCACTACAAACATTCTGACTCATTTGGCTGGCAGCAGATAACTCAGCGAAATCAATCGATAAGGAAGACCTTTCTTCACAGTGTGAGGCCACAGGTATCGCAAAGTGCAGCAGGCGGGTGAGATTCTCTGGCTGCGTTCCAGGGTTAACATCCCTGGCAGTGATATTTTATTCAACGGGAAGGTGGGGTACTGAAGTCTCGGCTTCCCTTCACAGTAAGAAAAGAAAATTTGATTCTTTCCCCTCTGCCTGCCCCCCAACCACCCACAGCACGGGCTGAGCATTTAAAGATTCAGAAAATGCCATTTTACTTCTTTCTCTGATGTATACAATCATGCATAGAAAGCCAGATTTAATTATGCTTCTCATTCTCCTCCCACCCCCCAAAAAACATAATTAAAATGGTTTTCAGAAGGATGACCTGAGGTTGCTTAGAAGTGTATCAAGGGTACGTCAATAAAAATACAAACGTAAACTGTCTATCAAGCATTTCGAATCCTAGGCGTGCCAAGTTTTGTGGGTCAAAAGTAAAGTTTCCCCTCACCTCTCACAAGCTGATCATAAGCCTTGGGATGTGGCCAGTGTTCTCTGCCATGCTCTGGGGTTTCCCAGCAAGAAAGAGTAGATGGAAAGCGTTTTCTGCAGGTAGGAAGTTTGAAAACCAGAGGTCGACAACATGCAGCTCCCCAAAGCATCTGGTAATAGTACTGTGTAGCTGCGATTTATCGCTGTGATTTATTCAGCTTGGCCACATTCCCTGGATATTTTGCACATGTGCTAGTTTGCAGCGCTTACGTCGATCTACATACACAGCACATGCAACTCAGGCATTCAAAGAGGACTGGAGCCAATGCTTGTGAAGATGTCGTTTTTTAAACATATATACTGATGTTACTAAAGTTCATAAGTTCTGGGTCTAAAGAATATAACCCCCTGCAACTTATAATGCTCATTTTCAGTCTGAGCCAGACAACTATCAGAGTTCTTCTCCACCTCATATTGAAATCCAAGCCGCAGAAGAACATCTTCCTTCCTTTTATCTCTACCTCCTACCACCCATTTAACCCACCCTTCCCCATCCTCTCTCCTGGCTCCAGTGGTTGGAGTGGTACAACAACAATAACAACAACAACAACAACAACAATTTATTTATTCCCCTGGCACTCTGGGCGACTTCCAACAATGTATTAAAATGCAGTAATGCATTGAACATTAAAACCTTCCCTAAACAGGGCTGCCTTCAGATGTCTTCTAAAAGTCTGGTAGTTGTTGTTCTCTTTGACATCTGGTGGGAGGGCGTTCCACA
Organism: Podarcis vaucheri; assembly: GCF_965113315.1. NCBI lineage: Eukaryota > Metazoa > Chordata > Lepidosauria > Squamata > Lacertidae > Podarcis > Podarcis vaucheri. The sequence goes on along the minus strand of NW_028118809.1, from coordinate 2,665,051 downwards.
GGGCGGGTGCCACTACCGAGAAGGCAACCTATTTTTTCCAGAGCCCCTAGTGTCTGGCTCAATGCTGTAGAAGCTGAGGAAGTAATGAGGACTCCCATGGGAGGAGTGCTGTTAGAAAATAGTCCCCAAAGGATTACAAATTGGGCTGAGAAACAGCTGCTTCCCAAGAATTGCCTTTCTGTCTCTCTTTCCTGTTGATTTTAGTGAGCGCTACTAGCTCTCTGCAGAATTCCATCAGTTCCTGAAAAGGCAGAATGACAAAAGAATGCAATCATCATACTATCTTTTCCATTTTCTTATTTTACTGTATAAAGAAGATAGAAAAACTCATTTGTTCTCTGCAATACCAGAAGGAATGAGTGGAAGGAAATTATAATTAATGACTTAACAATATTAGCACATTGAGCTGCAAATTTGTTCCTATGCAGCTAGTCAGGGAGACATTTTCTAAAAGAGCACAGCTCTGAAAACATACGAATATTGATACATTCCTTTTAAATGGAGAAGGGCTTCAAGTAAAGACCCTAGTGCCCAAATAACTTCAAAACAGGAGAGCCACTACAAGAGAGATGGGGCTCCAGATGAAACTAAAGGTAAAGGTAAAGGGACCCCTGACCATTAGGTCCAGTCGTGGCTGACTCTGGGGTTGCGGCACTCATCTCGCTTTATTGGCCGAGGAAGCCGGCGTACAGCTTCCGGGTCATGTGGCCAGCATGACTACACCTCTTCTGGCGAACCAGAGCAGTGCACGGAAACACCGTTTACCTTCCCGCCAGAGCGGTACCTATTTATCTACTTGCACTTTGGGGCGAGCTTTCGAACTGCTAGGTTGGCAGGAGCAGGGACCGAGCAACGGGAGCTCACCCTGTCACGGGAATTCGAACCGCTGACCTTCTGATCGGCAAGTCCTAGGCTCTGTGGTATAACGCACAGCACCACCCGCGTCCCCCAGATGAAACTGCAAGACCCATAATTTTGCTGACATTCAACAACAGTGTTATAAAAGAAGCAATAAGAATCATGCAGAGACGTTTGCTGCAGCAGGGGAAAAGGGTGGCATGTGCATAAATTGAGGACTTGGCTGGTTTGTTGGCATCAGTCAAACTCTTAGATTACTTTGAAACAGGAGATGCTCTCTTTAAGGAAGCCCATTGGACTCTCTCACGCCAGCCCTTATTTCCCCTTTGTAATACCATCAACATTGCTTTGTGAATGATCACTGTAATGATTTTACAAACATTGAAGCAGCAAGTCAATTGTCCCACTCTGCCCGTTTTGCATTCCATTTCCCTCTAACCTCACTGTTTACAATCGTGCACACACACGCAAAAGTGTGTGTGTGTTTGTGTGTGTGTGTATACACACACACACACACATACACACATGCCTGTTTAGGATAGCAGTTGTCACATCTGATGAAGTGTGCTCTAGTCCACAAAAGCTTGTGTCCTAATAAATGTGTTAAAATGCCACATAACTTTATTGCTTTTGTTGCAGTAGTCTAACACAGCTGCCCCTATGGAAATCTCTTCTCACTTGCTTTCTTGTCATCTATGCAATACAATCAGTGTTACACTCATCTGTGCAATACAATCAGTGTTACACTTGGTGTGCTAGATAACTGGAGAGAAATGATGGACTGGGGGGTATGTGAGCAGGTGGTGCACATGTGCATTAGTAAAATAACAATGTTGGGAAACAAAATGCAAGTTTCTGTAGGCAATAACTGTATGCTTTCATTTTTGGGTTCAACTTTTTTTTATTTCATATACTGAGGCAAAGGCAAGCACTGAAATACGCAACTGTTGTTCCATCTAAGCTGTGCTTAGACAGGTGTCTGTAGGTCACATGTACCGATATCACCAGACAGCTATTTCATGATGCAGTAGCTGAATTTGTGGAGCCACCACATGATGAACTGATGGTTGCATGCAGATTTCTGCATCATGACCAAAATGATCACCATTGCCATGACAGTCTTACCATCTTAACTTTTTGTCAGCTGGTTTTCTAATGCAGAAAGCACCGTTTGACATGACACAGGGTTGAATTCCCCTTGAAGCTGCCTCTGCAAACAACTTATGGCAAACAATCTCTATCCTGGCTGGGTCCTTGGGGACTAATAGTTGTGTGCCAGTGATCCACGTGGTAAATAATTCTACAAGTTATATCTGGAGCAAGGGTGACTTGCCACTAAGAGACAATGTCAAATGTAAAGCATGCTTAAGCCATAGGTTGTTAGGATTCCGGTGGTTTGCTGGTTTAAAATTACAGGTCTCCTTGTAATTTCCAAGGGAGTTCAGAAAATAAGCAAATATGAAATGTATTAAAATAATTCTCAAAATTACTGCAAAATAGTAAAAGCAACAATCAGGCTGTTAAAATAGCTGTTGAAATTACAGATAAAACATAAAAGCTCTAAAACAGCAGCATCAGATTGAGCATTAAAAGCCTGGATAAATAAAATGGTCTCAGGTTTTTATTTATTTCAACCTGGGTACCAGACAAGCATCCCTGGAGACAACGTTCCAAAGAGATAGCATCACGACAGAAAGGCCTTTTCTCCTATCACCAGCTGCCTAACCTCTGATAATGGGGACATCTGGAGAAGGACATCTGATGAGATCTTAACAAGCAGTCAGGTTCATGTGGCAGCACAGGCAGGTGAAGGATTCTGATGGCTATACAGATTCAAACTGATGAGTGTCTAGTAACAATTGCAGGATTGTTTGGGCCTGCATTGCTAAATTACTTTTCGAGGGAGAATTTAGATAAAATGGGCAATGAATGGACTGGCAGAGTGAAGTCAATAACCTAATTATTTTTACTTTAATCCTTGTCTTCCAAGATTTCCCTGCAAACCTGGGAGATGGTTGATTTCCTTGACGGCACCCAGCAGGATGGCATTACTCTAAGTGATGGTGCTTATTGATTACTTTCGCTTGGTTTTGTCGTGAGACATAAATAAGAACAGTGCTAATGAAATTGATCACATCGGGCCTGAAAATTACACTGTCTTTGCAAGATATCTGAATCTCGAAATCTGACTGGAAACTTTTCAAAGCCAGTTTGTTTAGACCCCAGCTGGAAGAAAGGGTTCCGGGGATATTTCCACAAAGCAAGCTGCTGTGTATGGCAAGTTGTTTGTTAATAACGATGAGTCAAGCAAATTTTGAACCCCAGTGAAAGCTCTCTCTGTTGCCAGTTGATGCCTCTTTCTTCAAAGCAACAAGATACACTACAGGATTCCTGACTTAACCGAATCAATGTAAAGAGGGAAGAGAGAATAAATTAATAGCTTTGTGGTTATCAACACACCAAGATATACTGTAGAAATAGATTCTCAAAAGATAGACAATAAGTAATGGGAAGAAGGAAATAACTAAATATACTACAAAATCAACAGGAATAAGAATCCTGATTTTCTTTCCCTAAAAAAGCATTCCCATTGGTAAAAGAAGGTAAGGTTTTCCTGCAGGTAAGCTGGATAAGTTGATTCCAATAGCAATTGTACTACCAGCCTTACTGTATGCTTGTGATGGACCATTTATAAACGTCATCTCCAACTCCTCGAAAGATTCCATCAATGGTGTCTCCAAAAAATGTTACACATCACCTGGGAAGACAGGCAGACTAATGCCAGTGTACTGGAAGAAGCAAAGATCACCAGTGTCAATGCAATGATTCTTCAACATCAACTTTGTTCAACTGGTCATGTTGTGCAGATGCCTGATTATTGCCTTGCAAAGCAACTATTCTACTCCGAACTTAAAAATTGGAAGCGTAATGCTGGTGGTCAACAAAAGAGGTTGAAAGACTCTCTCAAGGCAAATCTAAAAAAAGGTAGTATAAACACCGACAACTGGGAAACACTGGCCTGCGAGCGCTCCAATTGGAGAACAGCCTTTACCAAAGGTGTCATGGGTTTCAAAGATGCTCAAACTCAGGACGAAAGGGAGAAACGCACTAAGAGGACGGCACACTTGGCAAACCTTCACCGTGATCAACTCCCACCCAGAAACCAATGTCCCCACTGTGGAAGGACATGTGGATCCAGAACTGGCCTCCACAGCCACTTACAGTCTCACTGTTAAAAACCATGTTTATGGTAGACAATCTTACTTGGCTAGGAGTGATCGCCAAAGAAGAAGAAGTAGAAGATTAAGCTCTTTGGGACAGGGATGAGATGAAGCAGCAGTGAGGAGTAAGCCTCCACAACTTTGCTGTGCTCCATCTCAGCAAGTATACTCTTGCCAAAGATGCCACATTAGTATTTTTTCAGTATTTTTTCTACATTGACTAGTGGTTGCCCCCCAAGGTTTCAGGGAGGAATGTTTCCCATACCTACCAGAGATTGAACCCAAGATCTCCTACATGCAAGCCAGATCCCTTACCACAAAGCTATGATCTCTTCCATCATCTGCCCTCCCCTTTTGTACTACAGAGGGATTGTGTAAACATGGCTTCCTCTCATTTGAGGCTATACAACCAGGGATGGAAAATGAATGATCCTTCACAAGTTCTGAATAACCTTGGCTATTGGCCATGCTGGCTGGGGCTGAATGGGGTTGGAATCCTATAACATTGAAGGACCACAGTTTTCCCTTTCTTGTTATACATACATGATGTGGAAGAGTATATGAATGCCACCTAAGGCTCCCATACCTCGCTGCACATATAAGATGCACATATGGGGAAGGTGTTGACGGACTGGCCATAAACCACTGCTACAGAACTCTTTTGGTTTCCTAGTTCAGTCTGATCCAGCCCAGGTGATCAAACCAGAAGCATCACTTTGTGTGGTGGAATGATATGTAGAGAATTAGCGCTGAAGAAGGCTTTTGCACCCAAAAGGCATTGTAATCATTTCAATCACCTGCTTCCTAAGACTCTTGTCTTGAGGTTTACCCGTCTCTGGATAATTTCTGCTTTTTGGATCAGAAAATACGAACTTAAGAGCAACATTCATGGTACAAATGCTTTGACTTAAGGTCTGAAATTCTGAAGGGGCATTGCCTGCCTGGTTTTTATTGAGAAGAAGTTCCAAAGAGTTGGGCCCACCACAAAGGAAAGGCTCCTCACTCACTTGTCATTGTAGGGCAGGGACACAAATAGAGCTCCTTGGATGAGCTCAGTGATCAGTTTGGGACATATGGGCCACAGTGGTCCGGTCCTTATTCTTCCCTGAGTTCCATGGGAATTTGTAATTTATTAAGGCAGATGATGGTCCATTCCTTATTACCCTTTAGATTCTTAAAAATTATTTATTTAGTCTTTTTATATAATATTTTTTATTGATTTTAACATATAAATTATAAAATGTACCACAAAACTTATCACTTATACAATCTTTTTGGACTTCCATCAGCACCTCTGATGATCCACCGTTTTAACCACTTCTTATGCATTTCTTAACTTTATATTGCCTTTACATCTCTTAACAAATCATCCCCCCTTGTCCATTTTTACAATACTTCTAATAATACTCCTCACAAAACTTCTTGCAACCCTACAAACGTCGTCTGTTCTTCACAATTACTTTTCAAATAGTCCGTAAATTTATTCCAGTCTTCCGTGAATCTCTGGTCTCGCCGGTTTCGAATCCTTCCTGTTAGTTTATCTAATTCTGCATAGTCCATTAACTTCATCCTCCATTCTTCAATCAATGGTAACTCTTCTTGCTTCCATTTTTGGGCGTTTTTTTGTTTTGTTTTTTACTGGAGAACCCTAGAACAGCAATAACAGCATCTGAAGGCTGAGGGTAGAACCTAATTCTACCTTGTCCCCTTGTCATTGGGGACTTGGGAGATTAATCGAAGTCACTGTGACCTTGAACACTGACATGACTGGAAGCCTTGGGGATATGGGAAGCTTCACAACAACAGCTAAGACTACAGGTGAAATAGGTGGGTAGCTGGAAGGTATGTTTGAGCCTTCCTGTGGAAAGGTGCCAGATCAAGTTATTTTGGGAGGAAAATGCAACACAAGCAAAGCAGTTTGAGGCTCTTCATTTAGAACTTGTGCCATATGCTCTGAAAGCTGTTTGACAGTCTTAGATCTGTTCATGTTCAGCCAACAGCATTAATAATGTTAGGAAAACTTGGGCCAAACTGAGTTTATCAGCCAGGTGTCTTCTACTCTCCTTTCTGCAGAGTAGAAACTTTGACCTTGTAAAAAGTTAGAATTGCCAGAATGTTTTGCCTGAATCACTCCTTTCCTAAGTTCTTGAGTAACTCCATTGAAACTGGTTTGAACTTTTAATCATCTCTAGATTTTTTTTGGTTCTTGCCACCCCCTCAGTTCTATCCCACTCCTGTCAGCTTGCAAACTCCGTATTTAACTGTCAGGAAACAGCTTTCAAAAAGCAATCTCCGCTTACTCACACCACTGCCACAATATGGCTTTCAACAAACCTTTTTTTGGTTTGATGAGTGCATCTCTCTGCTTTTTTGTTTTTACCCAACTAGTTACTCCAGGCAACACTTATTTTGTCACTTCCAGGAATTTATTTATTTATTTTTAAGAAGAAAGCTTCCCGGTTATCTTCTCTCAACCAATTTGCAGTTTTATTTTCAGAATATGCAATTACCAAGTATTTTTCAGCAACTTTATTGTGCAGAAATGTGTGAGGTGAAGCTTTTCCCCCTGCTGCATCTGCTTAATTTCTGTTTGGGTGTTGAGGACCACCCACATGATACTGAAATATAGGCAAGCCCACACACACCCATTTACATGCATCACGCCAAACCCGGAAGTGACCTGGAAATGTCATAAAAGACGTCACTAAGAGGGCAGAGCAGGGGCAGGGTGGGCGTGAAATGGGGCAGGGGGGTTTGCAGGCTTTTGCAGACTTTTTCAATTACACACAATTTCATGGAAGCACAGCATAACCCGGAACACAACCCCCAGCGCAAATTGGGGATTGCCTATACATTCAATGGACCAATCTGTTAGAGACCAATGACATTTCCATTTAGGACTTGGGGACACAGAAGAGGGATTTTTTAGCTGACCCAGAAAGAGGGGTTTCCTTTCTGCCCCTGGTTCCTTGTGAAAAGGTTAATATGATTAATCTTAAGATTAAAAAGCTGCACGTGCGACCAAAACGATCAGACACTTTATCCAATGTGGGCAAAGAATTTGAAGTCTGTGCTGTACCAAATGTAGCATTGACTAGTTACAACACTATTTTAAACTGGCCAGGTTGTATTGCCATATCCCTGAATTAGCTCACTTTTGACACTGAGACAATTTTGTTATGTTACTTAAAATCAGAGTAACATAATAAATCAGAGGGCCAACAATTAATCAGACTACCAACAATTAACAGCAAACCTCTTTAGCAGCAGGAACTTGCATTGCCCTGTAGCAGAAGGAATGACAAGTTGCTCAGATCTGTGTGGTTTTCTTTTATAAGTTACCTAACGAAATGAACATTTTTTTTCAAGAAAGCAGAATAGGGTACAAAATAAGTTTAGGGGGAAATTGTCTTTTGTTTATACATTTTTTCAATGAAAATTTTCATTATATTTGTGTCCAAATTGCATACAGTGATTTGATGAATCTCTGACAATGGAAGAATCTAAAACTTAATATTGAATTTCTATAACTATATTTTCTTTTATTCACACCCGTAAATGTAAGTTATAGAAAATGAATAACGATCTCCTAAAGGAGATGTGCCAGTATGTTAACCCTCATTTGCCTACATTTATTAATCACCTTTTAAAAATTAAAATATTTGGGGATCAGAATGGTAATTTGCAGTTGTCCCTATTTGTGTTTATTTAGTTATTAAATGTGTATAGTCATTACATTCTGTACAAAAAGTTTTTGTAAATCATCCTGGGAGCATAATTGAAGGTTGGTATAAAAATAATTACTGTAAACAAATTCATAAATTGGGGGGGGGGGAATCTTGTAAGATGTAATCCTCATCATGTAAACCTATCAGTGAAAGAGAAGTGTATCGTTTGCTGATACCGGTTTGCCCTGTTGTGGAACACTGATGTAATTATGAGGATGAAAGGTGCTGTTCGTGTGGATTATAGCCTGTCTGCTGATGTGGAAGATGAACTTTGCTGATTCCTACAAACTTCTTGGAAACTAAGCTGCTGATAGCAGCCTACACACTGAAGGAAAAGCAGTAGGTCTCTTTAGAAAACAGCTAAAAATCTCAAGTTGGCTAATTCTGAAGTCTGCTGAAAACTGCGATAAGCATTTATGGGTGGGTTCTTCCCCCACAACACCAAACAGAAGTATGAACTCCCGCAGGCAGCCTGCCATGCACCCCTTAAGTTAGTCTGCTGGCTGCCTTCAAGTATAGAGGACTGGTGTTGAAGGAAGTTTATTATTTTATTTTATTTTATTTTATTTTATTATTTATACCCCACCCATCTGGCTGGGTTTCCCCAGCCACACTAGGCGGCTCCCAACAGAACACTAAAAACAGAATAAAACTTCAAACATTAAAAACTTCCCTAAACAGGGATGCCTTCTAAAAGTCAGACAGTTGTTTATTTATCTAAAGTACTGGTACATGCTTTCACAATATTCGCTCAAAAATAAGTCATTTCAGTGTGACACCCTTGGTTTTGTTCATATGCACTCGCATACAACCTGTTGTAGTAGTATATTTTATTGGGAAATAATAATAATAATAATAATAATAATAATAATAATAATAATAATAATAATATGCTGCACATCTGTCATGGTTCCCCCATCGACTCTGGGCTGCTGCCAACAGAATATTAAAAACATGATAAAACATCAAACATTAAAAACTTCCCTAAACAGGGCTGCCTTCAGATGTCTTCTAAAAGTCAGATAGTTGTTTATTTCCTTGAAATCTGATATAAGGGCATTCCACAGGGCGGGCGCCACTACCGAGAAGGCCCTCTGCCTGGTTCCCTGTAACCTCACTTCTCGCAAGGAGGGAACTTCCAGAAGGCCCTCAGAGCTGGACCTCAGTGTTCGGGCTGAATGATGGGGGTGGAGACGCTCCTTCAGGTATACTGGGCCAAGGCCGTTTAGGGCTTTAAAGGTCAACACCAGTGAACTTCCCAGTCCAGTGTACTTTTGTATATGTGATGGAGGGGAAGTGTCGCCATCTTGTTCCTCACCTCAGTCAACAAAATATCCAAATAGACTTGCTGTTTATTGGCAGCTCTAAATTTATTTATATTTGCCAAATGCTGGAAAAGAAATTAACTTTCCTCTATGCATTTATTTGCTGGCGAAAATGGGATATATAGCTAGTTATATTTGTAAAATGTTTTCAGATTTCTGGGAGGGTTGGTATGATATGTTTATTTTTTTGTGTATGGTATGTTTATTTTGTGTATGATATGTTTATTTTTTTGTCTTCCAGCAGCTGGATGCTATTGTCTTGTTTAATTGTGCTTCATTTAAGTATTATAAATAATGCATTAGAAAAGGTGGCAGAGCAGTCCCGGGATGACCAATTATATTTGATCAACTAAGCTTTATTTTGAACCTGAAACGAGTATTTCTTTCCCAAAGCTATATAGGAAGTGTTTGTGTTGACATTGTTGCTGATGCTTCTGGAGAGGGAATCATTTCCCTATTGAATACTAAGTCATACGTTGGTGTCCTGGTTTCTTTCAGTGAGCCTGGATCTAGCACTGTGTTAAAGAGAAGTGACAAATCACAGCGATTTCAAACCTGGCTGTGGATGCTACCTGTGGCGTATGGGGAAGAACTGTCAGTGCAAGGAGGAGGAGAGACCTGTCCCTTTCTATTCAGCACTCCTTAGATCAGTTGTTGCAGTTGCCAACTTTTAGAAGAATGCAAGCTTCCGTGTCTGCATCAAGGATGGCTTGAAAGTTAAAGAAAAAGGAAGCAAAAGAGTATTTTTGTGTGTGTGAAAAGAATATGCAGATTTGCAGAATAAGCAGGTACTATTTTTATGCACCCACTTCCTGAGCTGAGCCATACTTTAACCAGAAGGGTTTTCTACTTCAAAGCTTTCTGCAAATCCTCATTAATAGACATCCAAACACCTAGCAAATATTTTATCTGTCACCCTCTTTGTATACTGCACACCATAAGCTACCTACAAAGGACTTCTCCATTGTTTGCTTAAAAGGCATTGCATTTTAGATATGCTTTTTGAAATTGCCTTTTAAAACCCACATTTTTATTATTATTATTTTCAAAACTGACTTATTTCTTCCACTTCTGCTAATATTCTTCCCTACTGGCCTCTTTTTTGTGCTGAAGAAATACAAATGCAAGCATATATCTCCTGGCCTTCTCATAACCTGCGGTAAAAAATATTTGCAACTCTTAACACCTGTGTCATGGCAAGAAAGTTGTAATGATATAGTTGAGGTCATATCTTGTACTTTTTCCCCTATTGATCTACAAACCAGAAAATAGGCCAGTTCAACTCTCCCAGTATTGTGTTGACTTTGCAAGACTGGTTATAGTTAAAAATAGTAAATAATTGCTTTTTCCACTAAAGTCAGCAGATCTAGTTCTGTGTATACACACCAAAAAGATCTGTTGGGCATGGCCGATTATAATTTCCAAATAAGCAACAGCAGCAAAATTCCATATATTTGCCTCACCTCAGACACTTTATTCAAAAGAAGCAAGATTAGTGAGCGCAAAATAATTGTGACAGCAGTCATAGTTAATCATTAAGACTCTTGCACCTTAGTGTATTGGGAAAGTCTTGTTCAATTTGGCAATGTTATCTATACCCATATTTTTCTCCTGCCTTCTACTAGACTGTAAACTACGGTAAATTCCTTTGTATTACAAGTTGAAACCAACCTTGGATATTCTAGGCCCAGTTCCTGTTGATTGACTGGGTTCAGGTCAGCACTAAAGTATGAGTAGAGTGGAAATTAATGGCAATGGTTAACTTGGGTTACGACCCTATGTCTCTGGAATTTCTCACTAAAATCTTCTCCATGTGCTAGAGTGTATGGTTATTATGCTACCTCTATTTTCTAAGGTTTGGCAGAGTAAAGTTCCTTCTTTTTAATTATTTCTAAAGCAGGGCTTGAGGGAAACTTGTCAGTAGAATCCACAAACGCACAAACCTGTCAGTAGAATCCACAAACCTTGGATTAGAGGTTTTCAGACCAGGTTCAGCTAGAATGTTACCATCCTATCACAGTTCATTTTAGGGAACCGTTACTAAAAAGTGGGAGGGTCACCAGTAGGGGAAAATGCACCTCCCAGGATGGAGAGAGCAAGGGGTGTGGCCGCAAGGCCAGCACGGTGCAGGTGTGATGGCACGAGCACTGGATGGCGTATTTGTACCACAGCAACCTTGACAGCAAAACACCTCTCTTTGTCCCAGTAGGCTGCAACAACTCAACCGGATGGAGGTCAGCTGAAGGGTGGAAGGCAACAATGCCATAATGTTTGATACTATGGGTTACATTTCCTCTACCTAATGATGTGAAGCAAAAACACTCCTTTAAAGCTAGCCCTGCATATGATCAGAGAAACTACACACCTGTATATCAGAGGGTAAACTGGCTTAGGCCAGTCCTGCAGTGGGTGACTCTCTGTTGAGTGGAAGGGGAAAGCAGCCATTTGCTGACCAGACTTGGGCATCTTGAGAATAGTATTGCCTTTTGTTGTTGTTGTTTAGTCGTGTCCGACTTTTCGTGACCCCATGGACCAGAGCATGCCAGGCACTCCTGTCTTCCACTGCCTCCCGCAGTTTGTTCAAACTCATGCTGGTAGCTTCTAGAACACTGTTCAACCATCTTGTCCTCTATCGTCTCCTTCTCCTTGTGCCCTCAATCTTTCCCAACATCAGGGTCTTTTCCAGGGAGTCTTCTCTTCTTATGAGGTGGCCTCATGTATTGGTGCCTCAGCTTCAGGATCTGTCCTTCCAGTGAGCACTCAGGGCTGATTTCCTTCAGAATGGAGAGGTTTTATCTTCTGGCATCCCATAGGACTCTCAAGAGTCTCCTCCAGCACCATAATTCAAAAGCATCAATTCTTCGGCCATCAGACTTCTTTGTGGTCCAGCTCTCACTTCCATACATCACTACTGGGAAAACCATAGCTTTAATTAATTCCTCCAGTATCGCCTTACTCAGATGTTATCCAATGAAAGGTTCTGGCATCTGTCAGATCAAGCATCCTACTGGTGCTGAGTGTTGCTTCCCTCCCACCCTCCTACCTCCATCCTATGACAGAATGGCAAATTGCATATTCTATCAATAGCTTTGAGGAACATTACTGTTATTGGTTGTCTTGAATATGAATGGGATAATTCCCAAAGTCCCCTCCCTTTTATATCATCCCCTCAGGTCACATTAGCATACAGATGGCCTGTAACAAATGAGGCATGAAAGATGTAGGTTTGAAGAGCCAGTAGCTGAAACCATGTCTTTAAATTAGATAGTTTTCAACAGACAATTATATATTTCTTGCAGTGTGGCTATGGATAAAACTCTTCAGCACCACCATCACCAGCGGGAAGACTGGCTGAGCTATGAGGTGATTTGCAGCTGGTGGATTTGCCTTCATTTAGAGAGTAAGTCGAGATTTTTCAAATTACCTTTTCCCCCTGAGGAGTTTTCTGACTATTGCCTAGACCACTTTCCCAAGAGGTGCTTATATTTTGTCACACAGACCCCCATTTTAAAATCTGATTTTCTTTCATGTTCTTTCTTCTTACTAGCCCCATTTCCTAAGGAAGGAGAAGTCAGGTGCTATGTAGCAAAAATGGCCAAGGGCCACAGGTGATAGTTTGTAAAGGCTATCTTCCTGTGTGGCAGTAGTGGAAAATGTGGATTTGGTTCATTTTGGAGTAGAACTACGAACTATTTCTGGTTCATCTTCTAAATCACATCTAGTGTGTGTGTTTTCTGGTTTATTTAAGCCATTTCCAATAGGGAAATACAAATTATGGGGGAAACTTCATCTGTTGACATTGTCATTGTGGCCTCTGGGCAGGGAAGAGGAGGGGTGTAGTTATTGTGTGTGCAGCCCCTGATTTGCTTTTGGGACCTATGCTTCAGATAGCAGCATATCTTGCGAACTGCCCTGAGATCTTTTGAGAAAGGGCAGTAAGTACAGTGGTACCTCGGGTTACATATTTAATTCATTCCGGAGGTCCGTTCTTAACCTGAAACTGTTCTTAACCTGAAGCACCACTTTAGCTAATGGGGCCTCCTGCTGCCGCCCCACTGCCACTGCACGATTTCTGTTCTCATCCTGAAGCAAAGTTCTTAACCTGAGGTACTATTTCTGGGTTAGCAGAGTTCTTAACCCGAAGCGTCTGTAACCCGAGATACCACTGTATATAAATCTAATAAGTAATATTAATTGTAATAACAGCATTTTAATGCTGAAAAATGGTTGAGGATCAACTATTTGTGAACTAGAGTTCATTCCAATGAAACTGGACTGAACTTGAGTTTATTTGTAAGGATGAACTGCAGCCAGTTCTTGTTTGGGCAGGATAAATGTGCACCAGAATGAGTTCCTTTTTAAGGTGAGCTTGCCCAGCACTAGGGACCTTCCAGTTGTAATTGGACTCCAACTCCAAACAGACTTGGCCATTGTGGCCTCTGGGCAGGGAAGAGGAGGGGTGTAGTTCAGTAACCTGCAAAGAAAAGTTGGTTTTCTAGCCTTGTTGTACACACTGACCTGGGAGTAAACCCCATTGAACTCAGAATTGCATATTTCTAGGCAGATATGCATATGCATACACACACACACGTATATGTATATGTATGTGTATGTGTAGGTAGAGAGATACAGATATTGTTGAAAAGAAAGCATTTTTAGCAAAGGACAGGGTACTGGAATAAATGTGATAAACTGGAATAGATACAGCTTAAGATTTATGCAGGTGATAATTTTGTATATTTTCCCCCTTTATCTTTACAAAAGAAGTAATTTTCTTCTTCTTGAACCAAAGTGTCTAAACCTACCCCAGCTGACTTCATTGCAGTTCACGAAGTTGGGTAATTAGTGTAGCGCAAAGACTTCTTTAAAAAGCACAGCAAAACACTTTGAAGCATTGTTAGTAGAATTTACTATTCATTTAAGGAAACAAAAGCAAATTAATTAAGAGAGCTTTAGTGGTAGCAAAGCACCTACTTGGTTTACCTCGCTCAGATTAAATTCTGAAGTGAGCAGTACCTTTGAAGATGAAAGTGGCTTTTTAATGAGCCCAATATCTGTGATTTGAGAATACCTCATTATTTTTAGAGGGAGACTAGAAAAATGAAAGAAACATTTCCCTTTAAAATTCTGATAGCCTGCCATTTTAAGTAGCCCTGAAAACTATAGCATCAGAAATATCTGATGGGTGAAAATTTTGCTGTTCACCTTATGCAGCGAGCCTGCGGAAGCACAGGAAATGGCGGTCGCTAGTAGTGCCATTTACAGAGGGTATGCCTAGCTTCAGTAACCGATGCACTGGTGACATCCTGGCAGAACCGGCCCGCCCATGAGGCAAGGTGACCGCCTCAGGCGGCAGTATCTACAGGAGCAGCAGATCTGATCTCCAAGGAATGCATCTGTCAGTGCCATGATCTGCCTCCTTGGCACCCCAACCCCAATGTCACCTCTACAGTGGCCTCTTGGCAGATAGGAGACGCTACTGGTCTCCTCCCATCCTTGTTCCTGATGGATCCCTATTTCCTGACCAAGCCTAGGGTACCTTACATAGACAGCTATTATTATTATTATTATTATTATTAAACACCATTTCTATACTGCTCAGTACAGTCGTACCTCGGAAGCTGAGCGGAATACATTCTGGAAGTCTGTTTGAGTTCCAAAACATTCGGAAACCAAAGTGCGGCTTCCGATTGGTTGCCAGAAGCTCCTGCAGCCAATTGGAAGCTGTGGAACCCACGTCAGACGTTCGGGTTCCAAAGAACGTTCGCAAACCATTTGCAGCATTTGGGAGCCAAAACGTTCAAGTCGCAAGTCGTTCAACTTCCAAGGTATGACTGCATATTTAAAATATCTCTAAGCCGTATACAGAAAACTGAAGCAACAGCAGACAACTTGAACACAAATTTTACAAAAATACAGAGTTACATATAAAAATGTTTCATTGATACAGGTTACTAATATATATATAAATGGCTATCAGTTCATTTTTCTTCTGACACTCTCTGCCTCTCAGCCTCCGGGTTCTCACCTAAGGTCCAAACAAAATTTACGCAGTGGTGTGCATCACTCATACGGCTGTTTCGTATTTGCACATGATTAATGCATCGGAGCAGGGAAGTGTGATCTCCTATCCAGGACAGATAACAAGGGACAAGCAGCTTTAAAATAAACGGCCTTAATTATGGCAGGAACCCACACTCGTTTTAAGGTAACACTAATATATACAGCTTGTTACCTGGGAAGAGACAATCTCTGGTATTTTTGTTACTTGGGCTATGAAAAGTGGGCCCACTGCCTCCTCTCTTGACTTAAGCAAAAATCCTCATTTGGATTTAATAGGGGTTCTGCCTGAGTGAAGACTGAAAGGTCATACTCAAAGGTACAACGTGAACAAATGAAAATCAAATGTGTTCGCAGTTAACAGCGGAACAGTGAAATGAAAAACAGCCTGCCCTCTCTATTTTTTTTCTGATTACTCCCTCGAGTAGAAAACTCATAAAACTTTAGAGATGGAAACATATTACAGAATTACAGGCTTTTTATTAAAAGTTTGTAGGTGTTATGGTCCCCCCCACCTCCAAACTTGATATATAATACTCATTCCTGAATGCACATTTTCCCTGGCTATGGAGCACTGCCAGTACTGAGTTCTGCCCCCTTTTCTGTGGCTGAAGCATTAGTCTTAGGATAGCTAGAATGCGGATAATAATCGTTTCAGAGGAATGGTGAAGGTGATTTTGAAGAAGGAGCATTACTCATAGTGTGACCACTGGGTTTTTTTGGTCATAATATCAGAATGCTGGAAGGAGCCTTGTCAGAGACAGTAGACCTGTGAATGCTCGTAGTTGAGGAACATGAGCAGGAAAGGACTATTGCACTCATGTCCTGCTTGAGAGCTTCTCATATGCAGATAGGAGGCCACTGTCAGAATGCTGACCTAGATAGGCCTTTGGATTGATCCAGCAAGGCCCATCTCATCTGTGCTACTTTGCTGCAGAACATCCAGATCTAGAGTATTCCCAACAGATGGCCATTCATTCTCTTCCTGACGACCTCCAGTCAAGGCGAGCCCACCACACCTCTAGGAGATTAGTTTCATTTCACCTCAAGTCAAAATCTACCCTTATGTAGCTCAAAGCCATTAGATATAATCCTGCCCTATGAAAGAGCAGTGAACAAGCCTTTGCCTTCGTCTAGGTGACATACCTTCAGGTATTTGAAAAGTTCTGTCATGTCCTGACCCTTGGGTCCCTTCCAATTCTATCCTCCCTCAGTCTTCTCTTCCGCAAGCTAAACGTATGCATCTCCTTCAAACTTTCCTCATCAGGCTTGTGTTCCATTTCTGTAACCATCTTCACTCCCTTCTCTGAACTTTAATTTTAAAACCTGTTTCACCAGAAGAATGTGTGTGTGTTTTACTTAATGATGCTGGTGAAATACCACTTAAGGTAAAGGTAAAGGTACCCCTGCCCGAACGGGCCAGTCTTGACAGACTCTGGGGTTTGTGCGCCCATCTCACATCTATAGGCCGGGGGCCAGCGCTGTCCGGAGACACTTCCGGGTCACGTGGCCAGCGTGACAAGCTGCATCTGGCGAGCCAGCGCAGCACACGGAACGCCGTTTACCTTCCCGCTGGTAAGCGGTACCTATTTATCTACTTGCACCCGGGGGTGCTTTCGAACTGCTAGGTTGGCAGGCGCTGGGACCGAGCAGCGGGAGCGCACCCCGCCGCGGGGATTCGAACCGCCGACCTTTCGATCGGCAAGCCCTAGGCGCTGAGGCTTTAACCCACAGCGCCACCCGCGTCCCTTACAGCTCCCTTAAAAACTGTTCCCTGCATAGAACGATTTTCAATCGCATGCATGCACAGGAGAGCATAGGAGGCAGTTTTATTAGTCCTATTAAAATGTTACAGTGAACATGGGAGTCTGATTTGCTTGAAGACTCCTATAAATCAAGATGGTATCAGTACCTTGAAAAAAAGATTGAATCAGTAAAAATTTAATCCTCCACTCCCCCACGCAGATGCCATTACCATTTAAAATAAATTCAAGAGATTATATTGATTGACCTCCTTAGTCTTGCCTAAAGACATCCACTCACAGAAGTTTCTTTGTGCTAAAACCAGAACTAGTCTAGGTTAGCTGTGGAAGTGGCAAGAAATATGGAGGGAAATACTGTAAAAATAGAATAAGGTAACCTTATTAAAGGTAATACGATTTAATACAGTTAGTTTTAATAAGCTATCCTAATTAAAGGTTAAGAACGCTGTAGAAAAGAAATGTTGTAAATTGCAAAAGCAGTCAGGGGTCTTTGTGTCGCATATAAATTCTCTCTTAAAGTGGCCACTTTAAAACTAAAATGATTATGAATTTTAGGTTCAAACCCAGAAAGGTGAAAGGTGTCTTCTGCTAATAGAATTTTCTCTGATAAACAACAACCAGAGGCGTCTCTGTTACTGTGTTATAGCAAAACAACAAAGAGTCTTGTAACACCTTGAAATTTATGACAGTTGCTTCCAGACCCTCCAAGTGTCCTTATATCTCAGGGACAATCCATGATTTACAGAAGCTGTCCAGGTTTCTGATTTGATCCCATAATGTCCCACTTTTCCTTAGGATGTCCCTATTTAATCAGATAAATACTGGAGGGTATGGAGTTATGTGACCCTTGAGCCAAGGAAATAAGTAACTGTACAACCTTTAGAAGACATTTGAAGGCAGTCCTGTGTGGGAAAGTTTTTCAATGTTTAATGTTTCGTTATGTTTTTATATATGTTGGAAGCTGCCCAGAGTAGCTGGGGCAACCCAGTCAGATGGGTGGGGTTTTATTATTGTTGTTATTGATTGATTGATTGATTGATTGATTGATTTGATTTATTACGGCCATTGTTGTTATTGTTATTGCTATTGCTATTATTGAATAGGACATTCCTATTTTCATCTGAGAAAAGTTGGAGGAGATGTGCTTTTATGGACTAGAGCACCACACACTTCTGATAAAATGGACTCTAGAACCTGACACTTGGTCGTCTGTGTCCAATAAAGGCTTTCAAAGTACCACCTTGTGCCTTTCTGGAGAGAAAAGGCAATGATAATACAAACCAGTACAAGAGAACAGCAACCATAGGATAGCAAAGTCAAAAAAACTAAATAAAAATGTTCTGCTGGCACAAATGGACATAAACAGGTGTGGAACCTGAGTCAACAGTTATTGCATAAGCCTCTGTAAGAGTTAACAAAGTTTGGCCATTTTCCAGTGTTGACAACTGACCATTATGTGGTGGTGGTGGTTGTTAGAGCTCTTATACCCCTCTCTTCATCCCAAAAAGCCCCCACAGTGGCTTATACACAAGCAGTTAAAACAAGATAGCCTTTGTTGCAATCAAGATGGGTTTTGAAGGGGCAGAGGAACCAGAGACCAAATTGCAACCATGCGCTGAATTATGGAGAAAGCTAGAGAGTTCCAGAAAAACATCTACTTCTGCTTCATTAACTACACAAAAGCATTTGACTGTGTTGACCATAGCAAACTATGGCAAGTTCTTAAAGAAATGTGAGTACCTGATCACCTCATCTGTCTCCTGAGAAATTGCTATGTGGGACAAGAAGCTACAGTTAGAACTGGATATGGAACAACTGGTTGGTTCAAAATTGGGAAAGGAGTACGACAAGGCTGTATATTGTCTCCCTGCTTACTTAACTTATATGCAGAATTCATCATGCGAAAGGCTGGGCTGGATGAATCCCAAGCTGGAATTAAGATTGCCAGAAGAAATACCAACAACTTCAGATATACAGATGACACAACCTTGATGGCAGAAAATGAGGAGGAATTAAAGAACCTTTTAATGAGGGTGAAAGAGGAGAGCACAAAATACGGTCTGAAGCTCAACATCAAAAAAACTAAGATCATGGCCACTGGTCCCATCACCTCCTGGCAAATAGAAGGGGAAGAGGCAGTGAGAGATTTTATTTTCTTAGGTTCCATGATCACCGCAGATGGTGACAGCAGTAACAAAATTAAAAGATTAAGTTAATTTTATGAGAAGATTGGTTTTGGAAAACTATTACAATGATATACACTGAAATTCAGCCAGGGGCATTTGAGGAAGTCACTTAACAATGTTACTAGGATTGGATCAAGTACAGTTAAGATGTATGTTTGTTCGTTTGTTTGTTTAAATTTTTTGAAAAACCAATAAAAAATTTTTGGAAAAAAATATTAAAAGACGCCTGCTTCTTGGGAGAAAAGCAGTGACAAACCTAGACAGCATCTTAAAAAGCAGAGACATCACCTTGCCAACAAAGGTCTGTATAGTTAAAACTATGGTTTTGCCAGTAGTGATGTATGGAAGTGAGAGCTGGACCATAAAGAAGGCTGATCGCCGAAGAGTTGATGCTTTTGAATTATGGTGCTGGAAGAGACTCTTGAGAGGCCCATGGACTGCAAGAAGATCAAACCTATCCTTTCTGAAGGAAATCATCCCTGAGTGCTCACTGGAAGGACAGATCGTGAAGCTGAGGCTCCAATACTTTGGCCACCTCATGAGAAGAGAAGACTCCCTGGAAAAGACCCTGATGTTGGGAAAGATGGAGGGCACAAGGAGAAGGGGACGACAGAGGGCGAGATGGTTGGACAGTGTTCTCGAAGCTACCAGCATGAGTTTGACCAAACTGCGGGAGGCAGTGGAAGACAGAAGTGCCTGGCATGCTCTAGTCCATGGGGTCACGAAGAGTCAGACACGACTAAACGACTAAACAACAACAAATTTGCCAAACATATTTTCTATGCTGCGGGAAATGGGGAAATTGGAAGGGGGGGAATTTTTAAAGGTCTAAAAGCCATTTCTATGCTTCCCTGTTCTGCATGTTTTGTGATCTTAAATCTCTGCTGGGTCTCTCTCATCAAAGAGTCCCTGCCCCAAACCTGTATCTAGACATCCAGGGAATTTCCCTTTTTATTATACCCTATCTATTTGTCTTTCCCAGCTAACAAATAGCAGAGCTGATGGAGTGAGCCCTGCTTCCCATCTCTCTCGCTGGCAGAACGGCTGCTCCCAGGTGGCAGTTAAGAGAGAGGAGACCTGCTGGAGCTGGCCTGAGATTAAAAAAAGGAAGCAGCCAAGATTCACAGTGTGCTTATCCAGGGCTATCACCAAAGGAGGCTTCTGTTATTGATATTCTCCTTTAGACAACCCGCAGCGCTGCCTTGTAGTGCTTCCCTTTTCTGGTTCTTTAAAATGAAAGGGATTTATTTTATTTTATTTGCTACTCCCACAACTCTCCAGTGATTAACAACCTAATATTTTCTTCTGTGGCTTTGAAGCGGAAGAGTTCTTCGTTTTTAAAGGAGAAATTGCCAACCTTCTGACAACTAGTATTTAAGTGGAGGTTGCATTGCTCAGTCATCTTGAAAACAAATTCCGTTCAGTCTCAGTTTATTTGTTTCAGCCATTAGCCATAACAACGTCCACACACAGTGTGCAGCCATTTAAACAATTTACAAAGTAAAATGGTCTGGTATGTAGTCCAAAATACGAGAATGAACAAAGTCTGCAGGAGTTTGGCCAGAAAGGCTGCTCTCTGAGTCATTCTCTATAACATTTGCTATCTTCTCTAGCCTGGTGGTTTCCAGATGTTTCGGAATGAAACTCCCATAAGCTCCAGCCAATGTGGCCAATGGTCAGATGTCAATGGGACTTGTAGTCCAAAATCCCTAAAGGGCATCGGATTGTGGAAGGCAGTTCCATATTCTCCTTGGGACTAATGTCTATGATTTATTTATTTTTCAAATTTTCAAAAAAACCCACACCTTATCTAGTGAGACAGAGGGCAGACAACATTGCCACATGTCCTCATCATGCCTGTTTCCATGGACATGAAGCAATAAATTACATTTTGATTTGCACCCTCTAGTACTGAAGCAGTTATTAACTGAAATTTAAGCATGGTGAAATCTTTCTCCCAGTGGTATTTCAGTTTTGATCAAGTAATTTTTGCACCAAAGAGCCATCTTGACTCTGGTCGAGGATATCAAACCTTTTCAGGGCTAGTTTTAGATTCCCGACAAGCAGCTGTCTTGATGAAATAATAAACTATAGAGAAACCAGATGAGTGCATTATGTGAACGATGTTCTGAAGCCTCGTTAGATGTTTCAGAGTGAATTTGCTCAACAAGACATACGTAGTTTGGAGAGCTTCTCTTGGGAAAACATTGACTAGAGTAAGCCAGCAATTGAAAACTGAAATGTCTCCTCATTGCAACTGAGTGCTTATGCTTCTGTTATAAAATGATTGTCTGGTCTGTCTTCAGTTTAGAAGTGCTGGTATGTGTCCTTCAACTCAGAGAGCTAGAAAACAACCATCTCAAATATCAGTAGTTCTGAACCTATTTAACTTTTTGTGAGTCAAAATGCCGAACAAGAAGATTCTCTTTATAGCTGAAAATTAGCACATTGGCTTTCTCATCGTAATCAATCTTCAAAGTCCTGCTTGTGATATAGTCATAAGGCCACAAATAACATCTTCAAGCCAACATTGGAACACCATATTATTTGAGGTAGAAGCAGAGAAAGCTTACTATCCCTGAATGTCATGGAAACAACTCATCACCACTTAACCCCAAGACAATATAATTAAGCAAAAAAAGTTAAGAAAGGGAGATAGTGCAGAGGCGACTTTGACACTCTGGGTAACTGGTATTCTATCAGATAAAGAAACTGTCTCTGAGAGCTTAGTCATCAATAAGGTTCCAGTATAAAAGCAATGCATGGTCTGGACAAAGCAATCGGCAACAGGGAAGACATTCTAGAAGACTGCAGCATCCACGACACCAGTGTTCATTTATCCCAAATTGTAAATGAGCAAATGGAATCCCTTTGAAAATTCCCCCATAAAAGTTATAGTCATGGTGGTTATGGACGTGCCAGCCATTCTTTTTCAGATCTGTATTGGGTTAAGCCTATACTTGGATTTCTAGGTTGTATCTGTAATTCCCTAGAATCATATTGGCAAAGGGCTTATAAGACTGCTCACGCCCTGAATGGCTTGTGATAGGAATTAACTGAAAAATAATGTAGGGTACATACACATTCTATCCTGTTTCCTTCATTTACAGGCTGCAGAGAGCCTGGAGCTTTTTTGTGCTCCAGGAGTTAAAAGATTCTCTGTCCAGAAAATACCTACAAGATAAGACCATTATTCTTTAGACAGTATTACAGGGGAAGAAATAGAAAAAACAAGGTTAGACAGGCCACATCATTTTTAAAATGGCATTATGGACTTTTTCTAGTTGTTCTGCTTCTGCCTTGGAAAATGATAGATGTTCCTGGTTTCTCAGCCTTTCCTCCAAAAGCTATTTTGAAATGCAAACCACTTGGACAATGCACACATTGGAATGAAGCTGCCGGTTGCTGAGAAAGTGCTTAACTGCCTCTTCAAATAAATGGCCTTTAAAAGTATTTAATGTTGGCTGGATTGCAAACCAGGTAATTTTAAAATAAAAGTTCTTGCCTATTCAGCACCTTATTTGATACAATGGAGTGTGACATCACAGACTGAAAACCGTAGGTGGCTGTAAACAAGGACAAAGTTTCCATATGCTACAGCTGTGGCAAACTCATTACTCATCCCGGGACATAACAAATATATGCTGTCCTCCATCATTTTCCAAAGGCCAGCTGGATGGTTAAGCCACATGGTTTCCTATGAGCTTGTGAAGCCAAGTCAACCATATACGACATCACTTTTTCTTTTGCACAAAGTGAAAGCTGTGTATTTTAATTTCCAGGGATGCTTTTTCAAGCAATGATAGACTCTTTTATTTGTGAAGGCATGAGATATTCTAAAGGAGTGCCATGATTTCAGAAATATACTGTACAGTAGTTGAATATACTATAGTTGTGGGGAGGGCTATGTTCAGGGCTGGTCTAAGACAGTTTGCTGCCTGAGGCAAAGGATAAGATGCTGCTTCTCCCCAATTCAATGTACAAAAACTGTATGGGAATGTTGAGGGATGCATGAGAGGATATATTGTTTGATTACATAATTTCCAACTTGTGTTAACAAGTTCTACAATTTAGCAGAATAACATTCCCCTTTTTAAACTTGCACAGCGGATGCGTTTGCTCAGGCTCGCTAAAGCCTTTAAAACACGTTTCTTTGTTAATTCACCATTTAGTCCCTCATGAAAAGATAGACATGACACAGTCTTCTATAAAAGTATAAAAAAGAGTTTACTCACACATTCTGTTCACAATTGGATCCCAGAAGGGAGACTTAAGTTACAAAAGTAATACAGTGGATAGTATCATTATATGATCAAGTCATCATCATCATCATAATAATAATAATAATAATAATAATAATAATAATAATAATAATAATATTTATACCCCACGCATCTGGCTGGGTTTTCCCAGCCACTCTAGGTGGCAATGGACTTCATTGTATCTAGGTGAAGTCAGATGTTTCCTGGTACTATTCTGTACTTTTTGGAGACAGATAGAATCATATAATTGTAGACCCATCTTATTAAGTTGTGGGTGGACATAGCAGTCGACACAGAGATTTCTCCAATGGTTCTTTATAGTAAGGTGGAACTGAACTGAACTGAACAGCTCAGCCGGCCTGCTTTTATAGGCAGCCGGCTGTCAACATTGTAACAACAACAACCCAGTGTTTCCTGCCTAAATTAACTGACGTGGACCTGAGTGAAAACTATATACACAATACCCCTGGTGGCCAGGGTGAGAACTTCAATACATAACACATCTAGTCCACTCCCCTGCGCTGCAGGAATGTTTTGCCCAACATGGGGCTTGAACCCCTGGGCAGAGGCAGAGGAAGAGGTTGCACACTGAGGGCGGGTGACATACAGGTGCACCGCCCGCCTGCGACTCCAAAGCCTACCCCAGGCCATCAGCGGAAGGAGCAGAACTGCAATACCTTGCCGGCGGCCTTCCCCCCCTTTCCCCTTCATTTTGACAGCTCAGGGAAGGCTTGGGAGTCACGGGCGGGCGGTGTGCCATTGTCCCCCACTCCTGGGCTGCTTCCTGGGGGGGAAGCCTCCCCTCAGCTGTCAAAAGGAAGAGGGAAAGGAGGAAGGCTGCTGGCAAAGCAGTGTAGCTCCCTCTCCCCGCCCCCCGCCCAGGAAGCAGCCCACCATGGGCGGCTCGCTCCGCCCCTCTGGGTGGCTCACTGTGGGCAGCACCCCCTGGAACGCTGGCCCTGCCCCCTGGGATGCTGACCCCGCCCCCATGACCCCGCCCCCGGGTGCCAGAGCAGCTAGCTCCGCCTCTGCCCCTGGGATTAAGTCTCATGCTCTAATTAATATTCTTGTCTAGCTTCCGACTGGCGTATCCTCTAAGCCTTCCATGACAAAAGGCAATTCCCAGAGATTGCCTTCACATGGTGAACAGGTCTTCAGAATCCCCAAAGATGAGGCATATGCACCTTTGCAATATATGTGTAATTGCTGTGTTGACACTGTGTGCCAGCCCACCGTTGTAAGTTTAAAGCTTTCAGTTGCATACATACCTGCACCCAAACTGTTCCTCATTTCTTATTCCGTTGTCTTGCTGGTTCAGATTAAAGCCTTGGCTAGATGAGACCTACAGCGCTGCAGTACTAAGACCAGGAAATGAATGCATCATAAACACTCAATATTTGTTCTGTACAAGACTTCTGTACAATTTGTAAACTTCCATATTCATTCATCTGTTTATTTATCTTTCATTAGCTTGGACAATCTCCAGCATTTCTTTGCATGGTTTTCCACAAATAAAAATGTGCGAAGGGCTCAGCTGCTGAAATTTTAAGTGCTAGTCCCTTTCATTCAAAATAGCCATTAACCTTTCAAAATTGGGCTTGGAAATGAAGCAGAGAATCTAAAAACCAGAAAACGGCTTCAAAACTGATTTTGTTCATCCTTTGATTTCTGCTTGATTTAGAAACCAATGAACGTTGACTTTGGATGCCTCCACACCAACCATATTGCATGTGACCTTTGCATGAAGGTGGGGCACAGTTTACCTCACATATTGGGGATCTTTATTTCCTTATTGTCTCCACGCAAAAATAAAAAATAAAATGATGGGGGCATTTTGTGCAATTGAGTGCAGATGCACTCTAACTTCCTAGATGTTCCTGGACAGGGGCGCCAACTCCTAGAGGTCCAGTGATTTTGCCTCCCCCCGTGGGATGTAACATCACTGTAGCAGTCAAATACAACATTTCCTATTTGCCCAGAGTGGACACACAGGGGAATGTTGCTCCAGCCCGGAGGACTTCCTGTCACACCTGGTCTGGAGCATCCTCCCCCTGGGTGTGACCAGGTAGATGGGTGTGACCCTGGCAGACACTATAAAGGGGCTAGTTGCGCAGCCATCTTCCTCTTATGCCATCTCTTATGCTGCTCTCTCTTGACTCCTTCTCTCCATTTTGCCTTTTGCTGTCTGCTGGCTCTCAGCCAGCAGCACATGGGCTCATCCCTCACAGAGGATGAACGCACACTTTTCTTTTTAACTGTAACTACAAGCTAAAGCCTGCCTTCAGGACCATACTGTGAACTGAATGTAAGTAAACCTTATCATTACTTGTAAAAGAAGACTGTTGTGTCATTATTGTTTTTAAGAGGGAACTAAAGGGGATTTACCAGGAACAATCCAATTTGGACAAGCCAGACTGGATTGCTTAACTCACGTGGTTCTAGCAAATCCATCAACTAGGTTCCTGCAATGTACAAGGGAATGTGCTCTGCTACTAGCTCACTAGTATGAGTAAGGAAGGGTAATATTTCATGAATATATCCTCTCTTGCTATCCTCAACATTCCCACAACCCCATGTTCTGAATGATCAGGGGGTGATAGAGGCCAAACATGGAATTGATCATGGTGTGGCTTCAGTGGCCAGCTTCTCCTCCTGCTTCAGTTATTCAAATGCTGCTAATGTTTTCAAATGTTTATTGTAATTCTTCATATATTCCACAAATTTCCCTCATTTTCTCTTAAATCTTTATTTCTTTTGGTCTCAGATTCTATATTTTACTCAGCCATTTTCACATATTCCATCTGATTTATCTGCCGACATCATTCACATGTGTCATTGCCCTCCCAATCTTCAGCGCAAGTTGGCGCCTCTGTTTCTGGATATTGTCCTGTTGTCCCTTTCACAATCTAAGAAACTTTCTTTTATATTTCAGTTTTGTTTTTCAATTTTCTTTTGGATGAATTTGCACCAACTGCTAGGTTGGCAGGAGCAGGGACCGAGCAACGGGAGCTCACCCCGTCATGGGGATTCGAACCGCCGACCTTCTGATCGGCAAGCCCTAGGCTCTGTGGTTTAACCCACAGTGCCACCCAGTTATTGAATCGAAAATGGGATACCACCAGGGCATGGGGGGACTTGAAGGGTGAAGGTGCAGAGCCAAATAGCTCCCAACCTTTTCCAGACTGAAAAGTAGCCCCACAAAAACGCTTGGAAGACCAAAATGCATTTTCTTCTTCTGGAGAAGGCTGCCCAACTACCTGTGTGGTGTCCCACCTTCCTTATGAACCACTGGCTGCAAGCTAAAGAGAATCAAGTCAGTATTTGAACACGCTTTTGTTGTTTGCCTTTTTTCTTGAGCATGGATAATCTCTGGCCCTGGAAGAGATTTCCAGGGAACTTGTGTTTCATACCACTGCTCCAGATTCGCCTGCCAAGATCAACATCTCTTCCCTTTGGGGGGACCCTTCTGTTCTGCACGTGGTGTCAGTTTGGTTTTCTATGTCTTTCATAGTCTGGTTTCGTCTTTATATCTATCTATCACTGTATGTGACAAGCAGGAGAAGCTTTCAAGAAAGGAGTACATAGCTGTCTGTTTAATAGGAACCATCCCCTCTGCAGGGAGAAATAAGAAAAGTATAGGAAATGCTAGTATCCTACATGACTGTTGTCGAGCATGTTCATGTTCAGTTACTTCCTTAATGAAATACTAATGTGAACAAAACACGGAAAACGTTAAAACACTGCTTTGAGAGTGTGCCAGCCTCAACAAAGGACATGTCTATGTTAAAATGACGCCACTCAGATGGGCACCATTGCCATTATAAGAGAACAAGAGAGGTGTTTGTGGTGAGTACCAGCACCTCTCTTTATAGAAAAATAGCACTGGACTTTACATATATTTTAGAATATCCTTGTTATGAAACTTTCTGGTGTGCATTAATATGTAAACACTGTAATGTTGTAACTACAGTCGTACCTTGGAAGTAGAACGGAATCCGTTTCGGAATTCCAGTCGACTTCCAAAACATCCGAAAACTGAATCACGGCTTCTGATTGGCTGCAGACGCCATGGAAGCCCCGCCGGATGTTCAGCTTCCAAAAATAGTTCGCAAACCGGAACAGTCACTGTTTGAAATGTTCAGGAGCCAAAATGCTCAGGAACTAAGCTGTGTGACTGTATCTAAATCTAAACTGCTGATACACAACCATTTTGATAAACATTGCAAAGTGACAATGATAAATACTACTGAGCACCCATTGTTTTTGAAAGGTGCAGGTGTTTTGGTGCAATTTTCCCCTTGATCTTTCTCCCTTCCTTCCTTCCTACCTTCCTTGGACGAATAATCTCAGTCAATTGGGATTCATGGAAGAAATGTCAGATTTGCCTGCTTGCTACCATCACAATGGGCAAATAAAGTCAATTCAGAGTTGACAGTCAGAACTTCCCAGATTAGTCAGATGAGTTGTCCTAGCTAATCAGGGATCACATAACAAATGTGACTGCATTGTTTAATACATAAGCAAACAAAGGAGGTTATGTGCGGATATCACTGATATACACAGAAGTCAGTGTACTGTGAAGGCAATGCTTCCTTAATAGGTGGACACTTTCAAAACCTTGTAGTTATTCAAAGGGTAGAGGCATTCTTTGACACTGTCAGATGTTTTCACAAAAACTGGTGAGTGCTATTGACTGAGCCTTTAATGCAGCTATTGAATTGTACAGTACACATTTTATGTTTGCGGATCCAACCTGAGACAGGGAAGCTGCCGCTAACAGAGCCATATTGGGTTCATTATTTATTGGCGTTTCGTGGTGTTGTTTAAAAAAAGAGTTCAACAGCTGAAGGCTGTGGGTGTGTAAAAATGAGCACATTATATGTAACAGCGAGAGGTAAATGTGGGACTCTGCTGCTTGGACACACAGAAATTATTTCTGGCTGGCAATTGTGTAGACTGGCTCTTCTTATCTATTACTTGAATGCCTACTTCTCTACCTAAAAAATATATATGTTATTTTTGATGTATTTTGTTTGCAAAAACACACATTTCAGATAAGGTACATTTTAAAGGCAATTTCTTTCTTTTTGGGGGGCAGGCAGTGTAGGGCCAGTGTGACATTTTCTAGACAACTTTATAGGGTAGACATTACAGAACAGTGGAAAATTGCAGCAGAGACAATGCTACACAATGGTTTTGGAAGATCATAAAAAGAAGCTTAAGGGCAATTTTGTTCAGCTGTGCCGTATGGAATGCTTCTGACATTCCCCTTAATATGCATTATGGAAAAGCGCAGAAAATCCATTGGGCCCTGTTTCTTCCTAGAGCGCTCTCTGCTTGATGCGAAGAGTTGAAGTTGATTAAGTGGGCAATTTATAAAAGCTTTGACCCCAATCTCTTGGAATGCAAGCTGTGTACACATTTCCATTTACTCTGGCTCCAGCGTGCTCCCACTGCTGGTGTTTGAAACCGAGTACACATGACATGAGCCACAATCCATATATATTCTGTAGTTTCTTGAGAAATATGGCTGTTTGCTGCGCTTTCCCTCCAACCAGCTACTGTACTCTCTGATTTGAAAAAATCAGCTGCGATTAAGCAGACAGCGTTTGTGCATGCTGAAATATACTCGGAGTCGAGAGTGGATTTCATGCTCTTTATTCAGCTCATAGTGGTGAGGAGGAATGGATGTTCCCCTGAGATGTCTGCTTTATATACATTATTTACACAATGGGCCCCGCGTGATTGGATAATTCCATAATTCTCCTGTAGGCCAATCAGGTTGTGGATTCATTTCCATCTGAAGCTGGATTGGGTGGCTCCTGCAGACCAAACATACTGCTGCATTGTTCTAGGACCAATCAGACTGCTGCATTCCGAATCCTATTGTTCTAGGACCAATCAGACTGCTGTATTTTGGATCCTATTGTTCTAGGACCAATCCGACTGCTGCATTTTGAATCCTATTCAACTCAGTACATAACACACGCATAGATGACAATGCATGTGCAGATCGCAGCTTCAATGAATGGGATTTTGGCTCGGGGAAATAAGTCAGTTGATGCACATTGGGTGAAGACATTTCTACCTACTCACTGTTGTGTACAACAATATAAGAAAATGACTTGAAATACAGCAGGGGAGAGCAATTGTGCTGTGTTTCAAGCTGCTGTGAATGGAATCAGAGAGGCAGAAGCACTGACCTCCAGGCTCCAACTGAAGTAATTGCTGGAATAGCCACTTACAGTGCAATCCTATGATTGCAATCCACCTTCATCGTTCTGCCCGGACACTGAGGTCCAGGGCTGAGGGCATTCTGGCGGTTCCCTTGCTACGAGAAGCCAAGTTACAGGGAACCAGGCAAAGGGCCTTCTCGGTAGTGGCACCCACCCTGTGGAATGCCCTCTCACCAGATGTCAAAGAGAAAAATAACTACCAAACTTTTTAGAAGACATCTAAAGGCAGCCCTGTTTAGGGAAGCTTTTAATGTTTAATAGGTTATTGTATTTTAGTGTTTTGTTGGAAGCCTCCCAGAGTGGCTGGGGAAACCCAACCAGATGGGTGGGGTATAAATAATTAATAATAATAATAATAATAATAATAATAATAATAATAATAATAATAAATGGGTCGTATCCAGCACTGCTGTAACTCTAGTGCAGCAGGCTTCAGCTTGTGCAACAGAACTTTCTCCTGCTCTCTTCTGCAGCCCCTCAATGTGATCTCAAAAATCAGCTCCAAGGGGTTAAAGGACCACAGGGCATGCAAGGAGAGGAGGAGAGGAGACAAGAGGAGAGAAAACTCTAATTGAACAAGCAGAACTGTGTGTGTGCTGTATATCTAATGAGAGGTAAGACCACTGAGTTCCATAGTACCTATACTGATATAAGCATTCATAGAACTGCAGTTTTAGGGCATCAGGAATTTGCTGGGTTATGTTGGGAAATGTTAGGAATGCACTGGGCGGCTCCCAACAGAACACTAAAAACAGAATAAAACTTCAAATATTAAAAACTTTCCTAAACAGGGATGCCTTCAGATGTCTTCTAAAAGTCAGATAGTTGTTTATTTCATTGACATCTGATGGGAGGGCATTCCACAGGGCGGGCGCCACCACCGAGAAGGCCTTCTGCCTGACTCCCTGTAACCTCACTTCTCGCAGTGTGGGAACCACCAGAAGGCCCTTGGAGCTGGACCTCAGTGTCCGGGCTGAACAATGGGGGTGGAGACGCTCCTTCAGGTATAATGGGCCAAGACCATTTAGGGCTTTAAAGGTCAGCACCAACACTTTGAATTGTGCCCAGCCCAGTATAGTGCTGCCCATATCTTTAGCATTTTTGGCAAACCAGGTTTGTTTGTTCGTTCACAATATTTAGATCCTGCATGCAGGAACAATTGTTTACTGCTTACTTATTTATCTAATTGAAAATAATTTTTAGATTGCTTTTGCTTTCCAAGCTGTCAAAGCTGCCTACAATCAAAAACAAGAGCAGGGTGGGTATCGCAAAATTATCCAACTTAAAAAGAAGAACAAAAAGAGCACAGTCTTCAAAATTAAACCAGTCACCAGTATCAACTTGATTAAAAACATGATGAGGTAGATCAGGTGTAGAATGTTGTTACACACTTCCTGCTTCCCCCAAGGGCAAGAAGTTTCAGGAGCAGCACTGCTAGGATTTGTTTCATTTCGGCTGCATACACACCCTACAATTAAAGCACCTTTAAATACATCCCCCCCCCCCCCGAAAAAAGAAAAGAATCTTGGCAATTGTAGTTTACCCCTCACAGACTAACAATTCCCAGCCCTCTTAATAAACTAGTTTCCAGGATTATTTGGGGGGGTGGGGGGTGGGGATGTGCTGCTTTATGGTGTGTCCACAGCCTTGGATGAGAGAAAAGTGTCTCTGTTTACAAAATATCCAAACAGGATTCTTTAACGATCTCACAGCTCTGTCCAGGGGTGCCAACTTGAATAAAATATTGTGGGAGCCCTGACATAATTGATCGCATGATGCAGTGTACACACACCATTTGAAGGGGAATGCCCATCAACTTTTGGGGGGCAGCCCCCCTCAAATACTTTCTTCTGGTAGCTCAGGCCCCCATGAATCCCAAGGCGTTGGGTCATATGGCTCAGTCACTCACTTGCTCACTACCTCTGAATCTATGTCTTCAGAAATGCCCGCTGCTCTTCCTCTTCTCTTAGCTGAAGGGTTCTGACATTTCTCCAAGCTCTGATAAGCATCTCATTTTGAGAAAGCCACACACGCACCCAAAATAGACAGATCTCCCAACTGTCAGGAGACCAGCTCCTAGCCATTAGCTCCCTCCCAGCGATGGAACATGAGCTGATCGGCTCAGACAGTTAACTAGCAATCCAACAAATGAATGATCAGTCAGCAGCTGTGACACCACAGATTATTTAATATTGTTAAATCTGCAGCAGGAACCATTTACAAGGGAAGCGTCCCAGGGAGGGAATTCAAAAGGGCCTTGGATGCAACAGATGCTGGCAATAGTCCAGTTGTTGATATTTGGAGAAGGGCTTCCTGGGAACTTAAGGGACAAATAAACTCACAGCAATGGCTCCCTCTTCTTGAGCATTAATCTGAAATTTTAAAAAATGTTAAGGCAATGTTTCAATGCTATTTTGCCCCCTACAGGCTATGCAAGATATATAATGAAAACATATATTTCCAGAGTTGCAAAAGGACTAAGGCAGACTTCATGCGCATCTTCTGGGACAGAACCTTTTTGGATTATGCTTTTGAATATAATGCAAGAAAGCACAGACTATGCAGTACCTAGAAATCCAAAAGCAATTATTTGCAGGCTTTGATCTGAAAATATATAAATGCTAATCTTCGATTAGCAACCAACTACGCTTTTGACTAAAGTGAAACTCGAAATAGCTCAGCAATGGGAAAAATAAAGACCCTCCAGCAAGCATACAATGGTTGGAGAAAACTTGGGGAGAATGTCCTGACCTACAACAGAAATGCTTTCAAATATAATTATCAAAATTTTATTGAAAGATAAGCCCTGTTCATTCATATATTTTTTTGAATGATAAACTTAACAGATGAAACACTGATATATAATCCCTTTATGTTAATTTAATAATAATCTATAATTGTGTAAACAGTTTTCTCCAATCAATTTTATCTCTCATTTTCCACTTTATCATACTTTTTGCTTTTCACTGAATTAGGGCGATTGTAATTTTTTTAAAAAGGTAAATAAAGGAAGGAAAGTTGTCCTTCCTCTTTATGCTGAGCCCAACACACTTGCAACTGTAACCAGTCCCTTGAATTAGGCCTAAAGGAAAAAAGGTAATTTTCAGCACATTCGATACATTAGCGGTCAAAAATGTTTCTTCCTCCCTGCTACATTGAAGGAGACAGGAAAAGAGAACTAGCTTTACACCATTCTTCACTGGCAGTTCCATCTAGAGTGCATTGCACTAGGCAATCCCCAAGATCACATCTTGCAAATATATAGGCACAATCCAAAATTCAGCATCATTGATTTCAACAGATGAGTTAAGTATGTACTTAAGTCTCTTGGCTGAAATTTATCAGTGCAACCTAGCCTTATGCACATTATATCTGTAAGCCTCCTTGATTCCTCGTCAGGGAAAAAGGCTGGGTATAAATAAAAATACGGTAAGGTAAAGGTAAAGGACCCCTAGATGGTTGTGTCCAGTCAAAGGCAACTATGGTGTTGTGGTGCCCATCTCGCTTTCAGGTCAAGGGAGCCAGCATTGGGCACTTGTTCAACTTGTTCAACGTCTGGTCCAGCAAATTGAATATGCAATGGAATGAGGACTGAGGTATTCACAGAAAAAATGGGCTGGATCTGTTGCATTGCTCTTCAGAGGGAACAAGTCTGGCTGGATCCAGGAAGTAGAAAAAGGTAGGAAAAAGTAAAGGACCCCTGGACAGTTAAGTCCAGTCAAAGGCGACTATAGGGTTGTAGTGCTCATCTCACTTTCAGGCCGAGGGAGCCGGTGTTTGTCCACAGACAGCTTTCCAGGTCATGTGGCCAGCAAGACTAATCCGCTTCTGGCATGACAGAAACCAAAGCGCACAGAAACACTGTTTACCTTCCTGCCACAGTGGTACCTATTTATCTACTTGCACTGGCGTGTTTTCAAACTGCTAGGTTGGCAGGAGCTGGAACAGAGCAACGGGAGCTCACTTCGTCGCAGGGATTCAAACTGCCAACCTTCAGATCGACAAAGCCAAGAGGCTCGGTGGTTTAGACCACAGCGCCACCCGCATCCCTTTGATATAGTATTGACAACAATAATGATAATAATAATAATAAAATGGAAAGGAAAGGAAAACAATAACAACAATAACAAACCCCATGGGGTGGATTGTGTTTTTATGTTTGTAGGATGCACAGTTTTTGTTTGTTTTATGTATAAATCTCTAGTACATCCTTCGGGGAATGGGTCCCATACTGAATTTTCTAATTCAGTACATAGATAACCATCCTGAACTACCCTCTTATACTTTCAGAAATCAAAGCTCTGAGTCAAAGATTTATTCTTATTCAACGGTTAAGTGGATCCATGGTATATTTTCTCAAGCCACACCCCACTGAAGTTAACAGGAAAAGTATAATTAACCTTTCTGCTAGTGTTGCATATTAACTAGCAGGGTGGTTGGGTGAGAAATAAGTGGATTCTTCAGTGCCATAAATTCCCTTATTGGTTCTGCTAAAATGTAGAAAAATAAAATTGTTTACCTAACCAATTCAACAAAATCTGCATTTAGGAAAGACAGTGAATTTCCTTTCTTTTCTTTTGTGTTTTTCTCTAATTTGTAATTCAGTTTTCTCCTTTAACATAGCTATTGGTTAGGGAAGATAATCACGGATTGGATTTAATTGCACCATGAATGCACAAAGAGGTCATAAGCAGGATATTTAAATTTGTAGGTTGTCATACTTCTACATGACACAGCCCAGCACAAGAGTATACCTGCTGCATGTTATGGTTCATAAAAATTAAAAGCATCATTTTCAAAACCTGGCCGCCTGTGTGTCTGTAGGAACGCACCTTCACTAGGGAGTTGGCGTGACCGGAATCAATGGAACTTGACTGTAAGAAAACCCGCTTGGGACTGCGCAATCCTCTACATGTCTGCTTGGAAGTAAATCCTTTTGTGGAGAACAGGACATGCTCCTTCCTAAGTACATGTGCATAGAACTGCATGGTCAATTTCCCATGGAACTTTCATTTGACTGCACTAGAACTATTCATGTACGTGGAGAGTTAGAGGAAAAAAAGAAATTCCTGTACGAAATTATCGTGTGGAGTTTCAATGAGCTGTAAACAGTGGGATAGATCTGACTAAGTCTGGGTGGGAACTTCAAGCCTGGGAGCCTCCAGGCCTCTCGTTTTGGTCCTTGGGACTCTCTCCTTGAATGTTTTGGCCCAATTGAGTTCTTGAACTGTAATAATTCCACGAGGGAATGCAGTCCTCTGACCGTAAAAAAAGGGGGGGTTTCCCACTGCTGCCTTGTACCATGGAGGCAGAAAACAGTAGTGTTCTGAATGGAAGGAAATTGAAAATATTTGGTAGCTTCCTAACGGACATAACGATCTGATTTGTTAAGGCTCGGGTAGGAAAGAAAGTGTTCAAGTGAGTGAGGGGCTTTATTTTTGTCAACTTTAGCAAGAATACTGTCTAGCAGATGATTGATAGTTGCTTAGCCGTGACCAGTGAGTAATGGCCGAGGGGAGATCTGAACCGGTGATTTCTGAGCTCACAGGCTTAAATACTTTGCTGACTTGCGCGGCAAACAGAACCCACTAGTGACTTGTGCTTCCTGTTTTAAATGCTTTTCTTTTCCCCGGTGGAGGGAGACTCTTTTACACCACCCCAGATTCATTTTCTCCAGACACAGGGCACTGGAGGTGAAAGCCCCTGAGAAAGCTCTATTTGATAACATGTTATTGGTGAGTGAACTGTAATCCTGAAAGTAAAAACACACCGTTCAATAAATCATACATAAGCACACAAGAAAGCTACAACTATTTATTTTTCTATTATATTTGCTACTGCTCTCCTCACAAAAGAATGATGGACTCTCCCATAAGCCCATTATTCAGTGAAGGAAATTTCATATCCCCGGAAAAAAATTCACACCAGCTGTAGGTGTTCCCAAGGAGTAGTTTTGTGCTAACCCTTGCTGATAAGTGCCATATATTTCATGCCATGCAGCCATCTGATATGTTGTAAACTGCAATAAAAGCAGGTGTTTTATTTTATTGTGTGTGTGTGTGTGTTTGAGCGCGTATGGGTGTGCTACTGTTTGCTCTGCGCAGAATTTTTACTGAGGCTGAAGAAAATGGCAAAGAAATAACTGTATGAGCCTTTTCTTGAGAGGAAATTTACCAACTGTATGAGTGCGTCTAGTATACCTATAGGGATGCAGGTGGCGTTGTGGTCTAAACCACTGAGCCTTGGGCTTGCTGATCAGAAGGTCAGTGGTTCGAATCCCTGCTATGGTGTGAGCTCCTGTTGTTCAGTCCCTGCTCCTGCCAACCTAGCAGTTCGAAAGCACATCAAAGTGCAAGTAGATAAATAGCTATCGCTCCAGCTGGAAGGTAAACGCCGTTTCCGTGTGCTGCTCTGGTTCACCAGAAGTGGCTTAGTCGTGCCGGCCACATGACCCAGAAGCTGTCTGTGGACAAATGCCTGCTCCCTCGGCCTATAGAGTGAGATGAGCACGCAACCCCAAAGTCGGCCACGACTGGACCTAATGGTCAGGGGTACCTTTACCTTTTTAGTACAGTGGTACCTCTGGTTATGTACTTAATTCGTTCCGGAGGTCCATTCTTAACCTGAAACTGTTCTTAACCTGAGGCAGTGCTTTAGCTAATGGGGCATCCCATTGCCGTCGCACTGTGGCCACACGATTTCTGTTCTCATCCTGAAGCATAGTTCTTGACCCAAGGTACTATTTCTGGGTTAGTGGAGTCTGTAACCTGAAGCATCTGTAACCTGAAGTGTCTGTAACCCGAGGTACCACTGTATACCCATGTCCTGTCGCACAACCCAGCCTGAGGAGAAATTGTTTCGGAGCTGCTTAAGAATAAGGCTGTGTACACAACATATACCCATTTTGTACAACGAGTACGAAAAATAAAAAATAAAAATCCAAACTTAGGGTTCAGGAAAAGTCTGGGCAAAAAGATAGACTTTCAGGAAGTACCTAAAACTGATAACTGAGGGTTCCTCACAAACTGGAGAGGAAAGAATAGACATGCGTAGGATTCTTCTGCATATTGTTGACTCCTCAGTAGCGCTGAAGACTTTTCCTGCACATTCAAAACAGTAATTCAGTCCTTTGCACACATGCATACTGAGGTGAAAAGGTGTTTTTAAGTTACAGGTCTCTGTGCTTCTATGTACCTGTTTGATGTATTTGCTTAGGAAGTCTATTCCTGACTTCCTCCAGGACACCTGATAAAGTCTAAAAACAATGATTGCAACAGAACTGTTTAAAGGTATACTCCCATATACCCCAACATTTCTCTGATGAAATAGGGACGTCCTATTCCATAACAATAATTTTACTACAGTGGTGCCTTGGTTCTCAAACGACTTGGTGCTCAAACAACTTGGAACCCAAACACTGCAAACCCAGAAGTAAGTGTTCCAGTTTGCGAACTTTTTTCAGAAGTCGAACGCGCTCTGTTTTGAGTGTTACGCTTCCAATTTGAGTGCCACACTTCCATTTTGAGTGTTATGCTGAGGTCTGTCTATTTTTGATATTTATTTGTGTTCTTGCTCTTGTGGCTCTTTTTTGTTTTGTTTTTATGACTGTGTGGAACCCAGTTCAGCTACTAATTGATTGATTGTGTGACTGCAGTACATTGTTTACTGCTTTCATTTTATGGATCAATGGTCTCATTAGATAGTAAAATTCATGTTAAATTGCTGTTTTCGGGGTTGTTTTTAAAAGTCTGGAACGGATTAATCCGTTTTGCATTACTTTCTATGGGAAAGCACGCCTTGGTTTTGGAACGCTTTGGTTTTGGAATGGACTTCTGGAACGGATTAAGTTTGAGATCCAAGGTACCACTGTGTTTATACCCCACACACCTTATTGAGTTGCCGCAGCCACTCTGGGCAACTTCCAACATTAAACATTTAAAAAACCTCTTCCCTATACAGGATTGCCTTCAGACGGCTCGGAGGTTGGATAACCCCATACCCTCCAACATTTATCTGATTAAAATAGGGGCATCCTGAGGAAAAGCGAGACATTCTGGGATCAAATCAGAAATTGGAACAGCTTCTCTAAATCAGGGATGTCCCCAAAACATAGGGACACTTGGAGGGTCTTTACTGCTGTCTCATTGAGTGGGGCTCAGGGGATGAGTATGGGATCATGTCTATTGGTCCTGCCCTCTACAAAACACACAATCTTAGACTGGGTGTGAAGTAGAAACATACAGGCCATAGGTATATGAAATGGATGAACAGAATAGAATAGATTTTTATTATTACGGTCACAGACCAGTTCCGGGTCGCTTACAATATCAGGAAAATCATAAAACACAACAGGAATACATTGAATTGCAATTGGGCATAACAGAGACAATTCAGATATAGCGGCAGTTAAATATATATATATTAAATCTTGATCACTAAAATATAACCTAAAATTATCATTTAAAACCTTAATCATTTTGGTGGTACAGCTTGTTCCCTAAGTGTTATGGCAGTCGCACAGAATTTGGCCACCCTTAGCGTAATCTCTAGATCCTTGTCCTCTACCAGGAGTTTTAGACATTGAAGTTCGGACCCATCCATCCAGAAATGGATGAACGTCTTCCATCAACAATTCCCTCAATGAGTTTTGTAGGGTTTTGGGTTTTTTTACAAGCCAGGGGGCAGCAAGCTTTTTCAGCAGGCGGCCAGTCCACTGTCCCTCAGACCTTGTGGGGGGCCAGACTATATTTTTTGGGGGGGAGGGGAATGAACGAATTCCTATGCCCCACAAATAACCCAGAAATGCATTTTAAATAAAAGCACACATTCTACTCATGTAAAAACAGACTGATTCCCGGATCATCTGCGTTCCAGACTGAGAAGGCGATTGGGCCGGATCCGGCCCCCGGGCCTTAGTTTGCCTACCCATGAGTTAGGCATAGTGGGTTCAGTTATTGAAATGTGGAGGGTGAAGATGTTAGTGCAAGGTTCAAGATTCTTACTGTTTTTGCTTCTGGATTGTTTGAGTAGATTGGATGAGTAGAAACTGCAGTTAGATACAGCGAGAGGTGAAAGAATTAGGGTCTTCCTTTCCCCCCACTCCACTGCCTGCTTTTTAACCCCCCCCCCCCCCGAATGATTAAAGCAAAAGGACACCCATTAGGAGACAGTGAACTTTATTGCAAAACAGATTTCTACTCCTGCCAATTACTCAGTGTTAGATTCGGTAGTTGTTTCCAGTGAGTTTTGCATCACATTTATTCCCAGTCCAAATCCTTGATGAACAGACCTTGTTAACTGCTAATATCATTCTCCAGCCTGTTCACAGGGTGAGAATAAGATACCATGGCACATGTACTTTGTGTGTTGTTGTAACACAAGCTGATGTAAATCTTCATGACAAGCTGCTTCATTTTTATAACCTGCTTGAATTGAAACAAGTATTAAATTTTAAAACCCTTAAGCCTGGATTCCTTCTAGCATTAACTCATTTCCCATAGAACCAAATACGTTACTAGCCTGTTTCAAATACATTTTATTTTGTAGCTTTTTGTCTTCTTTTCTTTTTTTTAATTTAAGATTTTTTTATTGCAAAGTTAAATACTTCAATACCAAGCCATACATAAAGAATAATATAAAGAAAAAGGAAAAAATTAAGAAGAAAAGAAAAAAATGCAAAGAAAAGTAGACAGTAAAAGAATAAAGAAAAGTATAATAACACTTTTTCTGCCATATTGCTGCACTGGCATCATGGTGCGCATGAACGTTCTGGCAGATGCTCTAAAAAGCATCAACAATGCTGAGAAGCGTGGAAAACATCAAGTTCTCATCAGACTGTGCTCGAAAGTTATCGTCCGGTTCTTAACTGTGATGATGAAGCATGGTTACACAGGTGAATGTGAGATCATTGATGATCACAGAGCTGGGAAGATTGTTGTTAATCTCACAGGCAGACTCAACAAGTGTGGTGTGATCAGCCCCAGATTTGATGTCCAACTGAAGGATTTGGAAAAGTGGCAGAACAACCCGCTGCCTTCACGTCAGTTTGGGTACATTGCGCTGACAACTTCAGCTGGCATCATGGACCACGAGGAAGCTAGGCGAAAACATACAGGAGGAAAAATCCTGGGATTCTTTTTCTAAACTTGTAAAAACAGGCAAACTAATAAACTGTTCAAATAGATTTTAAAAAGAAAAGAAAAAAAGGGGGGAAGTATAATATTTCAATACAATAAACACTATTTTACAAAATAATAGCAATAGACTTCCATCACTCTCGCAAACATTTCCTTTCACATTTCATATTTTATCTGTATTTCAGTATTATTTTCATCTTAATATAAAGAAGGCTGATCACCGAAGAATTGATGCTTCTGAATTATGGTGCTGGAGGAGACTCTTGAGAGTCCCATGGACTGCAAGAAGATCAAACCTCTCCATTCTTAAGGAAATCAGCCCTGAGAGCTCACTGGAAGGACAGATCCTGAAGCTGAGGCTCCCACACTTAGGCCACCTCATGAGAAGAGAAGACTCCCTGGAAAAGACCCTGATGTTGGGAACGATGGAGGGCACAAGGAGAAGGGGACGACAGAGGATGAGATGGTTGGATGGTGTTCTTGAAGCTACCAACATGAGTTTGATCAAACTGCGGGAGGCAGTGGAGGACAGAAGTGCCTGGCGTGCTCTAGTCCATGGGGTCACGAAGAGTCGGACACGACTAAACGACTAAACAACAACAACAACAAATGTATATACAGTGGTACCTCGGGTTAAGTACTTAATTTGTTCCGGAGGCCTGTTCTTAACCTGAAACTGTTCTTAACCTGAAGCACCACTTTAGCTAATGGGGCCTCCTGCTGCCGCTGTGCCGCCGGAGCACGATTTCTGTTCTCACCCTGAAGCAAAGTTCTTAACCTGAGGTACTATTTCTGGGTTAGCAGAGTCTATAACGTGAAGGGTATTCAACCTGAGGTACGACTGTATTTATGTTTCCCCTTTTCCATTCACGAGGTCATTCTAGACACAGGAAAAATTTTACATTAGAACCTTGTCTTTCTAAATAATCATTCAAGCACTTCCATTCCTTCTTGACTGTATTCACTGGCTTTAGTCTTATTATATCCATCCATTTGGCCAGTTCCAAATATTCACATAATTTACATAACCATTCCTCTTTGGTCGGTACCTGGTTACCCTTCCAGTACTTAGCATTTCATGTTCTGTTTTTCCTCTCTCTTTTTAAATTTCCAATGAGCAGATTTGCTCCTGGTGTACGTTTAATGCAAACATTATACTGATTATGAGTTGCGCAGGAATTCTTCCACGCTTCTGAATAAATCGGAATCTTTTTTTTCCTCCCTGATTTCATCAATATTATTTATTTTTATCTGACAAAATATTCCTTCGCTTTAACCTGCTTGATGCCATTCCCTTCTAATGGGTAATCCTTAAAATAGCAGTTGTCTGCAGTACGGAATTATTATCTACTTTAAATGTCAGCTTAGCGAAGTAACACAATTAAATTGGGTTGGAAGTTGCCTTCTTGGGGCCAAGTCTGTAATGACAGTCTCCATTCAATAAATCTGTTACGTATTCCATGCAAGCGAGGGCCTCTGTGGCAAGACAAAAATGATCACATATCATTATGCACATCGATGATCATCGGGAGATTTTTTTTGTTAAAGGAGCAAGCACTAATCTTATGCATTTGAAACTGAAATCACTCAGAAGGGAATGGCAGGGCTGTCTGTGCTTTGCAACAGCGAAGAGATTTAATGCCACACTGTGGAAAAATTAAAATTCAGGTCTTGGCTCGGTGAGATGCACAGAAGCAAATTGATGGCCAGAGTGCAGAAACTTCTTATACCTGTCAACATTTTAGCAAACCCAAATGACGGGATGGAGAGAGAATTCACACATGCATGTTCATTAGCTGGTAACTGCAACACCCAGCTGAAAATAAGTCACAGATGTTGACACCAAATGTCACCTCGTGTGCAATGGTTCTCCTCCCAGCAACAGAGTTCAGTTAATATACTCAACTGTCACTCATCAAACGTTTAGCAGCAATTGTAACAATTTTCAAATTAGAGGATTTTACCATGACAACCCCATTCTGAGCCAATCCCATTTTTGCATCCCACATGAAAAAGAAAAAGGGGTGCCAGAACTCACCATGAATGCTTTCTTCTAAGGCAGGTTTCCTCAACCTCAGCCCTCCAGATGTTTTTGGCCTACAACTCCCATGATCCCTAGCTAGCAGGACCCAGTGGTCAGGGATGATGGGAATTGTAGACTCAAAACATCTGGAGGGCCGAGTCTGAGGAAGCTTGTTCTAAGGCAGAGCCAGCCCTACCATTAGGCAGAGGGAGTTCAGCTCAGGTGGGGAAAATGGGGAAAGCAGGGACAGCAGATTCTCCTTCCTCATTCTCCTGGGAGCAGGCTATCCCATTGCCACTGCTAAAGTAAGATTCAGTTATCAGTATGATCAGATACTATATGTGGAAAGGAAAACACCATATTGTCCTTCACCTCAGGCAGCAAAAACTCTTGGGCCAGGCTGTTTTGTTGGGCCGTTTGCAAATTGAGCCAAAGAGAGCCC
This sequence comes from Podarcis vaucheri, assembly GCF_965113315.1. Lineage (NCBI taxonomy): Eukaryota > Metazoa > Chordata > Lepidosauria > Squamata > Lacertidae > Podarcis > Podarcis vaucheri. The sequence continues at coordinate 2,622,811 of NW_028118809.1, read as the reverse complement.
AAATTAATTACAGTGGTACCTCAGGTTACAGACGCTTCAGGTTACAGACGATTCAGGTTACAGACTCCACTAACCCAGAAATAGTACCTCGGGTTATGAACTTTGCTTCAGGATGAGAACAGAAATTGTGCTCCGTTAGCTAAAGTGGTGCTTCAGGTTAAGAACAGTTTCAGGTTAAAAACGGACCTCCAGAACGAATTAAGTACTTAACCCGAGGTACCACTGTAATTCAAACCACCCCAAATTTGCAACCCATTTGGTGGTATTTACCTGGAGTCAACCCATTGGAAATAATGCTCTTGAATACCACCCATTGTTATATGTGCTTATACACTGCCTAGAATACATTGCTATGTGACTCTTATAAGCCAAGAGTGCATAGAATCTCAGCTGTAGTTCTGATCTGGAAGTTTTAACCTTCTGCATCTCTTTCATAGGAAAATGATCCGAAGGAAATTAGGAAAGATACATTTAATGTTTGCACTATTTTATATCAGATCTCCAATGCATGATAGCAACAACAAAATTTAAGAGGTTTCATATGCATGCGTTTAAGTTTTCTCCTTTGTCTGTATATTCTCAGTTAAGCCACTCTTATGAATTCCGCTTGCAAGATCTTAAGCCTTGTATAGTTTGCATCTTATTTGATTTGCAAAGAGGCAGGGCTCTGGTAAAGTTTTTCAGTGAAGCACACATCTCAGGTTCTGTCCTGCAAGGATTATTACAGCTGAGAACAACACAGTACAGTCTCTCGCCATAGCCTCACAAATTGTGAGTCACAATACAAAGGAATAGCCCAGTGAACACACTTCATGAGCCCAACATAGAAGCAATACATGAAAAATGAGACAACTGTGAGGTCTGTGTATATGTGCAAGGGAGTGGGGGGTGATTTTCATCATTCCCCAACCTGCTGCCTTCCAGATGTTGAATTCCAACTCCCATCAGTCCCATGGCTAACGCTGGAGGGCACCTGGTTTGGAAACACGGGTTTGGCATACGAGGATCGGCTCAGAACAACAGACGTTTTTCATTATTTGGAGCCATTGTTTTGAGGCATATGGATCAGGTTTAAGTTCCTTGCAAGTCCCCAAAAGCAGTGTTTTAAAAGCCAAGTTCATTAGTAGGCTTTCCTGCTTAACAGTGGCAGAAATGTGGCCTGTATAAATGATAATGCATTTTCAAATAAAAAGTACCATGGTTCTATTTTCAGTGACTTCTGTTGTAACATTCTGTGGGCAACGGTTCAAGTATGTCTAAACAAGAAAGATAATGTCCTCTCTACAAAACAGTGCAGCATTTGTACGGCAAAGAGAAGGTTGTAACGGCAGGCGTTGAGATCTGTAAATCTTTTTCATGCCATAAACAACACATTTTCATGTTGGCACAATGTTAATGTGACTGAAAGACCTCTCATTCCTTCTGTGGTACTAACAATGGCTTCCTTACATACATCTAACAGCACACCAGTGGCATTTCCTTACAATAACTTTGTAGGTTTTAGGTAGTAATATTGTCCACATGTAAAACAATGGAAATGAAAGTCCAGAAAGGATAAAGCCACTTGTTTCCAAAAAGTTCTCCAGGCATGGATACCAAAATGGTTAATGAAGTGTACCTGTAGTGATTCATGTTGAAAATTATAATCTCAGAAGCCCCTTTTCAAAGCATACTAATGGGACCTCCAGACTGTCGCTGTTTTGTGGGAGGCATTCAAGTGCATACTGGATATGTTGGTCTGCATAGTTAAACTGCATTGAAGCACTCTTGTCCCAGGACATCTGAAAAACAACCCCTAAACCCATACTTTTTCTTCTTTTTTTTGCAATTAGGAAAATGACATTGAAACACAATGAAAACTGTGAGGTGCACAAATGATTATCAAGAACAGAGGCGCCAGGTTTTCCCCAAGGTCAAGGGACATGCATCTGCACGTGTGCGGGTCGCGTTTCACCGCTTCCACGCATGCGCGTGACATCATTTTGAGTGTCTGTGCATGTGCGAGCGGCGAAACCCGGAAGTAACACGCTCCGTTACTTCTGGGTCGCTGCGGAGTGCAACCTGAAAATATTCATCCCGAAGCTACTTCAACCCGTGGTATGACTGTATAGAATAAAACATATCAATAACGACAGGTGGTTGTTGTTTTTAATTCAAAACCAGTTGAAATCAACAATAAGCGAAAGACAGATTAAAACACAAGCCACTTCTGCGTGTTTGGGTAGGTTTGCTAAATGAAAAGGTTTGAAGTAGGTGCCAGACGTCATCCCTCAGCCCAAACCATCCCTCAGGTGAAAAGCAGGTGGGATCATTCTGAGCTCCCCGGAGAAAGGACCGAATAATGAAATGCAGTAAGAAAAATCATAAATGGTTCCATGACTGCACATGCACACACATGTACACAGAGGTGTGTGTGTGCACAGGTAGAGTATCTATCCAAACTCAAGTGGGGCTGAGGCAAATCTTGCTGCAACTGCATTCCCCCTTCCTGCTTAACTGGCTCCTGTAACAAAGAGAGAAACTAGGCTGCTATGGCTTGATGTGATCTTAAACTCATGCTCAGTGCTAGTCATCATTCCATTGTCCTCCAGGTTACGCATTACTTGATTCATCATTTGCTCTGGCATCTCCCTCAGCATGCAAGTCAAGCCAGAAAATGCAGTATGTCTTTACCTCTTCCTGCTCCTCCTTCCAGGAACAACAATAAAATATGTCACACCCCAAGGCTGTTTGTTCCATCAGTGCCAATTTACTCTCCCCCACCCCTTTCCCCCCACCATAGACTAGCAAGATGTTTCATATAAGGAATGTACAGCCGTCTCATATGTTATATTTTGAAACCATGGGTACAGACGGTTTGCCCAAAATCTCAAAAGAGAATTAAAATCAAACACCGTCAGGTCAAACGCATTTTAGACATAATATTTGGGCAGATCCAAATGCCTACATTTAAAGCACCTCTAACATGCATTCAGAGCGCTTGACTTCCCCCAAAGAATCCTGGGAGTTGTAGTTTGTTAAGCATTCTGGGCATTGGCCATCGCTGCAATAAATCCTAACCTCCAACAGCAGAGCACAGCAAGAGTTAGGATTGCACTGTTAATGTAGTTTTTGGAGAGTTGCTTTGTGACGACAAAGTTTTCCCTTCCTTCTTCTCTAAAGCCCTGGAAACCAGACTGAACACCTGGGATTTATTTATTACAATGCACAACTGAATACTGTTCTATATAGGCAGGAACATACATGCAGGAAACGCAGCCAGATGGGTGGGGTATTAATAATAATAATAATAATAATAATAATAATACACACCCCCAAGGTGGAAAAGTGAACTGTACCACATCAGACTGCAAGAGTGGGGTGCTGTTTTCAAATGCTGCCCAACATTTTATTTATCTATCCATCTATTGCATGTCTATACCACCCTTTCTGCAAACAAGAAATAATAATAATAATAATAATGATGATGATGATGATGATGATAATGATAATAATACATTAATAATAGTACCGTATTTTTCGCTCTATATGATGCACCAGACCATAAGACACACCAAGTTTCTGGAGGAGGAAAACAAGAAAAAAAATATTCTGAATCCTAGAAGCCAGAACAGCAAGAGGGATCTCTGCACAGTGAAAGCAGCAATCCCTCTTGCTGTTCTGGCTTCTGGGATAGCTGCACAGCCTGCATTCACTCCATAAGACGCACAAACATTTCCCCTTACTTTTTAGGAGGGAAAAGGTGAGTCTTACAGAGCAAAAAATACGGTACTTCTTATTGTTGTTTTATTGTTTTTATATTATATTAATATTTATTTCCCCCTGACAGGACTCGAAAGACTCCCTATAAATCAAGCACACAGATCAGGGAGAGGATAACTCTCAGCTTTGCTAACTTTCTATTTTCAGGGAGATTTAAAAAATAATAATAATAATGCAAGGGAACCTTCCCAGGGGCGAAACTAGGACCCAGTTTGAGACACACACACACACACACACACACACACAAGCTGGGGGCCTCAATAGCGCCCCTCTGGATGCTTCACCTGGGGCAAAAAAACCCAGCTAGAAGCCCCCACCCCCACACCCCATAGCTATGGCACTTCCTTCCCTACCTGTTGTCTGAAAAGACATAGTGTATTTTACAACCTCATCACTCTGATTCCTCCTTTCTGCCACATTCTGCTTCAGGCCTGAACCCTCAAAGCTGCATGGAGACATCTGCATTGAAATGGATGGAAAATTACAAACAGGAGTTTCCCTGGGTCGTTTTGGCATATCAGAAGACAGCAACAAATGGAATTAGAAAACAAAACCATTTTGCTGGCATAGAGCAATATAAGGTTTGCCTCCTTGCAGCCTGAGAACACAATGCTTTGCTTCAAAAAAGTGAACAACATTAACTAAACAGGCTGCCAATATCCCTTCACAGTTGACTGCTTTGGTATTTTATTTAAACTTACATGTGGTGCAACTGTGCGCAGTGGATGACATGGCCGGCTTATGAAGGATTACTGATTAATGAGTGACAATGTAGGTACATGCAAGGAGAGCTTCCTCTGAGCTTTTGTGAATGCCAAGCTCACCTAGGAGCTAAATTCAATTGCTAGCATTGATTTTGTCAAATAACCTATCTGCAGCTATATGAAGGAAGCTCGATCACAACAGGTTTCCAGTCAGGAGATAAACTAAAGTTAACTTAAGTGCCATGTGCGGCAGCCCAAAGGGAAATTACAATCAATCAAAGGCTAGCTTTTTCCCCTTCTTGTACCTGTTCCTTGTTTTGCATCCAAAAAGAAGGAGCTTTTGGTCTGATCCCAAGCCCAGTGAAATCAGCAAATTCTTCCACGTAGCTGAACTACGTGAGGCAAAGTATAATTCTATAATGGGTGGATGGTTCTTGTCCTAAGGGAACCAGAGGCAATGAAAGTTGGAGCCAGAAAAATGGTATCAAAACTGACCTGCTCCAATTTCCCATCATGTCTTAGAATTATCAATCTTATACAGGCCTAAACAGAAATAGGGATGAGCAAGTCCAGTGGTACCTTGGCTCTCAAACGCCGAAAACCCAGAAGTGTTCCGGTTTTCAAACGTTTTTCAGAAGCCAAACATCTGATGCGGCTGTCGGCTACTGTTTCTGGGGCACCTGCACCAATCAGAAGCTGCGCCTTGGTTTTTGAACATTTCAGAAGTCAAATGGACTTCTGGAATGGATTAAGTTTGGAGCTTTTGTTTTTGCTATTTATTTCGCGTTTTTGAGGCTTTTTTGGTTATTTTGTTCTTGTGACTGTGTAGAACCCAGTTCAGCTACTGAATAATTGTGTGGCTGCGAAAATGGATAAAAGCCCCCCATCCAAAGAATGACTATCATCGGTGCAGGTAAGATAAAAAAATAATTTTAATTTTTATCATCTACAACACTGTCTTATTTATTTTATCGTACAGTACATTGATTATTGCTTTCATTGTATGGATCAATGGTCCTGTTAGATAGTAAAATTCATGTTAAATTGCTGTTCTAGGGGTAGTTTTTAAAAGTCTGGAACGGATTAGTCCATTTTGCATTACTTTCTATGGGAAAGTGTGCCTTGGTTTTGGAACGCTTTGGTTTTGGAACAGTCTTCCGGAATGGATAACGTTTGAGAACCAAGGTACCCCTGTATGTCCATTTTGGTTTCTCCCATTTTCTCAGTCTTAAATTCAGTTCTCCACATTTCTACATCAGCTCATTGTTGTTATTTTTTTAAATCATCATGAAAATTCATCAACGTTTTAGGGCAAATTTCTTCTCATATACACATTCTTCTAAGTTACTTTCGCTAATATGTGCACACTCTACACAGTAGCATATGCATCTTTATGCATATTACTTGGCTGAAGAACTGCATTGCAAAAATTGAAGCAGCACAAATCTTGAATGATAGCCAATGATAGATTCATAGAATTGTAGATTTCGAAAAGACCCTGAGGGTCATTTAGTCCAACCCCTGTGAAATGCAGGAATCTTTTGCCTGATGTGGGGCTTCAACCCATGGTCCTGAGATTAAGAGTCCAATCCTCTGCCCATCTGTTAGGATTGACATCATGTTTCAAAAAGTGTGAATTAGGTAACATCACCTTTAAATGCAAACTGGGTCCAATTTAGCCATCCTTAGTCAGAGGGGTTTTAGGAGTTCTTCTCAGTAAGCATACAGAGGGTACCCCCCCCCCCCGTACAACAGATCAATACAAAAGCAAGTACAGGTCATTCCTTTCTGACTTTAGTCTCTCTCTCTCTCTCTCTCTCTCTCTCTCACACACACACACACACACACACACACACACACACTGCACAAGCCTACCAATTTGTTATCAGACAGTTGGGTGGGAGACTTCATTGACCCAAGCCATAAAAAAATGGTAAAAGGACTCCTGGATGGTTAACTCCAGTCAAAGGCGACTATGGCGTTGCAGCGTTCATCTTGCTTTCAGGCCAAGCTAGCCGGTGTTTGTCCACAGAAAGCCGCCGAGACCACATAACATCTGAGGAAGCTGAGGAAGTTCCCTCTATCCTCTCCTAGTAGTATATGGAGAGCTTGCCACTTGAAGTGAAGGTTCATGTATATTAATGCTCCCAACCAGAGGAAAAGCTCAAATGGCTTATCTGTGAATCTTGTGAATTCAGTGCCATGTGACTTAGGAAGAGATCATGCCTCTGGGCATATGCAGAATGCCTTTTCTTCCCCAGTAAGTACCATATTTTTTGCACCATAACACTCACTTTTTTCCTCCTAAAAAGTAAGGGGAAATGTCTGTGCGTGTTATGGAGGGAATGCCTACGGGTGGCATGCCTACAGATTTTCCTCCTCTAAAAACTATGTGCGTGTTATGGTCGGGTGCGTGTTATAGAGCGAAAAATACGGTAACCACCACCACACATATACATTTGGGATTGAAGAAAGGAGTTCTTCAAGTCTAGGGACATAATCCTTGAAACCCACACACACGTGTGTGTGTGTGTGTGTGTGTGTGTTTTTAAAGCAAAGCAAAACACTGAGCAATGATCCCATCCCAAGAGCTAATGATGGGTTACAGGGGCACACGACATGAAAAGGCTTGTCTTTTCCTGAAGGCTCACTATCCAAATTCCAACATTATTAGCATAAATGCGTTACCACTCCCTTCATAATCGAGCACAACCCCCCACCCAGAAAATTCTTCCACAAACCCAGAACAATATTTTAAATGCAGTCTGTGGAGCAACATCTGTCTCTGAGTAGCATTTCCCGCATTCCTGACCTTGGGCTCCCCACAGTTCTCTTTCATTTCTCTGCAGGCTCCTTCCTGAACTACTTACATCTTGCTTATTATTTCCCAGGCTTCTCCAGAACACTATCCTTAATCCCTCCAGTTTTCTGTTTAATGTCTCCATCCTTGGTGGCCATATCTCTGAAGTGTTCCTCACTGTGAAGGCAAAAGGGAAGCTGCTTTGGTCTTTTCCCAATACTTGGCAAACAAATGAGACACCATTGATTTGGGTGCTCTTCAACAGCAGAGACACCAGAGAGATAAGCTGCACCAATATTTCATTCCCCCCCCCTTCATAACTGCTACCATCCGACAGATTCTACATCCACGACTCCCCCAGCTTATCTCACCTGAACTATGTCTATCCACACTAACATCTGGGTGCATGGTATCGGCTCGCATCCTATGGTGAAGTACATCCAGAGCCGTATACTGTATTTTTTGCTCTGTAAGACTCACTTTTTCCCCTCCTAAAAAGTAAGGGGAAATGTGTGTGCGTCTTATGGAGCGAATGCAGGCTGCGCAGCTAACACAGAAGCCAGAACAGCAAGAGGGATTTCTGCTTTCACTGTGAAGTGATCCATCTTGCTGTTCTGGCTTCTGAGATTCAGAATATTTTTTTTCTTGTTTTCCTCCTCTGAAAACTAGGTGTGTCTTGTGGTCTGGTGCGTCTTATAGAGCAAAAAATATGGTATATGCAGGGGTACCTCTGGTTAAGAACTTAATTCATTCTGGAGGTCCATTCTTAACCTGAAACTGTTCTTAACCTGAAGCACCACTTTAGCTAATGGGGCCTCCCGCTGCCGCCGCGCAATTTCTATTCTCATCCTGAAGCAAAGTTCTTAACCCGAGGTACTATTTCTGGGTTAGCGGAGTCTGTAACCTGAAGCGTCTGTAACCCGAGGTACCACTGTATATATAGGATTCTACTTAATGGTTCCAACAGCTGACTCCGGCACTTGGCAGCAAATATGTTTGCCACGAAAGAATGCCAAAGAAATTATGCAGGCCAAATCTGGAAACGAGCCAATGGTCATGTGAGCAATGCACATGCACACGCAATATCACACGCACACGCTGAACTGCAGACAGATCTGCTCTGTTCCAGAACTGAAACTGCTCTCTTTTCAAAATATCAGTTTGAAGGCTTTGCTTTGAAAGATGCAAGTCTAGCCTATTCAACAGTAGTCCGTGCTGCTTTTAAAACGTCGAGGTACTGCGTGTCTGATGTTTGCTCTAGACTTCTGCATCTGCTACTTATGTGTTTACAAAGCACGTTGATGAATATAGTTAAAATGAAGATGTTTAATGTGCCCCCCCCCGCCGCCGCCACAATATACCTGTGTTGAATTTACACTTCGATGCGAGCACAAGTGTTATAAAATAAGCTAGAGCCAGCAGGCTTTCCTGACACACAGGCTATGTGCTGAATGCAGATGGAGTCTGTCACATTCAGTTGCCTCCAGCTGTTGTTTCTTTGTCTGCCTACCCCAAGTCCAGGATGAAGGAATTTCAATGATCTCTGTTGAAAGGGGCCATACTAACAGGACTTCCTATGCAGCCGGCTTTCATTTCCCTCTGCTTTTTGCACACAAAAGATGAGCTTGTCAGTGCATAACCATTTCCATTGGCCAATTCAGAAGCTGGGGAGAGGGATGGAAAATAACGATGTGAGAAGACCCATTTCATGCTACCTTCAAATAACTTTTTGAGCCAATTGTCTGGCTGGGAGAAAGAGAGCCCTACCCTCAGCATCTGTGGCTGAGCGATACAATGTCCACCATATAACGTAGCCTGATTTCTGAAGAAATGTTTCTTCCTTAATCCTGCTCCACATTAAGAGTGTTAACTGGTCGCAGTATGATATTCAGTGAGTGGAGAAAAAGCTCCCTTTTTATTTCGTAGAGTCTGAGAGTGTTTTATCACTGTTAAGTATGCTAGCTGACAAATATATCAACGGCTTCCATTGGAGAAGGAGCCGCCATTTACTTGGGGCCTGTTCACACTGCGAAAGTTGCAGCTCAGTCGTTGCAAGAGTTCCTGACTACCCACATGTACAGCTTGCTTCATTGCGGCCTTCTCCTGTTTGGTTATGTACCCATGTGCTTGACTGTCTGCAGCATAAATTTCACTGGATGGAAACAAATGCAGCACTTTTAAAAGAGCCTAGGAAATAATAATAATAATAATAATAATAATAATAATTTATTATTTATACCCCGCCCATCTGGCTGGGTCCCCCAAGCCACTCTGGGTGGCTTCCAACAAAACACTAAAATACAATAACCTATTAAACATTAAAAGCTTCCCTAAACAGGGCTGGCTTCAGATGTCTTCTAAAAGTTTGGTAGTTATTTTTCTCTTTGACATCTGCTGGGAGGGCGTTCCACAGGGCGGGTGCCACTACCAAGAAGGCCCTCTGCCTGGTTCCCTGTAACTTGGCTTCTCGCAGCGAGGGAACCGCCAGAAGGCCCTTGGCGCTGGACCTCAGTGTCCGGGCAGAACGATGGAGGTGGAGACGCTCCTTCAGGTATACTGGACCGAGGCCATTTAGGGCAGTGTTTCCCAACCTTGGGCCTCCAGCTGTTTTTGGACTACAACTCCCATCATCCCTAGCTAGCAAGACCAGTGGTCAGGGATGATGGGAATTGTAGTTCAAAAACAGCTGGAGGCCCAAGGTTGGGAAACACTGAAATTTTTGGGAAGGTTGGGAAACACTGAAATTTTTTAAAGGTCAGCAGCAACAATTTGAATTGTGTTCGGAAACGTACTGGGATCCAATGTAGGTCTTTCAAGACTGGTGTTATATGGTCTTGGCGGCCGCTCCCAATCACCAGTCTAGCTGCCGCATTCTGGATTAATTGTAGTTTCCGGGTCACCTTCAAAGGTAGCCCCACGTAGAGCGCATTGCAGTAGTCCAAGCGGGAGATAACTAGAGCATGCACCACTCTGGCGAGACAGGTAGGGTCTCAGCCTGCGTACCAGATGGAGCTGATAAACAGCTGCCCTGGACACAGAATTGACCTGTGCCTCCATGGACACCTGTGTCGAGTTCATGGGGTGTGCATTTGTGTGTACACAGCATCCACTGGCATACTTTCGAAGGAAGAGTCTTCTATGCAGACTGCAGCCACCTGATGATATTATGATGCAAGCATGGCGGAAAACTGTCACCGTCGCCACAAAGGTAGCCACTTACTCGATCTGACGTTGGAGAATTTATTCTGCAGTTTGATGCTTGTTGTGGCTGTTGTGGCTGGTTCCTGCTGGAATCAGCCTGGAGCAGCGAGCTCTGACCTCCTTCGTGACCTCTGCTTTCCTCCGTTTTCATTCTTTAGCTATTTCCCATGCTACAGTATGTCTGCCTTTTTGCTGGCTTGTCTGCTGCCTTGATTCCCCATTAGCTGGCAAGAACAGGGGCAGATGGCAGCAGGTGGTTACAACAGAGCTGTCACACTCTGCTTTAGCTGGAATGCAAAAGGGCTGCATAGTTCTGCCCGACTATTGTACTGCTACTGGACTGTGGCCAGTCTGTTCTCAGTACAAAAAGAACCCGCAATCCTGTAGAAGTACAAATTACTGAGATTTGAAAAGCTATACTTTCCGTGTATCAGAACCTACCGACAATTTCTTTTTCTAAGCGAGGAAAAATCCTCTTTTGCTTGCCTGCCGTCCAGCCTATTAAAATAGTGCACATAAATTTAAACCAGGTGTACAAAGAAGACAAAAGAATGTTATGAATGTAGCCTTGCGAAATCAGTTGGAAGTATCTACAGTGCTCCGTTGTGCGACATACAAAGGGAATCCAGATCTTCCTCCTTCCTTCTTTGTTTATTTTCATTCTGCAATTACACATCAGATTTTCCGGAAAGATAAATTTATACAAACAAGAAAGAAAAGGAGGAATTGTATAAATGGGAATGATGGACATACAAAAAGAGCCTTGTGTGCTTGCTAGCATAAGGCAATCTGTATTTCATTAATAAAAATGAAGTGGTTTGAATCCTTCCTCAGCTCTTCTGTATTATTGGATAAAATATGTTTGGCAGCCTCTTCTCGCCTGGAGGAAGAGTAGCAAAATCCAACAAGGGACTAATAGATAAGATGCAAAGTACTAAAATCTTGTTCATGATTGCTGGAGGTGCTTGGCGATGCGTTTCGTGGTTCAAGGAGGCCTCTGCTTTTGTTCATGCATCTTTCTACAGCACAGAAACTCATCTGAAATCTCCATCTGTGCTGATTCCCCACAAAGTGGTTGGTTTTTCATGGGATTCCTGGAGGTGGCAGCCACCAGTTCTCCCTCCCCACTCCCATCATGTGGGGGGTGCACATTTCCAAAACACGGTTGTCATGCTTCCACATTCATTACACCTTCACATGACAGTGTCAATTAAAAAGGGAGCGTGTAGATCACCATGCAAAAGGGAGGGGGAGTAGTAGGTCCTACTCAACACACCGTACAATCCGAAACATATTCATGTTGCAGAATATGTCTGTAATCTGGCGAACGTTAACATGCACACATGAATTCTGGTAATCACAAGCAGGTGTTGTGGAAGTATGCAAAACTCAGACCTGCACTAGCACATATTGACAGCCACCTAGATGTGATTGTCGGCGTTTATTTGTCCATGTTCAAAAATGGGAGAAAGACAGCTGTGCCACCCTGTTTTGCATTGTTATATCTATTTCAGAATGTATTCTTCTGGATCTGCCAGGGGTGGGAGATGAATGGATGGAGCACATTCTGATCACTCCATTAAATAGTTTAAGTGATCAAGTCCTCTGTTCTGAATTTTGAGGTGTGTGGTGAGTTCTTTTTTCTTGGGTTTGTGTTGATCCCTCTCTTGCAATTGGTTTTACCTTATACTGTGCCTTTTAATTTTATTTTACCTATGTCTTGTAGGCTGCCCAGAGAACTCTGTTACAGATCAACATACATGCATGCATTCAAATTCCAGAAGTGATGCTATGGGACTGTCGCCCTGCACCATGGTAACTGAGCTACAGCATTCTGGATGGTCCCAGTTTGTTCCCTGTATCCTTCAACATCCATATTAAAATGCTAGGAAACATCTCAGGGTTTGCCTGAGCAAAGCAGGTGACACTTTCTGGACGCGAGTAGCACTGTGGTCTAAACCATTGAGCCTCTTGGGCTTGCCCATCTGGTGGTCAACAGTTTGAATCCCCATGACGGAGTGAGCTCCTGTTGCTCTGTCCCAGCTCCTGCCAACCTAGCAGTTCAAAAGCATGCCAGTGCAAGTAGATAAATAGGTACCACTGTGGTGGGAAGGTAAATGGCATTTCTGTGTGCTCTGGTTTCCACCATGGTGTTCCGTTACACCAGAAGTGGTTTAGTCATGCTGGCCACATGGCCCAGAAAGCTGTCTGTGGACAAACGCCAGCTCCCTCGGCCTGAAAGCGAGATGAGCGCCACAACCCTATAGTCACCTTTGACTGGACTTAACTGTCCAGGGGTCCTTTACTTTTCTTACTTCCTGGATCCAGCCAGACCTATTCCCTCCAAAGAGCAATGCAACGTATCCGGCCCATTTTGTCTGTGAATACACTGGTCCTCATTCCATTGCATATCCGATTTGTTGGACCAGAGGTTGAACAGGCACTTGAAGAAATGTTCTATCATATCTATGAAGCTGAGGAGACATGGCTTACTTTGCCAATGAATTAAATCGATAGTTGTTTGAGAGTGAGCTTGTCTTTCACCTTTGCATCTCTAGGCTGAGATCCAAGTTCTGATACAAGCATTGTAAATGACTTGCAGTGGTTCCATCATACGATGGAATCTAATCAATAAATCATATGTCATTTGTTATTGTTCCACCTGTCATACAGCTATATTTCACTGTCTGCATTTGCAGTGTTTAAGGGTTTTTGTTGTTGTTGTACCTTTTCCACCTCATTAGCTCCGCATTAAAGTGTGGTTATTCTCAGGTCAGAGTAATTGGGGGGAAATCAAATTCCATCTGTTTCTGCCAAAAGTGAGAAGCAGAATGAGGTAATTCAAGAGGAACTTTCTATTGCTTGGCTATCCTTTGCCCCTGTAGAGCATTAACACCTCCCCAAGTAGAATAAATAAATGAAAAATAAAAACTCCCCATCTTCGCCCAAATTATGAATGCCCCATTTCTCCCAGTATATAACAATTCAGTTCCTGTTTTTAAAAAACCTTCTGCAACATCTTCAGTTCATGAGCTTTCTAACAGGCATCTAGCACATAAACTTGATTCAGAATGGAAAATGGATCTCAGTTAACAAAACCATGTAAAAACACCACTGTAATAATTTATTCACCCCCCATTCCTCACTTGATTTTGTTTGGTTGGTTGGTTTCTTTTTAAATTCTCACAGATTTTCAAATAAACTTATGCTCTCAGATTAGAAAATGGAAAGTGGATTAATTTTAGTCTATGTCTATTTACTTGTCCTCCTGTGTTCAGAGAGGAGTTCCTCCTATTCAGACCTGTCCTGGAAAGTTCTTATTTATTTAATATAAAGCAAAGTTACTCACTTTGCTTTTGGGGATGCGGGTGGTGCTGTGGGTAAAACCTCAGCGCCTAGGACTTGCTGATCGCATGGTCGGCGGTTCGAATCCCCGCGGCGGGGTGAGCTCCCTTCTTTCGGTCCCAGCTCCTGCCCACCTAGCAGTTCGAAAGCACCCTTAAGTGCAAGTAGATAAATAGGTACTGCTTTATAGCGGGAAGGTAACGGCGTTTCCGTGCGCTGTGCTGGTGCTGGCTCGCCAGAGCAGCTTCGTCACGCTGGCCACGTGACCCGGAAGTGTCTACGGACAGTGCTGGCTCCCGGCCTCTTAAGCGAGATGAGCCCGCAACCCCAGAGTCGGTCATGACTGGCCCGTATGGGCAAGGGTACCTTACCTTTACCTAAAGCTACTCACATTGTGGACCCAGAGCAAGAGGCTGCTTTGGTGAACTGGTTAACACACACTTATGTGGTAAAGCGAAAGTCACCACAAACTGAAAGGTGGAGCCTTAGCTCCAACCCATAATAACTAGAGGCAATGACCCCAAATAACCAAGTTCAGAATTCTCATTATTTTCCTAGAAAATTGTACAATCGGGTGATTGTACTTACTAGGCCTAAAGGTAAAGGTAAAGGGACCCCTGACCTTTAGGTCCAGTTGCGGACGACTCTGGAGTTGTGGGGCTCATCTCGCTTTACTGGCCAAGGGAGCCAGCGTACAGCTTCTGGGTCATGTGGCCAGCATGACTAAGCCGCTTCTGGCAAACCACAGCAGCACATGGAAACACCGTTTACCTTCCTGCCAGAGTGGTACCTATTTATCTACTTGCACTTTGATGTGCTTTCAAACTGCTAGGTTGGCAGGAGCAGGGACCGAACAATGAGAGCTCGCCCCGTTGCGGAGATTTGAACCGCCGACCTTCTGATCTGCAAGCCCTAGGCTCTGTGGCTTAGACCACAGCGCCACCTGCATCCTCAGTACTAGTCCTAAGACTGGGCATAATTCCTTGATTTCACTCTCACATTTGCCAATGGACTCGGACCTCCTTTTACATTGTTGGAAAGTCTCTTCATTCACTACTGTAACAGAAGTCCTTGTATGTCTAAATCATGCCTACTGCATGATTATTGAACTGTAGCTACTTTATAAGCCTCAGGTTTTGCCCTATTACACAGTAAACAGTGTGGACTTCCTCATCAGCCGCCTCTCTCCTTTCCTTCTGTAAATGATAAACCCTCCCCCCCCCTTGCCTGTTCCTTCAACAAACTTGATTGTGCAACCGGATAGTCCCCTTTGCAGTTTCTTGCTAAATGCCCAGTTTTTCTCCATCTGTAGCATTCATGCAGTCTACGGAGGACAAATGCCTTTCTCCACAAGGACAACACCTCTCCAAACCTCTAAGCTTCTGTTGTGGGCTAGTTTATAGATTCGTGTTATTGTCAAGATAAATTCCTCACTGCTGCTTCCATGGTTGCTGCCACCTTTACAGTTTTGTCCCAGATCAGCTACCCATCAGCCAGTAACTGCTTTTCAGTTTTTAAAAACTGCGCACACAATTCTATCTCTCAGCTTCTCCTCCAGAATATTTCCAACAGAACAATTTGAGTAAGCTTTTTTTGAGATCAACTACATTCTCCCTTCCTCCTCCTATTGTGGAATTTGAAGCATTCCACAATTATGTTTGGCCTTGGAATATAGTGGTCAGACAAGCGCTTTTGCAGCTCTGCCAAACTTTTATCCCCTGGCTTTTGTGGTTGCAATGAACTTCTTAAAAGATAGTGAGAAATACTGCCTTTTGTTTGTCACCCTCAGCAGTTGTGTTAGCATGGAAATAATGGCCCAATCTTTCCATGTATCTCTGCCATTCTTCTCTTCCTGGATTAAATTCCTCCATTTTCCCATTGGCTGACATTCTTTCTCATCGCCACTGTTAAGTTCTTATTTGTGGGTCCAGAACAAGAAACTGTTTACTGATGAAGAGGCTAACACACAGCTAAATAGGAAAATGAAAGTAACCACAAGAACAAGCTAAAGGGTAGCGCCTTAGTGCCAGCCCAAAATAACTGCAGGAAATATTAACTCTGTAATTACCCATTACTGCAGAAGTCCCTTGTGGAGAAACTCAGGTCCATCATATTATCTGTCACCTTAACATTCCTTCCAACATTTCTCTGATGAAAATAGGGACGTACTATTCCACAATAATAATTTTACTATTTATACATCTCCCATCTGACCAAGCGACTTCCGACATATATAAAAACATAATTAAAAATTAAAAAAAACTTCCCTATACAGGGCTGCCTTCAGATGGCTCAGGGGTTGCATAATGCCATATCCACCTAAACATTTATCCCATGAAAATAGGGGCATCCTACCATACCCTCCAATGTTTCTCCAATGAAAATAGGGATGTACTAAGGACTCCAGGATCAAATCAGAAACTGGGACAGCTTCTGTACATCTGGGACTGTCTCTGGAAAATAGGGATGCTTGAAGAGTCTGCCTTTATAGTACACATGAAGCTGCTTGCTGTATATCTCTGCTGTTTACCTTTCCCACAGTCTAGCTATGATTAGGGCTAGATGTGAGCAGGTGCAATGAAGGTGAATCGAGACAAGTAAGAGCGGCAAGCAGACATGTGACATATTGGACGGTTTGCTACTGATATAGTCCAGTTCTCTAGCTGCTCACAATTAAGTGATCTTGATATGCTCCTGAATACAGCACCTGCCTGGAATTTCAGGATGTGTTTGTTTCCAGGTTTGATGTTACAAAAGCCACTTGGCAGCAACCTTGTAACACTTATTACAATGAAGCGAAGTTACAGGGAACCAGGCAGAGGGCCTTCTCAGTAGTGGCACCCACCCTGTGGAATGCCCTCCCATCAGATGTCAAAGAAATAAACAACTACTGTATTTTTCACTCTATAAGACGCACTTTTTCCCCTCCTAAAAAGTAAGGGGGAAAGTGTGTGCGTCTTATGGAGTGAATGCAGGCTGCGCAGCTATCCCAGAAGCCAGAACAGCGAGAGGGACCGCTGAGCTCCCTCTCGCTGTTCTAGTTTCTGGCTTAGCCAGGCGCAGCCTCTTCGGGGCAGCGGGGAGCCTTCATAGAATAGAATCATAGAATCATAGAGTTGGAAGAGACCACAAGGGCCATCGAGTCCAACCCCCTGCCAAGCAGGAAACACCATCAGAGCACTCCTGACATATGGTTGTCAAGCCTCTGCTTAAAGACCTCCAAAGTAGGAGACTCCACCACACTCCTTGGCAGCAAATTCCACTGTCAAACAGCTCTTACTGTCAGGAAGTTCTTCCTAATGTTTAGGTGGAATCTTCTTTCTTGTAGTTTGGATCCATTGCTCCGTGTCCGCTTCTCTGGAGCAGCAGAAAACAACCTTTCTCCCTCCTCTATGTGACATCCTTTTATATATTTGAACATGGCTATCATATCACCCCTTAACCTCCTCTTCTCCAGGCTAAACATGCCCAGCTCCCTTAGCCGTTCCTCATAAGGCATCGTTTCCAGGCCTTTGACCATTTTGGTTGCCCTCCTCTGGACACGTTCCAGTTTGTCAGTGTCCTTCTTGAACTGTGGTGCCCAGAACTGGACACAGTACTCCAGGTGAGGTCTGGCCAGAGCAGAATACAGTGGCACTATGACTTCCCTTGATCTAGATACTATACTCCTATTGATGCAGCCCAGAATTGCATTGGCTTTTTTAGCTGCCGCGTCACACTGTTGGCTCATGTCAAGTTTGTGGTCAACCAAGACTCCTAGATCCTTTTCACATGTACTGCTCTCAAGCCAGGTGGCTTTTGCAGGAAGTGGGGGAAGGGACAGAGGACAGCCCCTCTGTCCCTTCCCCCCACTTCCCGGAAATGCCCCCAAGAGCCGCGCTCCCTTTAAAGAGCTGCACAGAGCGTTGGGGCTTTTCCCTGAGGAGGAAGAAGGGCAACCCATCAGTGATGCAGAGAGAGCTTATCCTTCCGATTACTTTGAATGACCATCCACAGAAAGCAATAACAACATTCTGGTGATAAAACGTGACTAAACTGAAGGTTTAATGTCTAATAATATGAAGATGTTTTGTGAGAGATGGCCATATCGTAAGGTGATATGGAAGAGATAAGAGAAAGGATTTGTTCTAAGCTGAACAATGATGTAGGGAGAAAAATCAAACATGACCCGGGGCTTTGATTTAGATCTAATCATTCGTTGTTTATGTATTAACTATACACGTGTATGACAGAAACAAGGCTGTCCCTGTCCATCTGACTTTGCTTGTGTGTATTTATGTTGTCCAGGAGAATTAATATTCTTGTGAGATGCTGACCTGGAGAGACAATATCATGTAGTGGTCAGTGTGCAGGACATGATTTGGGTAAACCTAGTTTCAAGTCCCTGCTCAGCCATGAAACTCAGTACAGTAGTTCCTCGGGTTACATACGCTTCTGGTAACATACACGTCAGGTTACAGACTCCGCTAACCCAGAAATAGTACCTCGGGTTAAGAACTTTGCTTCAGGATGAGAACAGGCGGCGGCGCGGCGGCAGCAGGAGGCCCCAGTAGCTAAAGTGGTGCTTCAGGTTAAGAACAGTTTCAGGTTAAGAACAGACCACCGGAACGAATTAAGTACTTAACCCGAGGTACCACTGTATACGACATCTCAGCCTAAACTATCTCACTAAAATGAGAGAATTCCACATGTATCCTACCTGCTACTGTCTTTGGAGAAAGAGTGGGACACAAATGTAATTTATAACGATGATTTTAGCAGCTGCTTGCGCTCTTCAAAGCAACATGTTTAGGGATTGTCCTTTGGGGGTGGCGTGGAGAAACTTTAATTATTCAGCAAGAGGTAAAAATCAGTTTCGTTTTCTGAAATCCTCTCTCATTAAAGGGTATGTCTGCTGAAAATAACATCCATACTTAGAACTTTGTTAATTTCCAAAGGGCTGGGAGGGAGGGGGGAGTAACTAATTAGTCCTCACAGCGCTGCTGCAAGGTAACAACATCCCAGTTTTACAACTAGAGCAGCAAATTTAGGAGGTTTCAGTGATGATGACTCAATGCTCCAGAGAGGTTTATGATGAATTTTAGTCCCACGGCTACCACCCATGTCTCACTCACACAAACATGGTTTTTCTTTCTCATTTTTTTATTATTACTTGTGTAGCTACTTCCCTTTTTTAAAAAAAGGATGAACTAGAAACTGGGACTTTCTGTTTATGAAAGAAAATGAATGGCTTTCGTTGTAATTAATATTCAATTCATTGCCAAGTTACTCTTGAGGGCAGCAAGGACTCTAAGTCAAGAGTTCTTCACACAAAAGGTTAACAGCTCCAGCCTTGGTGCACACTTTAAACATGTATGCCCAATCAAGAATGCTTTTAATGGCAGGCTGGATTTCCCTACTACCTTTTTTTTCATATACGTAATGTATTCAGCGCTGACAGCAGAACTCATTCTCTGAGTGCGGATACTTACGTAGCCACAGTGGCGTAGCGTGGGGGTGCAGGGGGAGCCGGCCGCACCGGGCGCAACATCTGGAGGTTAGGGTTAGGGGGCACAAATCCACACGTTAGGGGGCGCAAATTACTTGCCTTGCCCCGGGTGCTGACAACCCACGCTACGCCACTGCATAGCCAAAACATGAACATCCACACACAAGAGGGAGGTACTGGCAGGATTCAGGGAACCCCAGGCTTTCCAGAAGTACTAAAAAATCATTGGGGGAAAACTGTAAGAGGGCAAACAAAGATTCGAAGCAGACTAATGAAAACTGAGCATGCTCAGTGGACACAGACTGATAACTCTGTGGTGGGGGTGTGTGAGAGTGGGATGGAATAGGACGGATGTGGGGAACATTACCAGCTTGAGACCAGAATTCCCATGCAACAAACTTTCTGAATGTAGCCAAAACAAAAAGTAGGCGTGGCCAAAGTGAGCAGGGAGCCGGATCTGGCAATCCCAGGCAATTGGACTGGGGGGTGGGGGGAGCTTTTTTCAGTACTAAGTTCCTGGGTAGAAGAGCATGAGAGAGAGTGTGTGCATGTATGTATAGTGCTTGGAATGATTTTTTTACCTCCCCGAAACTTGCAGGTGTGGAGGGAAAGGTTAACCTCTCTGCACAGAGCACTCCCTGGCATGGCGGTTAGGCTGGAAAACTGCTCTCCACTGGCACCAAACAGAAGGCTGTTTTCAAGCCTTGCTGGCGGCTGATTTTTGGGAAAGGGTTTCCAATGCATAGTGAAGAAAGGGTTAATTATACCCTCAACCGCTGCTACAGCAATCCAAAAATAGTCTCTATCATAGGAATTAGAGGCAAAATAAATAAATAAATGAAATACCCCCCCCCCCCAAAAAAAAACCTCTTATTGGAACAGTATGTTTTTTTCAAGCCTAAGTGAAGCAAGGATGATTGGGGGCAAGATAAGTTCTCAGTGCAAGAGGAGCCCTAACTATTTTTTCCCTTGCTGCATCCAGGAAGAATGTGTGTGTGCGCGCACGCACACACACATGCACATATACAGCCAACAATGTATCTGCTGTCAGTACATTTTTATTTGTGTGCTCAATTAGTGCTTTACTATGTGATGCTTTGATTGATTCACCCGCCCAATCTGATTGCGAGCTGCCTTGAGGTGCTCTGGCACAAGAAGGCAGGATCCGAGGATCTTAATCAGAAAGCGACTGCGAGGTGATCGCAGATCACAGTGCTCATGGGAGATTCCAATGCTACAGGTGGTTTAGCTTGGACTAAAAGGACCCACTAAGTCCAGTGTATGAGAAAGGAAAACAACCCACAGAGCTTAATCAGGCTCTCCAGAGAAAGGGAGAGTTGTTTTGTTTTTGTTTTTGTGCTTGACTACATCATACTGGCTGAGGCTGATGGGAGTTGGAGTCCATTGAACACCTGAAGAGCCACAGGTTCCCAAAAGGTAAAGGGACCCCTGACCATTAGGTCCAGTCGTGGCCGACTTTGGGGTTGCGGCGCTCATCTCGCTTTATTGGCCGAAGGAGCCGGAGTTTGTCATCAGACAGCTTCCATGTGGCCAGCATGACTAAGCCGCTCCTGGCAAACCAGAGCAGTGCACGGAAACGCCGTTTACCTTCCCACCAGAGTGGTACCTATTTATCTACTTGCACTTTGACATGCTTTCGAACTGCTAGGTTGGCAGCAGCAGGGACCAAGCAATAGAAGCTCACCCCGTCGCGGAGATTCGAACTGCCGACCTTCTGATCAGCAAGTCCTAGGCTCTGTGGTTTAACCCTACAGGTTCCCAACCCCTGGCTTAAATCACGAGCTGCGCCTACCTCTAGACCAACAACTTACAGGAACGAGGATGATAGGGAGGTAGCTTGCAACCTGTCCCTTTCTCCCTCCTGGGACACATCTTAGGGGTTTTGTCCCCAAGATAATCCCCTTTTCTCCCAGAGCGGCCCGATCCCCTCGGATTGATGATGCCACCAGATCTCAGCTCAGCAACTACACGCTCCTCCTGGCTGGGGAAGAGTCGCTCCCAGCGGTTTCGCCTTTCCAACCCTCTTAAACGCGCCTAGGTAGGATCGCCAAAAGGCTGCGACGACACAGCAGGAAGGTGGTCCTGCTTTTAATTCCTCACAGCCCCCTACGGGGTGAGGCCGGTGGCGGAGCGGGGAGGTCTTCCTTCCGCCTCCCGCAGCGCCGGCAGATGCTTGAGGACGAAGG
Source organism: Podarcis vaucheri (assembly GCF_965113315.1). NCBI lineage: Eukaryota > Metazoa > Chordata > Lepidosauria > Squamata > Lacertidae > Podarcis > Podarcis vaucheri. The sequence goes on along the minus strand of NW_028118809.1, from coordinate 2,601,304 downwards.
AGAGAGCTGCGCGCCCGCGCCCACCCGGAGAACAGCTGCGGCACCCAAAGCGGGGCGATTGCGCGGGGGCGCGTCAGAGAGGAAGCGAGGAACGCGGGGGAGTGGCGTTTCCCTCTCTGGAACCACTTTCCCTTCTTCTCCTCCGTCTTCTTCTCCCCGCCCATAAGGGACAGGAAGGAGAATCAGACGTTCTTCCCATAGGCAAAAAGCCCGACGAAGAGGCTGCTGCTGCTGGGAACGCGGCTTCTAGACTCCCGGCGCTCCATCGATCCCCAGCAGAGCTTCTGGCCAGGCGGGGCGTGGGAACAGGGACGGGTTTCGTTGCCTCCTGGCCTGGGCTGGACGCGGCGGGAGTAGGGTGGGGAGCCAGAGAGAGAGAGAGAGAGAGAGAGAGAGAGAGAGAGAGAGGAAGAAGGAGCGCCTCCGACGACGCCTCTTATTATTATTTTTAATATCGTCTGTTGTAACCCGTGCGCTTCTTGGCCAAGCCCCGTCGCCACAACCGGGTGGATGCCTCGCGTTAAACCCCGAGCAGGAGGTTGCTGGTGTGCCAGACCGCACCCAGCTCCCCACATGCGGGATCCTAAAGGAGTGTGGCCCGTGGCGTGGGTGCATAGGAACCAACTCAAGAGAGGCTGAGATCCCTTCTTCCCCACCAATAAAATATTTGAGCCCCTGCCCCACACCAGGTTCACAGGCATTGCCATTCAATCGATTATGCGGGGCGGGGCGTATCTGTCTCTCCCCCCCCCCAATATTTTATTTAAGTTGGCACCCCTGGGCGGGTGGTAGAATAGGAAAGCACAGGTTAGGCAAAGGAGATGGCAGCAGAAAAAAAGGACTCTGAAGCCGAAGAAAGGTGTACCCTTTTAGGAAGTCCTCAACTCCAGTGTTGAGAACTGTTGTCTTCTTGGAAAGACCCTGGAGAGCCACTGCCAGTCGGAGTGGGCAGTACCAGTCCAGAGGGACATTGCTTAAGGCAATTTCAAGAATATATCCATGGTTTCCTATGACCATTTTGCCTCTCCAGTTGTCCTTCTGCTCTCCCCACCACCCTGAGTCTGTTTACTTCCTCCTCCTATTATTCCAATCTCCCTGTGCTAACAGATTTGGCTATTCCTTTTAGCCATTTCCTACTATGGGATTACAGTAAGGGAAACCATGTTTATGTCACCAGCCTAATAATAATAATAATAATAATAATAATAATAATTTGTTATTTATACCGCACCCATCTGGCGGCTCCCAACAGAATATTAAAAACACAATAAAATATCAAACATTAAAAACTTCCCTAAAGAGGGTTGCCTTCAGACATCTTCTAAAAGTCAGATAGTTGTTTATTTCCTGGACATCTAATGGGAGGGCCTTCCACAGGGCAGGCGCCACTACCGAGAAGGCCCTCTGCCTGGTTCCCTGTAACCTCACTTCTTGCAGTGAGGGAACTGCCAGAAGGCCCTTGGAGCTGCACGATGAGGGTGGAGGCGCTCCTTCAGGTATACTGGGCCAAGGCCATTTAGGGCTTTAAAGGTCAGCGCTAACACTTTGAATTGTGCTTGGAGCCAATGTAGCTCTTTCAGAACCGGTGTTATAGGGTCTTGGCAGCCAGTCACCAGTCTAGCTGCCGCATTCTGGATAAGCTGTAGTTTCCAGGTCACCTTCAAAGGTAACCCCAAGTAGAGCGCATTGCAGTAGTCCAAGCGGGAGATAACCAGAGCATGGACCACTCTGGTGAGACAGTCTATGGGCAGGTAAGGTCTCAGCTGGCGTACCTGATGGAGCTACATATAACAGCGATTTATGGCCCCCAGGGCCCTACCAGTTCCCTCACCCTGGGAACCCTCAGATAGCTGTGCTTTGACTGCCTTTCATGTTGGCGTCCTTCATACCAGTCACATCAGTCTCTGCTCTTCATTAGGGTGCTTGATTCACCGCTTCTCTTTTGGTATATGTTGCAGGCAGCATTGACTTGTAGGGGCAAGAGAGGCAATTGGCAAGTCAAACTGCATTAATGCTGATGTAATGCAGGAGCTATTTTGTGAGCTGCAATCTCCTCGCCAACCACAAAGTCACCAGGAGGCCTTAAACAAGCTGGTATTTGCCTGTTTGCCAGCTTCCCAGACCTCACCCCCTTCCCCCAATTGGCAGAATTGGTTTAATGTATGACTTAGTCTTAAGAGGGCTGTAGTATGAATTACGGAACTGATGTATGGGAAGCAGCCTGAACACTTGAAATGTGCTACATTTGCTATCGAAGTATTATGATTACAGCCTAGCAACCTCCACCCATAGTTGAGAAAATAGGTACTCTGCCCATGAAATGTGTATCTACATTAAACAGACGTTAAAAAAATAATAAAGCTGCAACCATTTGATAGTTCAATACTATGCACACTTGGAAATAACTGCCTCTTAATTCACTGGGACTTGTTTCCAAGTAAGTGCTCATTAGACCACAAGACTTGGAATCATAGTTGTAAAGTTGGAAGACTTGCTTCCAGATTTCAAAGTTATCTGAGGGAAAAGGTACCTGCACAGCTTCCTAGGGCTTACTCTGTTCCACACAACCAAGACTAAAACTAATAGTCCTCTTCTTTTCCCATTGCAAACACATCACATCTTAATTTGTGTCCAGGGAGCTGTGACCTGTCCCTTAACACGTTTACTCAGAAGTAAGTAAGTCTTACTTCCAAAGCGAAAGGCTTCAGGTTTGTGTCATATAGCTCAGCTTACCTTACATTTCAGTGGACCGGGTCATAAAAGGATCTGTGGCGATTCATACTAATGGGGGCCATTATAAAAAACCACCAGAGAAATAAAAGGCTTGTTTGGAGCCTTATGAAAGGGTGCGGGATTGCTTAACAGACAAGGTTTATGCTAAGCCAGTGAGGTGTATTTGTACAGTGCACTTCGCAAACCAGGATTCAAACCCATATTCAGTGGGACAAGAATCTCCCAGTCATCCTCACTGGTTTCTTCATCCTCATATGTTCCACTCAGAAGCCCATAGCAAATTCAAAACGAGATACATTTCACAGACCCTCCAAGTGTCCCTATTTTCCAGGGACAGTCCCAGATTTACAGAAGTCATCCCAGTTTCTCTTTTGATCCTGGAATGTCCCACTTTTCCTTAGAGAAATGTTGCGAGGGTATGGATATATGTGACCCCTGAGCCAAGATCAGTAACTATATAACGTTTAGAAGACGTCTGAAGGCAGCCCTGTATAGGGAAGTTTTTAAAATGTTTTATTATGCTTTTAGAAATGATGTAAAGCCTCCCAGAGTGGCTGGGGCAACCCATTCAGATGGGCAGGGTATAAATAGCAAAGTTATTATTAAGATAAGGGAAAATGGTAAAGGACCCCTGGATGGTTAAGTCCAGTCAAAGGCGACTATGGGATTACGGTACTCATCTCACATTCAGGCCTAGGGAGCTGACGTTTGTCCACAGACTGCTTTCCAGGTCATGTGGCCAGCAGGACTAAACCGCTTCTGGCACAACGGAACCCCGTGACGGAAACGCCATTTACGAATCGCGACCCGCACAGGTTGTGTTCTGTTCAGGTTGCAAACGGGCCTCCGGAACGGATCCCGTTTGCAACCAGAGGTACCACTGTATTAGTAACATTCATGTCCCCTAAATAAAAAATTTCCTTCCAGTAGCACCTTAAAGACCAACTAAGTTAGTTCTTGGTATGAGCTTTTGTGTGCATGCACACTTCTTCACACGAAAGCTCATACCAAGAACTAACTTAGTTGGTCTTTAAGGTGCTACTGGAAGGAATTTTTTTATTTTGACTATGGCAGACCAACACGGCTACCTACCTGTAACTGGATTCATGTCCCCTGTTGCTGTTGTTTAGTCGTGTCCGATTCTTTGTGACCAGAGCATGCCGGGTCCTCCTGACTTCCACTGCCTCCTGCAGTTTGGTCAGACTCATTTTTGTAGCTTCGAGAACACTGTCCAAACACTGATGTCCCTATGACGTCTCTATTGTCAACTAAGAAATGTCGACGGGTATGATTTCGCTGCCTACAGCGATTCCTCAAAGAAAAACTTCTCTGCACATGCTCAGAGACACTTTCCCTAGCTTACATGTGGAGAGAGAGCGCGCTCAGGTCTAACGCATGATGGGAGATGCAAACCCCGCTGCTGCGCTGCGCCTCCAAGGTCCCGGAACGTGGAGCCGGAGCCGCCCGAAGCTCGCCCCGAGTCCCCCCCGTTCCCGCCCCGTCACGTCAGCAAGCCAATCCCCCTCCGCTCCCCGGGAAGCCTGAGCGGCTGCCGGAGAAGCGAACAACGCGGAGAGGCGCGTCGGAGAGAGAGAGAGCCCCTCGCCAAGAGCGCGCGGGAGGCTTCCCTCCTTCGCGCGCACTGAGGGGGGGAAGCAGGCGAGGGCGGGCGGCGAGGGCGGGCCGAGAGCCTCTCTCTCCTCCCCGGACTGGTTCCCTGCCCTGCATTTATTCCTCTTTCCCTCCTCCTCCTCCTCCTCCTCCTCCCAGTTTCCTGTCTGGCTTTGTGCTCGCGACGGATATGCGCGGCGCCCACAGGTGTGTCTCGTCCGCGCCGCTTTTGCCCGGCCAGGAGCGCGAGAGAGGCGGGCGCTGAGGCGCCTCACGTGATGCGCTCCGGCTCTCTGTGGCAGCGGCGGAGGAGTAGTGCTTTTCCCCTCAGCTCCTTCTCCGCCTTGCCTCGGCTCGGGAAGCTGCTTGCTGCCGAGGCTCTCGCGCTGATTTGTGGAGGCTGCTGCTGAGGCGGCGCCTCCGCCCTCCTGCCTTTCCCCTCAGAATATGGGCAGCAGCCCGCCGGCCCCGCCGCTGGCTGCTGCGGGTCGTGCGCGCTGCCTCCGGGGGCTGCTGGGCTGAGGCGCGGCCACTTGGGGAGGAGAGAGGGAGCGGCGGAGGCGGCGGAGGCAGCAGCACAAAGGCGCCGCCGCCGCCGCTACCGCCACAGACCAACAGCGTCTTCTCCTCCGCCTGCCGCCTTCCAACTTGGGTAAGTTTCGCGCGCCCCCCCCCTCCTCCCGCCGCCTCACGAGAGAGAGCTCTCCCTGTTGGCGAAGGGGCGGCTCCACCTGTTGAAAGCCTCGGAACCCCTCCCGGGGAATGCTGATTTGCTGAGCCAGGAAGCCAGGCAACCTCTCGGGGAGCTCCCCCCCCCCTCTCCACTCTTCCTTCCCCCTTCCCCTGTCTCGCTGCTGCTTCCCTTCACTGGGCGGCCGCCGCCACTTCGGTGGCTCTTTCGGCGCGTCGAGGAAGTTGCCCGAGCCGATCCCGCCTGGAAGCAGCCGGCCGAGCTGCGATGAGGCCCGGGAGGAAGGGGGGAAGTGGACCTCGTTGCCCTGGCGGGTTTAATTCGAGTTAACTGCTGCTGCTGCTTTTTCCAAAAAAGCAACAATTGCTCGTCCTGCCTTGTTCGAGCAGCAGATGGTTCCCATTAGGAGCAAAGCCTGGGCTCTTTCCGCTCAGCGATGTGGCTGTGGACTTTGACAGCGCTGCGAGGCTTTTGCGAAATGTGAAACTTTCCCAAGGACTAGCTGCTGGTGGGTGAGCTGCGATGGCTGCTTTTCTATCCGATTGCGTTTGTAAACCTTTTTTTTTTAACATGATCAGGGAGAGGAAGCTTTTTAGATCCCTGCCAAAGGTGTTGGGGGAAAGAAAAAAAAGAGACCATCTTATTCAGAGTCTGAGTGAATGTGCGAGCGATTTCTCCGCCTTCCCTTTTAGCATCAGGCTTCTGGAACACCGAGCTGGATTTTAGAGTGCGTTATTATCCTCGGGAGTTTCGTAATCGCCGCTCCACCATTCACATAATTAAAACCCATTCACTCACATCCCATTCATTCTTGTTCAGCTGCGTGTGGCTAGGCATTGGTGGCTTCAGTGACAATTTTTGACCCTTGGCTCTTGAGACCCCTTGTCTCTGTTTCAGATCTTGATTTGGGGGGGTTGAAGGCAGGTCCAGTTTCATCTTTCCAGGGGCAGAAAAAACTTTCATAAAGCAGCTCTTTGCCGACTGCAGGCACACACTTTTGCTCTTTGCGTGTTTTGTGACTCACTCCGGTTTATTTGCTTTGGAGCTGCACAGCATTGTCTTTGGGGACTATGATCCCAGTGAGATTGTCCGTTCACACGCATGGCACTCTGGCCTTTCCAGTTTCTGTGCGCAATAAGGTGCCTGGCTCATCTCTTTCTCGATTTATAAACTGGAATACAGGACACACACCCAAAAGGACCACACACAAAAGTATGACTCTCTGAGATAGTGGACTAAGATTCATTTGTCATTTTTATATCTAGCAGGATAGAAAGACTCTCTTTAATGTCTCTCCATCTATGAAGTTCAGCTGGCCAGGGGATGAGGCTGTTTTTAGTTACACACCACCAAAGGAAAGACTGCTAACCAGTGCTCACCTGTTGTATCTGGTCCTATGCAGAACATTTTGTGTGTCTCTTGCTACAACCTAGAATGTACAGTTGGAGAGAGCTTGATGTTTGCATGCATTCTGGTAAAAGAGAACCTGATGTCTGCTTGCATTTTGGTAAAAAAGAACCGTTCTCTCTGTCTTGGAGGACACTGAGAGAACATTGTTGCAGTAACACAAGCCAGTATTTTGCAGTGTTTAGGTATGTAGGATGTATATATACCAGAACCTAGTTGCATGTGTGCATCTCAGCCATAGACATGTTTACTGAAAAGTATGTCCTCCTGAGCTCATTCTCCCCTCTCCGATTCCCTCCCAAGGATTACAACTGTAACCTCTTGTTTTGCTTCATTTTTTATCTTTACGAGTTTCCTATTTATAGGTGCTTCCTCCTCCTCCCTGAATAATACAGAGGATTACAACTGTCAACTCTTGTTTTGTTCCATTTTAAAAAAATCTTTGAGTGTTTCTTTTTCATAGATGCTTCCTCCTTGCCCCAGAATAGTTTTTTTACCCTGGTATATTTCCTAATTCAGAATGTGCACAGTGGCACCAGCTTCCCCAAATAAGCTAGCTAGTGGCTTGGCTTCTTTAGTACTGTCACATGCTGTGATGTAGGAGAAAGGAGAAATTTAGTGAGTGGGTAAAAAATGGTGAATGTTGATACACTGGCCCAACAAATCCAGCATAAAGAGAAGGGAGAGGTAGGGCTCTGATAATGGAGAGAGGATGGTGAGCATTGGCTGTGAAGTGGGGTTTTGACCTCTTACCTGGACAATAATGGGACAATGTGTTGGTGAGTTACAGGCTTTTTGGAGGAGGGAAGAGGACAAGAAACCCAGGATTTAGAATACTAAACAGTAACTGGTTATGGGATCATCTGCATCTCTGTGCAAAAAAACAACAACCCAAGGACTACATGGAGAAAGATATAGAATGGATTTATAGTTGATGACCTTAGCTTCTTGTGATCAAATCTGGGTTTGAATTTGCACTTTAGCAACCCATGAGTTAGAGAGTTTAAGTTGTATCCAGTGATACAACTTGTATCCAGTGATTTCCGAATAGTAACTGAAATGAAGCACTTGGTTTATTGATACACAATGTTTAAATCTGAAAATATTATCTCTGTAAAGAAAACAATGTTACAAATGTTGAAGAGGAAAGAAATGGCAACATAAAGGAAAACACCATACTGAGATACAGTACTTAGAAAACAATACTGGTTAAAAGTAGCATTGTAGTTTCATTGACAAAGCAATAAATTAGAGGCATTTGAAATATTAGAGGAAGTAATATGTAGATGATCATAATTCCTAACTAAGGCAAAATGTAACTGGGAACCCACGCTTTTAGGCATGCCGTTGCTCATTCCAGCATATTCTTCAAAACAATGTTTCCACATCTGCTTTGACATGTGTTGCTATCTTACTTCTTAATAAGGTAAAACATGATATACTTATCAGGTCCTTAACACCCAAGATGTCAACACTTCATGTTGTCTGTCACTCTGATTCATCTAAAAGTTGCAAGAAACTTACACAGAGTTAAACTTTTCGATTATTGACATCCATTTCAGTCCATTCCAATGTTTGCTGAAGTTGGTAGCTCCCTGGGCCTAGCAGGGGTCAGACTAACAGCAACTTCACCACCAATTAAGTTATATTGCTTTGTTATCCCAAATATCTATTCCTCTGCAGGAGGGCTCAGTGTACTTGGGTGGATGAAAAACATTCTTGTGTTGCAGAGTGAGATTGAGAGATCTGAGTATGCCATCATTTTCTAACTACTGAGTAGTGATAGATATGCTTGTTGATCTACAAATATGGAACACAGGCTGTTGATTCCAGAGAAACAAATATTGGAGGGTTTATAGACACTTATTTTTCAGCAGAAATTCTTCTGAAGCTTCAGTTAACCATAACCAAAGACGGAATGGCATGGATTTTATTTCACGTCAAATGTTACTCTTAGAACTAAGTGATAGAGCAAACATGCCAGGAAAAGAAATAACAGCTAGCAGACAAAGCCACATGACCCAGAAGCTGTACACCGGCTCCCTCAGCCAATAAAGCGAGATGAGCAACCCCAGGCTCGGCCACAACTGGACCTAATGGTCAGGGGCCCCTTTACCTTTACCTTTAACACACCTGGCATATGGGTGGCGCTGTGGTCTAAACCCTGAGCCTCTAGCTTTAGGGGTTGCTGATCAGAAGGTTGGCGGTTTGAATCCCTGTGACGGGGTGAGCTCCTGTTGCTCTGTCCCAGCTCCTGCCAACCTAGCAGTTTGAAAGCATGCCAGTGCAAGTAGATAAATAGGTACTGCTGTGGCGGGAAGGTAAACAGCGTTTCCGTGCACTCTGGTTTCCATCACAGTGTTCCGTTGTGCCAGAAGCGGTTTAGTCCTGCTGTCCACATGACCCGGAAAGCTGTCTGTGGACAAATGCCTGCTCCCTCGGCCTAAAAGCGAGATCAGCGCCACAACCCCATAGTCGCCTTTGACTGGACTTAACTGTCCATGGGTCCTTTACCTTTTTACCTTTTACACCTGGCAATAGCATCCTGCACAAGTTGAAGCCCGGGTGTTCTTCAAGACCAACTCCATGTAGAATGTGTAATCAAGAGGCACAAATGACAGTTGCCAAATCTAATGGATTTTATCCTATGTATCAAATCTGCCCTGTGCTTTGCTGCCCTTAGGGTTATTCTGCTCTTGTGTTTTGCAACACCAAAGTAGTGTAACTAAATACAATGCAAGCTTTCCCCTTTCAACCTACGGGTAGCTGCTGTGTTTCTTTTACAGTGGTGCCTCGCAAGATGAAATTAATTCGTTCCGTGAGTTTTTTCGTCTAGCGAATGTTTCGTCTTGCGAAGCACGGTGTCGGAAAAGTTTTGGAAAAGCTTCAAAAATCGCCAAAAACCTCAAAAAAGGCTACCACACTGCGTTCTATGTGTTGCTCCTCGAAGTCAAGTCGCAACTGTATTAAGGGTGTTAAGAAAAAGGAAACAAACTTGCAAAAAACGCAAGACGTTTTCGTCTTGCGAAGCAAGCCCATAGGGAAATTCGTCTTGCGAAGCAGCTCAAAAACCGCAAAACCCTTTCGTCTAGCGAGTTTTTTGTCTTGCGAGGCATTTGTCTTGCGGGGCACCACTGTAATTGAACTGAGAAATTTGCCCGTTGCTTTGCACTGGCTTCAACCAGGAAGTACTAGATACATAGCAGTTGCCACAAGCTTTGAGTGCTGGTCAGGTGTGCATTAAGACAGTTGTGGGCGTATTTGCAGGATCTACTTTTATTTTACTATATTGCTATTGGACTGCTGGCGCTGCTTGAAGGCACACGCTTTCACTTAGGTGAATAGAATCATAGAATTGCAGAGTTGGAAGGGACCCTGAGGATCATCTAGTCCAAACCCCCTGTAATGCAGGCATATGCAGCTGTCCCATATGGGGATTGAACCTGCAACCTTCGTGTTATCAGCACCACGTCCTAACCAACTGAGCTATCCAGGCCCTCCAGAATACACAGATTTTGTTAAGGCTAACTGTAGCTGATGGAGTCCTTTTGCTCTATTGATTGTTTTTAATTATGGTCTTAAGGTGATTACATTTTGTTGTTTTAATGTATATGCTTATAAACAGGCCTGGGATCTTAACCGATTAAGAAATGGAGTAGATAATAATAGGAGGAAAAACAGAAGCTCACGATCCACTGACTGGAGCTGGCTGCAAAATAGTGTTTGTGTGAAATGCTGAGCCTGATTTAAAATGTTGTGTCATATATAACCTGTATATATGAGTTTGCAACCACATTTGAGTTACTATGGAAAAGAGATTCCAGCAGCCTCATTTAGGGGTTGCAGAGAAGGATGGTGGGCTTTGGCTATTTATCTTGCTAAATGAGAGCCAAAAAACCTTGCCAATCTACTGCAAATCACCCAGTGATCTGCTAATAGATCGAAATGTACCATCTGCCCAACCCTCTATTAGAAGGTTGGCATGAACAAAAATCTAGAGTTCCTGAAGAAGCGAATGCTATTTAAGTTGCATGTTTTGCTCAGTATTAAGCAAGCAATGAACTAAAACCTCATACAGTCTATTGGTTTTATTTTCTCTTTGTTGTATGAGAGAACCACAATAACTCAGTACTACGGAGCTCATGTGATTTCAGTATATCATCAGTGCAGCAAACAAAAAGTACTGCTGTACCCTTGGCAAACATTAAAAAGTAAGATACCAGGCAGACTTGTCTGAAAATTTAAGGGCTGACCATATTGACATTCATAGAAATAGTTGGGTCTTTGATTGGGCCTTATGGTTTGTGTGTATTTAAACAGTTTTCTGGCACAGTATGCAGCTTCGTGGTTCTACAATGGTTGCAGGAAGATTAAATGAATGTCTTCTCATTCTGTTGTACTTGGTCAATTTTTTCTGTACACAATGTGCAGAATAATCTTTATGGTTTTTTAAAGTAGCTACTGAATGTGCCCACCTTGCTTCCAGTGTAGGACTTGAATTTTAGAAAACAAGGAGATACAATTGGGAAATGTCTTCAGTTTAAAAACAGATCAACCAATTATCAGGAGCCTCAAATGTGAGTTGTCCCCACACCTTCAAGGATCTCAGTGTTAGTGAGCTACTGAAGGCCTGCCCTTGAACTTTCACCATTGTCTGTTTTGCCTATTTTTGGTTCTCTAGACCCACAGCTACACTCCATTGCACACCCTCAAGGACTGTGTAGGCCTGATAAACTCTTTGCTAGCAATAACCCAAAGAGGAAGAACAGTAGTATTGAGCTTTCTGTTTCACATGATGATTCTTAGTTCAAGCTCTGGTAGAAGAGATGGTGAATACAGTTTGGCTCAAGTGGTCTTTCCACCCATGCAGACGACGTGGGAGTGGGCAGCTGTTTGGAAACTGCAGCTGTTGTCACTGACTATCTCAACATGTACCAGTGCCTGAGTCACCCTCCTTGCTTTCTATTACTGTAGAAGGGGATTTGTGCTAGTGAGGTCTAAAGTATCTTGAACTTGGAATGATTTCAAAAAGTTTCCAAACAGACTTTGAAATGTTAGTTCCTATAATGCTTCAGGAATTTGGATGAAATAACTCGCAGCAACTTGTTGAAACCTGTTTGGATCCTTGCCTTGTGTGGGAGTATAGGAAAACATTAGTACATCCTAGTTTGGGGAGGTAGAAATGGAGGGCAGGTTGACGCCATAACGTGAAATAAGTCTTAATTCAGTGAACCTACCTGGCAACTCAAAGGAGCAGTACAGTATGATAACACTTACCTTCCTGATTTCTGAAATCTTCAGCTATTTTTTTAAAAAAACAGGATTTACGCCATGAAGTTCTGTAACACTTGGAGCACTGCCAGAAATTAGTTGCTGCTACACTGAACAAATATTAATAGCAGTGATTTTATGCTTGCCATTCTCCTAGTTATTCTTCCATTCTCCAAACAGAATACAGCTCCCCAGATGTTATGCAAATTCACTGCAGAATTACACAGTTGCCATATTTAAGACTTGATCATAACTCATGACTTCAGTGTCCAGGTTGTAGATTTTCATGCATGGGAAAATCCTTGCAAAATTAAACTACAGACACACACACAGTGTTAGAAACACAGATATATAACCTAGGCACCATATGGCTCCTTAAACCAGGGTTAACAGTTGCCAAAACAGAATGCCTAGCTGCCATTTTGGGGCCAGACATCTCGAAAGTTGTATTTTTCAATATGATTTTGGGGTTCCTGAAATATATCCTGATGGTGCAGATAAAATATAATGGATAGAATTCCACAGGATGTGTTGCTGGTTGTGTGAAAAGGGTCAAGATTTAAGGATCCCCAGGCATGCAGCTCCAGATGGTGGAGACATCAGGCGCCATCCAGGCAACCCAGGTATCGTCACCAGCCAAGTGGCTGACAGCAGGGTACAAAATGCTCCTGGTGAATTTTGAATGCTGCACACACACAGAGACACCTCTGGGGTGTTTGCAACTTAAGTTATACTCAAAGTATACCCATTGAAATTAAGGGCGCTCAGCAAATTGTGTCCCATTATTTCCAGTGGGTCTGCTCTGTGTAGGACTAATGTTGGTTGCAGCCATTTATTTTAAATTAGTCCTGGAAGTGCCAGAGGGACCCTTTCTTTATGGCATGAGCAGCACTGTAGTGCAGCTCCTTCCAGTTTTGTGAAGATAACATCAGAAGCCACAGGCTACAAGAAAGAGTGTTCCACTCTTATCTCTTATCACACTTGCTTCTGTTTCTAGGACCAGCAATATGTGTTCCCATGCTATGAAGGTAATATGGAGAGAGAATCCTGGAGTAAACGGAGATCCTTTGTGTTCATTGGATTGTTGACTAATACCAACCCTTTAACAGAATGAAGAAACTGGTGAAATCATTTTATACTGTTTTACAACCAACAGGAAATTTATTCAATTTAAGGCAATCAATGGAGGGCTTGGTTTTGTGTGAGTGACAGAATCTTATAGTTGAGCATGAAGAGATTGTGGAGAACCGTTATCCACCTCTCTCTTTGCAGACCATAGTGTGCCATAAGCAAAGTACTGCAGAAAGGTTGCCTGAAAAAACAACAACCACTGGATAACTCAAATCAAGAAGGCGAGAGAGAGACACTCTACAGGAAAAGGCAAAGAATGAAAGTAGCACGTCTGTTGCACTTGCCCCGTTATGAAAATCGCTGACATGGTGTGATTCAGCCTAGGCTACCTCTTATTTTTATATCTGAATGGAAAGAAAACTGGAGTGTTACTTAGTTCAGGCTATTGCCCTCCCATGTGCTAGGGGAGTCCTGCAGTGTTTTGTTGTCTCTGCTTTGGGGAAATCATTTGGGGTATGTTTTAGCCCTTGGATAACTGCACATACTGGAACACTTAATTAAAGCAGATAAGTATTATCAAAGATTATTATGCAAAGTCTAACATGGTTCCAACTTGGATTTTACAAAAATGAATAAATCAATGCAGATTATATCGAAATCAATAATGTGTGTTTTAAGAATTTAAAATTGGATTTTAAGTGCCTTGCTCTGTACTCCCTGGAGGAAATGCTATGCTGACCTGAATTAAAAATCTATCTCTTGAACAACAGATAATACTCAGCTAGCTACCAGCTTTTCCTTATGACCATGTTTTTATTATTGAAGGAGTTCCTTTAACACTGTTCAAGTTATAATTCTATATGCACTTACTTTGGAGTAAAAACGTTGCAACAGCTGAATCCTGAAGAACAGTCAGTTCCCCAAAACCTGTTGGAACAAGAAAGAATATGAGGCTTACTACCCATATTTGACACATTTTGGTGCAGAAATACCATCACAGCCGGGATGTGACTTCTGTGTTAGGAAGCAGCGGGACAGCACTTGTGTTGCACACAAAAGTTCCTGGGTTCACTTCCACTGGACAAAGAAATTGATAGTGGCTAATGTGAACTCATTAAGACACCAGCCAGTATATTGTCGTCTATACTAAAGGCATCTGAGAGATTCAACAATATCTAAAGATGTAACAGCATTTATTATCTGCTATGAGTGTCCCTATGGTGAGGCCATTAAAAGAATGGATATATATATATATTTGGTCATACTATACTTTTTATTTTGTTTGTTTCCCTGCCTTGGGAATGCTGATCCAACACCAAAGGTGTGGAGTATGAAATCTGCATCTATGTCTATCCATGTGAACCCAGAGCCTTGTAAGCAAACTCTAATCCCTTGGCTAAGTTAAACTACAACTCCCATGATCCCTAGCTAACAGGACCAGTGGTCAGAGATGATGGGAATTGTAGTCCCAAAACATCTGGAGGGCTGAGTTTGCCAATGGCTGGCCTAGGCATTCCATTGTTGCACCCATAACCTTGGTTTAAGGTATCATTTAGCTCCTAGCTTTTATATCTCAGTTTATAACACTGCTTTGCCCACTAATATTCATCTGGTGTGCTCTGCTGCCAAAAGTATTCACCTCTCTCCTCTATTGGAGCATTTGACTCTGCTTCTCAAATCCTTTCACTAGGTTTCTGTTTTGCATAACAGAACTCCCCATGTCCTTGTCCCTCGGTATCTGTCATATCTGTTATTTGTAAAGCTGAATGTGTGTGTATATATGTAATGTGGTATACATCAGTTACAACAGTTGCAGTATATAATTATAGTACAACTTCGAACATCCTGTCCCCACCTTCAAGGGGACCCTCATCAATGAGGTCCAAGCAATTGCAACAAGCAGTTGTTTATCACACTGCCAGTAAATACACTACATTTTTTCTGGAGTCTGGCTGACTAATGCAAAATGGACTTCTTGAGACTCATCTCTCCTGTAATTGAAAACTTTTCCAGGGTGGGTATGCCAATCCAGTTGGATTAGTATCCACATCGTGATGATTATTGGCATGAGGAACACCTGGGTCTTTTTAGTAGTGCAGATGGCTAGGGCAGTCCAGTCAAGACTTCTGAGAATTGCTCTGGTGGTTATACTTGCTTGCAGCTTTCCTGACTTCATGCTGGGAAGCTAACTCCTTTCGCTTGCTCTCTAAATGTCTCATAACAAACAGGTTCTCACTGCAAATGTCCCTGGCTTTTTCACAGAAGCCAATATCTTGTAGTGCGATCATAATTGCATTATGTTACTGGCATTTTATTAAAAACATGCTTTGAATAACACATGTTTTATGAATTTATGTGAGAGCCGATACTGTCATGCACTGCTGGACTTTCTGTGTGAGCAGCCAAAGAAGAGCATTCTCATTTCTTAAATAATTTCCTACTATTTAATCCGATGATCAGCAAACTGTTCTTTGGACTGCAGATATGTTGAGGAACCTACAGCTTTATGAAGTTCCTCTTCATTGTTTTAATGGGAGAGGAGAGTGAACCACAGCTTGGGGTGCCTCTTCTCTCTTGCTAAGCCCCCCCCCAAAAGCCCGCTGACTTTAGTAGGAGCAGTGACAGAAAGAAGGGGGGAGGGCAGTACTGGGGTGAAGAGGAGGATTTTGATATCGCTCATATTTGACATTGCATTTGGTGGTCCAACGTAGTCCTGGGCAGTGTTAGAAACTCAAATATTGCATAAGCTAATCACCAAATTGCAACTTAAACCTAGGTTATGGTTGCCACAAATAAATGTCTATGGGCCTTTCTTTTTAATCAGTGAAATAGTAATAATAGTAATAATAATAATCAGTTTTCATTTCTATACCACTTTTATCTTTTCAAGAAAAAAAATCGAACATCAAATCAAACTGGAATAAAACAAATTCAAGCTTCAAGAAAAATATTTCAGGTCCTTCTCTAAGTGATATTTCCCCATATTTATTTACCTACTTAATTTGTAGAGCTGTCCTATAGCAGAAATGCTCTAGGGAGCCAGTGTGAAGTAGTGGTTAGAGTGTTGGACTAGGACAGGGGTGTCAAACTCAAATTCATCGGGGGCTGCATCAGCAGTTTGGTCACCCTCAAAGGGCCGGTTGTATCTGTAGGGCTTACAGTACAGGAGAGAAGGGTTCAGGCAGCCGTTGGATCTGTCACATCACAGGATGGCATGCACTCAATATAAATACAAGTGGAGGTTTCCTGAATGCATGTAAAGTGGAGGTTTCCTGTGTAGAACGGCCGGCGCCGCTAGAGGGCAGACGTTCTCTGGCTTGTAGGCTGCCGCGCATGCGTTGAAGAGGCGGCTTTCTTGTGTCAAAAAAAAAAAAGCGAGAATAAAAGGTGAAGGCTGGCGGCCGGCGGCGGCTACGCGGGCCACATGACGAGGTCTGGCGGGCCGAATTCGGCCCGCGGACCTTGTGTTTGACACCCGTGAACTAGGACCTGGGAGTTGATGGTTCAAATTCCCCACTCAGTCAAGGAAGCTCATGGAATGACCTTGGCCCAATCACAGCCTCTTAAGCTACCTCACAGGGTTGTTTAGGGATTAAGTGAGGAGGAGGGGGGTGAACTGTGTACTCCTTGGAGGAAAAGGTGTGATATAAATGTAATAAATAAGCTCTTCTGTTTACCTGCTTAAGAAAGCTGGAGGGGCCTCCAGATGGGAGGTGTCTGTTGTCAACCTGGCATCCAGAGATCTCCACGGGGGGTGCAATTGGACCCATGCCAGTCACAAAATGTGCTTGGCGCCTGGCTAATTTCGAACACCGGTGCACTTCAGGAGACAGTGGGTCCCCCTTTCCCTCAGCTGTCACTTAGCAACAGCCCTTAGAGGAGAGATGGGAAGCAGAACTCTGCTGTGGAGACCAGCTCTCTGGGTTCATTAAAGTTGGTTACCATAGAAGCTACTATGTCACTTTATGAACTGGTGCTTGAGCTTGGTTGCTTTCCATTCCCCCTTCTCATCCCTTTTGTGCTGCATTTCTTGTAAGCCTGTTGGTCAGAACTGTTGCATTTTTATTGATCTTCTGGGAACCCTTTAGGCCAACTTCCAAGAGACTGCGATCTATTCACAGAGTTAAAAACTGGCAGTGACCTACCCCCTTTTGGGGGGTACAGGGCAAAGTTGTTGAGCTTTCTTTAGAGGAGCCAAAGTTGTTGAGCATCTTTGGGGGGCCAGTGATCTGCCACAGACGTCCAGTGATCTACTGGTAGATCATGATCAACCTATTGGACATGCCTGCTTTAGGCTAAAAGGCAGGGTTCAGAATGATTTAAATAAATAACACCTTTAGTGTGACAACAAATTAATTACACAGCCCACAGCAGACATGTGTATTAGACTAAATCCCCCATACACAACAGGTGTTTGTCTATTGTGACCTAAGTGTTTATTCAACCAATGTGAAAAATTGGGCAGGAAGATTTTTATCTAAGCCATTTATTTTAGCTAAACCAATGGTAGAGTCCAGGAGTGTGCAGCTACTCCTCAGTTTATTTTTCCTGACTACAACTGTGCTGTGTGTGTAGGTAATATTACCCCAGTAGCTGCTGAGCAAAAGCAGTTGTACAAACAATCCTTTTCTAGTGTATTTAGTAAATAAATATTATGTGTGACTCAGCCCACAAAGTTTTATAGAATTGTTCTCTTATAAAGATTGAGATCAGAATTTGAATACTACTGTAAGTCCTTGGGTGCTTTTCTTTGCCAACGGAAGTGTGAAGTTATGTTTCAAAGAATCCCTCAAATATTAATCGACACCTTTTATTTAATGAAGCTGTTAAAATACTGCCTTCTAATTACCATGGCTTGTGAGATCAGATCTGTTTGTTTTCAATAGGAGGCCAACACATACAATTTCTTTGTTAAATACATCACCAGAGGATTGTTCGCTTGCCATCTATAATGGAATTCCACAAATTGTTAAATCCTGTCAGATATGATTGATATACTGTAGTGGTTGAATGAACTTGAGAGGGTGGAAACTTTATGCTTTGCCTTTTGAATATTAAGGGAATAAGAGCCATAGCCCGACTTGTTCTATTTCCTTCTCCAGTGGGAGTGGGAACGCACTTTAAAAAGTTTTTAATATGCATTGTGGGCCACATTAGCAGTCAAACTTATTTTCCCCTAGTGAGTTACTTAACAGTTGATGGAAGCTCCAGTTGTAATGAATGCACACCAGATTTTTTTTTTAAAAAAACCTGTATAAATTACAAATTCAGATAAACAATTTAAATTTCTTTTGAGCACCCCCCCCGAAACTACACACACATTTAATTATTTTATCTTAAAGGCTTTTATTCAAGCAGAAACTACCTTTGTAGCTAAATTGCAAAAAAGTTAGTAAGGTTCTACAGGAGCAGGCTTGCTCAATATTAATTGAAGGGAGGGGTAGTTGTCCCCCCCCAAAAAAAGTCTGCAACTTTCACCTAGCTTTGCTCCTTCCGCAGGTGTAGAGTTCATGGATTTGACAATTAATAAGCTTTGCAAGTGATGTCAAGGCAAAGGAAAACATAATAATCCAGGCAGTTGTTTATAAAAAATATTGTACTAGACTCTCCTGGTGCTATTTTTTTATTACCTTATGCAACATTGAATTTTTTTTTATAGAAGTGCAATTAATAAACACAACAGAATGTTCTTGATCCTGAATCCATTAATTGCCAGTAAACCTCTGCTTCAATAACTATTTCCTCTTTGCAGATAAGTTAGCATATGACCATTCATTGTTTGACTTTTCATTTTGTTGAAATAGATTTACACACAAGAGGATGCTGGGATGCAAACTGACTTCAGTGGGTTCTCGCTTTGTTAAACCTTTGGTATGCACATTTTATACTTTTATTTTGAGAAAAGCTGGTATATAGGGCTAGTGATACCTGAACTGATTTAAAATGTATTGTAAGAATGTATTTTATGTACAGTTGATGTCGAAGGTTACTGCATTTAGCTCTTAATTGGGTTGTTTTCCTTCTAAGCAAAGCTTTGTGGTGGTATTTAATCACTTCTGTATAACATCTCAATATACAAAGGATTAGGTGCCCAAGACCTTCTGTTGGGTTTCAAGGTGTAATGGAATTCAAACAAAAATCTCCCCAATCCAGCCCAACACCATTATCTGCATTACTGTATATTGTTGGCATCTGCCTGTCTTGAGAGACAATGGAGTGCATTAGCAGCAGTAACCTCCAGGTGCAAGCCTAGGCAGTGTGGTGTATGGAGGTCCTAGGTTGCCCAGACAACAAGTCCTCCCTCTCAGCATCATTGATGTGGCCCAAAGGAAAGCAGGGAAATGCATTTGGCACCAGCTTGGCTGCAGGAGTTGCCAGAAGGAGGCATACAAGGCGCCATCCAACAGTCTTAGGGAATCTGCTCTGGATTTATGTAGGGGTTTCTTTTCCTGAATGGGGCGCAGGTGGCGCTGTGGTCTAAACCACAGAGACTAGGGCTTGCTGATCGGAAGGTTGGCAGTTTGAATCCCCAGTGATGGGATGAGCTCCCGTTGTTTGGTCCCAGCTCCTGCCCACCCAGCAGTTCAAAAGCACGTCAAGTGCAAGTAGATAAATAGATACCGCTCCAGTGGGAAGGTAAATGGTGTTTCATGATCCAGAAAAACTGTCTGCAGACAAACACCGGCTCCCTCGGCCTATAGAGCGAGATGAGCGCACAACCCCAGAGTCGTCCACGACTGGACCTAACGGTCTTTAACTTTACCTTCTTTTCCCAAAGATATCTCACAAGGCAGTGGAGATTTAGGATAAGAGTTTTCCTTCTCCTAGATGGGCTACCTTCCCAGTTGAAGAGCCCTATGCAGATACTTCCCTTAAAGCATGTGCAGAAACAGCCTTCTTGACCATTGGACCCACCATTGGTCTCGTTCGCTAGAAACCTCACTGCGGGTTTGAGACCCATTGGCCACCCTCACCTAGTTTAGCTGACCAGTCAAAGCCATTTCCTGGTTGGCTGCTATTAAATGCTGGCAGTTTCTAATAGCCACCGGTCAGAGCTGAGTGCAGAATGAGGCCCACAGGTGGACAAACTTCACCAGAAGGAGCACAACGTGTGTCAGTTTGCATTTCTTAATGCAGAATGTATTGATCTGATGTGTAGATCTCTTTCCTATTTTGATTAACACAAGAGGCTACTAGAAGCTTCTCTGTGTGAGACAAGCAGGCAGAAACTTCATGATTGTTTGGGTTATACCTTTTGGGAAACTGGTTTGAACTATCTCTTCCAATTAAGGTCATGCTGACTATAAATATATAAGAACAGAAGGTGCCTGGGCTTTACTTTATCTTTCTGTCTCTCTTTTGTTCTGGTGTGGTGTTCTGTACATAGTATGCTTAGTGTTAAGGTTTAGTCTTGTTATAAGTTTTTGTAAGTGCTGCAATTGGATATTTTTTATGGACTGTGCCAATCCTGTATGTATGTGGATTTGTGACCATTATGCTCATTTGCCTACAGCTGGATGAAGTACTATTGCCTCTGGTCTATTTTGGGGAAGCAATGTGTTTTAATTTTTTTCCTCCACACATATGACAATGTGCCCCCCACCAGAGGTGCTACCCCTACCCCGCTACTGTGTATACTTTAAGGAAGGCACAGATTAAGTTGATGGTATGTTTGATGGGCTTTGAAAGCAAATAAACCATCCATGTGTGTATATCAATTGCATAATAAAGCACTTCCCTGAAATCTGATGACTTCTAAGTTTAGCTTTTTCATTTTGAGGAGTTGGATGTTTGAAAATTTCTCTTAGTTAGAGGACTCAGTTATTCCAAGAAGGTTGCCTAAAAATGTGACAAACATTAATTTGCAGCTGACCTCTGCATATTTGTCACATTTCAGCTCTTCCTTTTAGCTATAATTCCACCAGGTCAGCTTGTTGTACAGCTGGTACCTGTTACCCATCCTCATCACCAAGTGTTTGTGTCCCATCTGCCATCTGAAAAAGCCTCCGCTCACTGTGATCTCCTCCTCCAGCAGCAGATGCTAAGGGGCTTGCAGGACTGCCACTGGTGTCTCTGACTCAGCCCTGTACAGATTGACTCTCAGCACGCCGTTGCAATTGGATATAATTGGGCAGTTGCATTTCTGAAAGTTGATGCATGCTGAGCTCAGCATGTGCCAACAGTGGTTGTGTGACTCTGCGTGCGCACTGCTGGAATTGAAACATAGTGCAGGTTGAAGCATGTATCACCTGGATTTTTATTCAGTGCAGATTGGAGGGACTGGCAATCTTCCTTTTCTTCCCATTTCTTTACATAGAGGGATCTATTACTTTTGAGTTATGAAAGATGGGAATTGAAGAAATCTAGCTGCATAGATCATGAAGGTGTTCCACTTCTCTGTGGAACGGCTTGCAATTATACAGCATATAAAGGATGCTCTTGTAGTCAGAAGACACTGTTTGTGGAAGAAAGTTAGTTGCATTTTCAGTCTTAACACAATGCTGGGTAGTTCTGGCCATGCTAAGGATTACCATTCCATTGGAAGTTGTATAATGTTTAGTGCGTTGAGTGTGAACTGAATATGGAAGATTACCTAAATTGTTTTTTCAGAATCCCAGCATTTCTCCAGTTTTCGTTTCTATGCAGTTTTTTTTTTTAAAAAAAAAAAACACCACATCAATATTTTAATGTAGATTACTTTAGGGATTATTTCTCTTTCACAGGCTAATCCTGTTATCAAAACATAGTATCTCAACTGCTGCATAACACTTGAGCTTGCTAATTATATTTTTGCAACCTGTGTTGCTTATACTGCTGGTTTTTTCAAAGATTATCATGAACAGGTATACCCCTGTAAAGACACTTGAATCTTCTTTTCCCAGTTGTGTCAATTAGTCATTATCTTTTCATTCCAGTCCTCAGGCCTGTAAATAAATAAGCACATTTCAGAAATATACAAAATGTTTAATTTTTTAGTGACCCCCCCTTTCAAATGTCAAGAAGCCACGAGGCAAACTTTGTCACCTGTAATATAAATAAATATACTTAAATGAAAATTCTCTCAGCAGAAATCAGCCTAGAACCTTAAAACATAAGTCCAGTTGTTGGTTGTTGATTTTTTTTCCAAAAAGATATTTATATGCTATTTTTATGCAAATTGTTTTGAGCCCCAAGGAGACACCCTGGGGGGCTGGTCAGATCAGGATGAGGAATGGGAAGGGTTTGAGGAGCTGCCAGCTGATGAACCCAGGGAGGGACCCAGTTTATTGGGGTAGGATGTGTCCAGGTGCCACGAGGCATAGCTGTTGGAGAGAGATGTGTCAAGCAAGGAATGCAATCCAGGAGAGGGGCTCAGAAGCTTCCAGCCACATTGGCCACTGCCACTTCTACCCACAACCCCAGCTTCAAGCCACTGGATGCCAGCCCCACCTCCAGCCTCGAGGATGCCTCCAGAGCTGTCCCTCCATCAGTTCCTACTGATGGGCTTCTGCCTACTCATGAGACATCAGGTACTCAGGCTGGATCTGGTATGGTGCCGTCTCCTCCTGCATCACCTAGTAGAGAAGCAGGTGCAAACAGACAGCTCACATCCAGCCCACTTTGAAGGAGTTAGCATTTGCTTTCTAGGAAGGCTGGATACTTCTTAAAAAGATGAAAGCTCAGAGTCTGTGAGTCCTCCCTGGGTGGTGCCACATCACTTATGGGCATTGGGTTGGTGACCACCACACTACTGTGGTTAATTAAGGGACATGGCAGGAGGAGCTTCTAAATTCCTCTTTGTTAGAGTTAGGAGGATAGCATGGAGTTGGGGCTTGCTGTGTGTCACAGTCCGGTTCATGGGTGGTCGAAGTCCCGGTAGGGGACGTCAGGACTGGGGGCAAGATGGCGGAGTGGGAGCAGGAACGGGAGTCTAGAAGCCAGGAGTCAGGAAGCCAAGTGTCCGCGGGTCAGAGAGTTGGGAGTCAAGAAGTCAAGGGTCCAAGGATCAAGAAGCAAGGAGTCATGAAGTCAGGGGTTTGAGGATCAAGAAGCAAGGAGTCAAGGAGCCAAACGCAGCAAGGCAGGGAACATGTTGCTGTGGCAAAGAGCTGAAGGGAAATGCTGACCTCATATTCCTTCCTGGCTCTTGCCACCAAGTGCTGTGAGTTACCAATCATCCTCACCTGTGTGGCCACACCTTGCCTCTTCAGAACAAACTTAGGAAAACCCCAGTCCTGCAAAGTCCTATTGGTCACAGGGCCTGGCTCCCTCACACACTCCTGACACTGTGATTCATTTCCACAAGAGTGAACCATGGATTGGCTCACAAACACACACTCACAGAGGTGATTTAATTGCACATCATGCTTGAAGTTTTCATTTGTGTTGAGGCTGTGTAGCGTGAAAAGTAAAAATGCCTGTTATAACGAAAAGAGAACCCATAAAAAACATCAAAGTGGAAATCTATGTGAGAGAAGAACATGCAGCAGCAAGTCTAGTTTCCAAAGGCTCAGTGGAAATGAGAAATGTTTTGCCTGTTTTGGAAAGGGGTTGAGCATAGAGATGGAAATGGGAGGGCATTCCTTAGTCCTGAATCTACTGCAGAAAATGTTTCACTTTTTGTTTATGACATTCAGGCATCCCAAAAAAGAGCAGGGATAATCCTTAAATTCCCTCAGGTGGGTGGGGACCATAAAGGCTTTCTGAGGTATATAGGGCTTTAAAAATAAAGTAAAAACAGCCTCTTGATTTGGGACCAAAATGAAAGCCAACTTAAGCTGGTTCAAAAACTGGCCAGGCTACATGACATTGCTGAGCAGTGAAGCTTCTGAACCTTTTCCAAAAACAGCTCCGCTTGAAATGCATGATAATCTAATCTAAAAGTTGCCAAGGCATGGATGGCAGCGCTTGGGGCTTTTATCTTCCAGTGTTGGGCACAGACTATTTATACTTGATAAATGACATTTTAAGCCACATCCGACACCAGGTCCATTGCCGGGCCCATGATGAGCACCCTCCAGAATATAAGCCTCCATGGAACCAGATTAATCCCCTTCTAGTCAGAAGACGACCACACAACTAGACCAACTAGATTCAAACAGCAATTAAAAACCAGTATGACACTGTAAAAAGAAAACCCAGCATGACTCAAGAGAAAGAAAAACGGTCAGCCAGCACTTGCGAAATGCCTTGTGAAACAGCAGCAAAATTCCTTCAGGTTGTGGACATCCCATTCTCTCTCTTGATACAACATTCCACAGTGTGGACTGCACAACAGAGAAGGCGGTGGTCTCCAATCTCTTCCAATACAGGGAAGATGTGTAGGGGAAGACTTCCAGAGATAGCCTCAGTGAGCAGGGAAGAATTTGTGGGAGTAGGCATTCCATGTGGTGTACAGGGCCTATGATGCTATGGCAGTTAGAGGTATATTTACAGATGGATTCGCCTGTCCTAAGAATGAGATCATTGTCTGTTAATCCTTCCCAAGTCATCTAAAGCAGTCCCTTCTCTCCATA
This sequence comes from Podarcis vaucheri, assembly GCF_965113315.1. Lineage (NCBI taxonomy): Eukaryota > Metazoa > Chordata > Lepidosauria > Squamata > Lacertidae > Podarcis > Podarcis vaucheri. Next base: position 2,577,025 of record NW_028118809.1, on the reverse strand, counting down.
TCTTCTAAGTAACCATGCTAGCAGCCAATTCCCATAGGGTCACTTTCAGGTATGGGTTCACTTGTATTACAACCGGTTAATCTCTAGTTAATTCTACAGATTTTAGGCATGCATGTCAATAGAAAAGCTGGGTTTGTGCCTAAAGCATCTAACACACTACATTTTAATGGGCAGTGCAAGTCCTTTTTTAAGGGTCCAAATTACTTCCACTGTCACTTTATTGCATCTAAATTTCTGATTTGAGTTTACCCAGCTCTTTAAAAAAAACGATGTGTTCTTCTCTTGAAACTCATATCCAAGAATGTAACTAAAGTGTCTCTCTCCCCCCCCCCACAACACCTGCATACAAGATTCACATTGACACGCTGGTAGGTCCTGACCTGCTACTTGGGGAATTGCTTAACTAGCAAGGAGAGAGCTGGTAATGTAGTACTCGGCCACACACTTATACGTTTCCCTTTCCTGTGAGCTCACTTCATCACCCTTGGCTTTTAAATCCTGCAAATGGGGTGTTAATTTTTAAATAAACAGCCTCCTTGCCAGTTTCTTCCCACAGAATGTGTAAAATAAATAGAGTACCTTTGCATTTTATTTTTGTACGCCTTCTCACTTTATTTTAAGGCAGTCTAAACTTTTGAACTTTTTTCAACCTCTCTCTCTCTCTATATATATACATTTAAGAAGTGTTTTCTTTAACCTTCATTTATGTATATGGATTAGCAGAATTGCCTGTTGAGAAATATGCAGCTGTTAAATAAAAGGGACACTTTTTTTATTTGATTCTCCCCCCCCCTAATTTTTCTTCTATCAAAGACTGGGTTAATGGAGTGCAAGTTGTAGTTTAGGAAATATAATGGTGCAGACATTCTGTTTTGGGGAATCTCAGCTTTTATTTTTTTGGCTCCTTTTGCCTCTGTATTCTCTACATTTGATTTGAAGACATACATTTGCCCTAAACAAATGTAGACCTGGGCCCAGGGGTCAGCAAACTTTTTCTACTGTCCCTCAGACCTCAGGGCTGGAGTATTTTTTTGGGGGGGGGATGAATGAATTCCTATGCCCCGCAAATAACCCAGAGGTGCATTATAAATAAAAGGACGCATTCTGCTCATGTAAAAACACCAGGCAGGCACCACAAATAACCCAGAGATGCATTTTAAATAAAAGGACACATTCTACTCATGTAAAAACATGCTGATTCCCGGACCATCTGCTGGCCGGATTTAGAAGGCGATTGAGCTGGATCCAGCTCCTGGGTCTTAGTTTGCCTACCCATGGCCTGGGCGATATATTGATATAGCACCCAGGACTGGTATGCGGGGGCAGACCGTGATGACAGCTTCACCCAGCAGTATATCGCTGATGAAACCATCACCGCTTTTGAATTCCTCTGTCTCTAAAAAGAGAGCTGTGGCAGTTTCACCTGGCATCTTGCTGGCTGGGTATTAGCGGTATATCACCAAGCCATGATGTTTGGCTGGCGATAAACTGCGATGTTGAAAGCTCAACACCACCCAGCCCTGGGCTACAGTTAGAGACCGCTCATCTTTTTCAATAGATGCTTTGTTAGCTTTCTTTATGTTTTCTCATTTTGTTGAAATGGTGCAAACAGCTGCTTTTAAGGCCATGTTTTCACTTTGCCACTCCCTGAAACCTTCTTTCATAAACTTATTTCCAGTGTGCAAGTTCCTGGGGGAGGATGTGTAGGCTTCTGAACTGTGTGTTGATCACCCTTTGGCACACTCCAAACTGGTGATACTGTAATCTTTTTGTCTTTTTTTTATTAAAAAAAGAAGCGCACCTTGGAAGGTGATGAGAGAAACCACGATGCTATCGGTAATATGCTGTTTCCACTCTTTGGCAGAACAACTGTATCACAATTAGAACGCTGATGAAGATAATCTTTTGGGAAGAGTTCATGAAAGTCTTTTATATACTGACATTTGGAAGAGTGCCTCTCCCCACTCCAAGACCTCAGAACCACCTGAGAGTTCACCTCTTTGTTGAGAATCTTCATCGCTTCTGGTTATAAGTTTCAGAAGCTTTTGAACTATGTTTTCTGAAATGAGCTTGCCCTTTGAATAGGTCTCTTGCAGTCAAGTTTAAACTGGCCATGACTTAAGTGGCCTGCTGTGAATCTTCATGACACACGAGAAGAGGGAAAATGCAGCTACAGTACTTTCCAAGTTAACCTAGATCAGTATGCCCTTGGAAGAGTCACTAATACAATACAGGGTACCCTGTGCTTCTACTTGATTCTGGGAGCATGGCATATTCTTTCCAAGGGCTGATTGCCTAATTAAAAGCTGAATAGAAGTATGTCCTGTTTTAGCCTTTCTACCCGGATAGGTGAGCTCTCCCACAGTTGGAGTTGGCGTTCCTTTAGACTGGGAGCTGTTGTTTCAGCACTCAACAGTTAGGTAATGGTGGTTCATGATGGGAAGAACCTGATGGCATTGGTCTAGGATCTGTAGCACCCATGCATTGGAGTAGATTGGATGTGTGAGACCTTGGACCATGAAGCGCTTCACTGGACATGAGTTTTGGCTGGGTATACTGTTGCTTCTGAAACAGTGGGGTGGTAAAGTAGGGCTCCAAAGCCCCTCCCCCGGGTGTCTTTTTGGGAACCAGTCTTGGGTAGTGTTTCAGGGGTTATTGGAACAGGGTCTCCATCTATGCGAAGGGGGACATCCTGCTCTGCCTTCTTTTTGAGGGAAGTCTTATTAATGGGTGATGGTTGAGTAGTGGTTTGTCCTAACAAACAGTAAGAATGTTTCTGTAGATTAGTTGTTCCTATGTAGAGAGAACGTCTGGTCTGACTTGTACATTGTTAAACCAGAAGGCTAGAGACATAAGTCAAGGAAAGTATGATGACTGTAGTTATTCAGCCTGAAGAGACAGGCAGGGGACTATTGTTGGTCATATCTGTTGGTTGCTACTTGTTTGAGGCTAATTTTTTCAATAATTGCTAAGTTCTGATGGCAAGCAAGCTGTATTTTACCACGCAATTGTGAGTATTAAACATTTGTGTTTTATTATGGGATGCCCACTAGGCAGCATGTTGATATAGTGGGAAAAGAGGGGTCTTTTTGCATTTTATTTTGGGGGACAGAGAATAGAAACTATGCTGACAATTCAACAGGTGTAGTGTTAAAATGAATGTCTTTGACTCCTTGCTTTAAAGCTAAATAATAATCAAAAAAGAATGAAGGTGGTCTGCTAGTGTTCTCTCTCCTCTGTGGAGGGATATTCTGTCTCTAGTATTCCCCACCTCTATGCCATTTAGCAGTGAGGTAATAACCTTCTCATTTCCCCCCTTTAAAAATAATGGAAGCTCTAAATGCCTTTGTGACTCTGGGAGCAGCTATGTATAATATTGATAAGTATTGTTTCTTCGTCTTTCATTCTGACATTGCTTGCTGAATATAAATAGGAGACCATAAACACTGACCCAGCTACCTGAAGCTCCCACACGGGAGCTGATTGAAGAGCTAGAATTTCAAAGCAAGAATGTTGCTTCTCAGTTGGGCTGTTTCCTGCTCTGCATTAGATGAAGCAGCAACCGCTTCACATTTGCTTAGCAAGTTTTACTCTATCTTCCAATCTCTGCAAGACTAGAAATATACTGTGCAAAGGTCCCCTTCTTTAAAGTGCATTGAAGCATACTGACTCTCTTTCAAAGCTTCCACCATCTTCCATAACTTCATCTGCAAAAAGCAAACAAAATGCCCAAGACACAAGACAGATTTTGTAGCATATTCTTGAGAAAACAGAACTATTAAATAAATCAAAACACTATAATGCCTTGCCTCTTACAGATTCACTTTTATTGCAGCTCGGGTGCCAAAAAAGAGAGAGACTAGAAACCAGCAGGGAAGTGCCTAACAGAGAATGTAGTGGTACAATGCTCATTTTTTATATATAAAGCTGGAACTCTGAATTTTTAAACATTTCTTGCAGGCGGGAAATATTTTGACAAACAGCGCAGTAGCATTGTAAATAAAAAGAAAGATGAGCAATTAATGCTAGCCGAAAAAAGAGGATAACCTGTCCATATAACATTTTAAAGATGTTTGTTGGCGTTTTCATTAAAGCATGAAGATGATTATTTGAAAATGCAAAAGGTGGCACACACTCCTTCCTGGTGCCCATTTGAATCAACAGTAAAAAGCAGCTGCACAGGTTTTTCAGTTGTTTTCTACTTTGTTATAATCTGTAGGGACTGTTGCAGGGATGAAGTAGATGCATTTTTTTTATATTTATTTAATCCTGGGTGCAGCAGGTACCACCCAGTGCAATGCAAATTTGTATATCTTGTGGGAGCCATAGAACTGGTTACATTTGCTTTCTTAGGAAACATTCCTCAAATAATATGTTACCAGCGTTCCAAAAACTTGTAAACAGCTATATGTATGCTAAACAGTAACTCGGTCTTAGCGGTTTATTCTTAATATGTGGCGAAAAGTCTCAGCGACTTTTTCTTCTGTTGCGAAATGGATCAAATAGTGCAACTTCCGCCGTTGGGACGTTTTCCAGAGTTTTAGGAAATCCTGGGAATATCCCAGCTGCTTTCTGAATAATGATCTGGATTTCCAGTCTGGGGCTGGAAAAGGCATTATAATTGCCATGGGGATGTTTCCAGAAACAGAATCACCCCAGATGCGGTTGTTAGAGTGGCTCACCGCTTTAGATGGCTTGTCATCCCCTGGAGTGGTTTCAAGCCTTCAGCAGCAGCCATTAGAAGCATAAATTTGCATGCGATACAATGACCACCTGCCCTATGAATCATTTTGAAAGTTAAACCTAATATAATGCTGAAAAAAAATCGCCTTAGGAATATTGTTTCCAGGAGCGGCATTATGTGCCTTGTGATTTGTTGTCTGATCTCCTTTCCATTGTGTTCAGTGGGGCTTTCTGCCAAGTACAGTCTTACCTTGGTTCTTGAACGGTTCTCTACTTCCAAAAACGTTTGAAAACCCAAGGTGCAGCTTCCGATTGGCTGCAAGAGCTTCCTGCGCTCATTCGAAAGCTGCAGAAGCCGTGTTGGACGTTCGGCTTCCAAAAAAAGTTCGCAAACCGGAACACTCACTTCTGGGTTTGCGCCATTTGGGAGCCAAAACGTTCGTCTCACGAGGTGTTCAAAACCAAGGTACAGCTGTTTTTGTGCAAGCATTGCAGTGGTACAGAGTTTTTCTTTTTGAATATATAAATTTTATATTTAGCCCCCAGCGGGGGCTGAAGTCTACGAAAGACCCTGCCAATTAGGCATGTACAAGGACATGGACATAGCCAGGATTTTTGTTAAGGGGGCAGGCCTTTTGTGGTGGGGGGAGAACCTCAGTATGCTATGTGTTTTTATTGATTGGGGGGGGTAGCTGCCCCACCCTGCGCCCCTTAGCTACACCCATGTACAAGGAAATGCTTGTTTTTCAGTGATAACTTTTGTTTTCATTGCTAAAAGCTTCCTTTGTTCTGCTCTTCATTTGTTAAAATCTTATTTGTTTTGGATAGTCACATTTGTCTTGGGGTGGTGTTCTTTTAGAGGTCTCACTGTGATGCACTCACAGTTGCCGATTCGTCTTTCCCAGAATGCCCCATTTATTGCACCACAGTGGGGAAAGTGGCAGCTCTTAGCTGCCTCCTTTAATGCACTGGAGGAAACAAAATGGTGGCTGCTGGGGAAGGAAATGCCTGCCCACCTCAGAATGAAATGGATGGGCATGAATGGAAGTACATTTATTCCTCTCTGTGTTCATTTTGGGATGAATGGAAATTAACCTCAATGGTGGACCCCATTCAGTTCACTTTTTTTTTTGCAATAATTTTTATTAAGTTTTCTACAATTATAACAAAAACTGCAACAAACGTTGCACAACGGAGAAACAAACCAAAACAAAAACAAAAAAAATACATCTAGGAAGAACAACAACAAACAGATATACAACAAAAACAAACTTAATTATTTAAAAATCCAACCTTATAAACATATTACTTGACTTCCTCTAGTCTCTCCCTTCTGAATGTCTGAATGTAACAGCTTTCGAATATCATTATTAAACAACAATATTCCAATTATAATCAAATTCATTTCTCATGAAACAAATGCATGCTTACGTACTTCTACTCTTAATTCTGTAATAACTTTCTTCACAGAATGCATTTGATATCCATCCATAATTTAAAAAAATTAAAGAAGTTGACCTGTTACATAACACAAGTAGATTTCATAGTATGGGATGTTTCAGAGCCATAATTTGGCTTGGGCATCTGTTCAGTTTGGACAAAATGTGGTATTTTAATGCAGCTTCTAGGAAACAGATACATTAGAAACTAAGCATCTAAGACTGAGTGTATTACTTCCTGACTCTTTCTCTCTTTTTTAAGGGATACATTCCATAGGGGATTACTGCTAAGCTGTTTTATTCATAGGAATGCCAGAAATTGTTGGCTGCCAGCTGTTTCTGAGCGAATTTTATGGCGCATCTTAGAGATGCTTATAGAAAAATACCAGGGGATACCTCTCTGCTGGCTTAACTTTATTCATTGGGTGGAACTACTGTTTTTCAGTAGACAGTGTGATTCAAATAGAGGATGAAATCCCCTCTACCCAAGGGAGAGCCACATTCATATTAGATCCTGTTCTAAAGCTGGGTCATGGATATGGATATCCTTAACAAATCGTGTTGTCTGGTTGTGGGGCAGTGTTCGAAAATAGCCAGGTGCATTTTGCACCTGGCTATCAAGCACTTGGGACCAAATGAAGATGCCTGGGCACCAAGATGGTACCTGATGTCTCCACCATCTGGAGGTGCATGACTGGGGATCATTGAATCTGGACTGTTTTCGCACACTAATACCGCATCCTGTAGAATTCTATCAGTTATATTTTGTCTCTACCATCAGAATGAATTTCAGGAACCCCAATTCTTTCCCTGTGCAGACTGAGCAGGAGCACTCACCATTAAGAAAAAGAGGTACGAATAGGCCAGGATATATGTGGTCTGTCCCTAGATCAGTTTTCAAAGTTTGTCACCTGAACTAGCCAGATGTTTAACTGAGAATCAAACACAGTCTGTCCATCATTTGAAAAATAAGACTTTAGAGCTGTCTTACCCCCAAATGGCTACTTGTTGTTGTTTAGTCATTTAGTCATGTCCAACTCTACGTGACCCCATGGACCAGAGCACGCTAGGCACTCCTGTCTTCCACTGCCTCCCACAGTTTGGTCAAACTCATGCTGGTAGCTTCAAGAACACCATCCAACCATCTCGTCCTCTGTCGTCCCCTTCTCCTTGTGCCCGCCATCTTTCCCAACATCAGGGTCTTTTCCAGGGAGTCTTCTCTTCTCATGAGGTGGCCAAAGTATTGGAGCCTCAGCTTCAGGATCTGTTCTTCCAGTGAGCACTCAGGGCTGATTTCCTTCAGAATGGAGAGGTTTGATCTTCTTGTAGTCCATGGGACTCTCAAGAGTCTCCTCCAGCACCATAATTCAAAAATGGCAACTAGACATTTCGTTTGATGACTGTAACTTTGGTTTAAGGAGTCATTTGGCACCTAACTTAGAGTCATGGGAAAAAGAAAGTGCACTCTCTTTGATTTCTCTGGTTTTACATATGAAGACATGAGAACAATCACCTGTTCCTTAGCAGGTCTTAAAATTAGGCAAACACAACCTCAAATGAACAACAGCGCATGACATATGGCAAACACAACCTCAAATGAACAACAGCGCATGACATATTACATCGTGTCATGATTTATTTAACAGAAATAAAGGCAAAATGGGAAAGCCATGTGTGAAAAACTAAGTACACCTTATGTTTTAATAGCTTGTTGAACCACCTTTAGCAGCAATAACTTGAAGTAATCATTTCCTGTAGGACTTTATCAGCCTCTCACATCATTGTGGAGGAATTTTGGTCCACTCTTCATTACAACATTGCTTCAGTTCATTGAAGTTTGCTGGCATTTTTTTAGGCACAGCTCTCTTAAGGTCCTGCAGAGCATTTCAGTTGTGTTTGCACACCTGCAACACCTTGATTCTTTTCTTTTTCAGCCGTTCTGTTGTAGATTTGCTGGTGTGCTTGGGATCCTTATCCTGTTGCATGACACAATTTCAGCCAAGCTTCAGCTGCCAGGCAGATGGCCTCACATTTGACTCTAGAATACTTTGGTATACGAAGGAGTACATGATTGACTCAATGACTGCAATGTTCCCAGGACCCGTGGCTGCAAAACAAGCCCAAAACATCACCCTTCCACCATCATGCTTGACAGCTGGTATGAGGTGTTTGTGCTGACATGCTGTGTTTGGTTTTCACCAAACGTGATGCTGTGCATGATGGCCAGACATCTCCACTTTGGTCTCATCTGTCCAAAGGACGTTCTTTCAGAAGTCTTGTGGTTTGTTCAGCTGCAACTTTGTCAGCCTAAGCTGTGCTACCATGTTCTTTTTAGAGAGAACAGGCTTTCTCCTAGAAATGCTTCCAAACAAATGATACTTGTTTGGTCTTTTTCTAATTGTACTGTCATGAACTTGTAACATTTAACATGCCAACTGAGGCCTGTAGAGCCTGAGATGTAACTCTTGGGTTTTTTTTGCAATTTCCCTGAGCGTTGCATGGTCTGACCTTGGGGTGAATTTGCTGACATGTCTGTCCACTCCTGGGAAGATTGGCAACTGCCTTGAATGTTTTCCACTTTTGAATAATCTTTCTCACTGTAGAATGATGGACTTTACATTGGTTGGAGATGGCCTTATAACCCTTCGCAGTTTCATGGACAGCAGCAATTGCTTCTCTTAAGAGCATTGTGTCGTCTTTTCTCTTTGGCAATGTGCTTAAACACACCTGAATACTCCAGACCAGCAAACTGCTAAAACTTCAGCTTTTATAGACGTGGGCACACTTACTGATGATCAATTAAGCTAAGTCATTTGATTAGCAGAACCTGCCTGCTACTTAGCCTCTTAATTCCTATGGAAGCAGTAAGGGTGTACAGTAGTACCTTGTTTTGAGTCCGCCCTGTTTAGCGTCCATTTAGTGGAACGTCCGTGGCAAACCCCGCAAGTACCGGAACAGGTTACTTCTGGGTTTGCCGCTCACACAGAAGCGCTAAATTGTGCTTTGCGCATGCACAGAAGTGCAAAACTGCTCACACGCGTGCACAGAGTGGCACTTTGCCGAGCATCCCTTTTGTCGAGTGTCCAGGGCTCCGGAACTCAAAACGAGGTACCACTTATTTCATTTGCTTACACATTATTTCTCCATTTTGGCTTTATTTCTGCTAAATAAATCATAAGACGGTGTAATATGTCATGTGTTGCTGTTCATCTGAGGTTGTGTTTACCTGATTTTAAGACCTGCTAAGGAACAGGTGCTTGTTCTCATGTCTTCATATGTAAAACCACAGAATTCAAAGAGGGGTGCACTTTCTTCTTCCTATGACTGTATATATCTGACTTTTAACACTGTTGTGGGGTATGTAGGTGCTTGTCCTTTCGGTCCTTAAAATGGCATGGAATCCTTCCTTTAACAGATTCACATTTCTGCCAACTGAGATGAGAATATCATGTAAAATTGTCCAGTTTGAAAAGAGTTTAGGAGTATAATCTGGTAAGAATTTATCTGTGAGTAAGCCTTTTTGAACATGGGGGAACTTAGCATTGTTTAACTATGTTTTATATATGCTGTAAGCCACCCAGAGTGGGTGGAGTAATAAAATAATAATAATAATACTAGTAATTAATAATAATAATAATTTGCTTATGATACCTTGCACTGCCACAGACTGATGAGGCAGGCTTGCATTTTACAGCAGAAGCGCCAAATGCAGCAGGACTCTTTTGTATTCAGTTCCTTTTATGTTACATAGATATAATGCTTGAGATGGCAAATGGTATTTTCTGAATAAAGGCACTTCTCTTTCCTGCCCCAAATATAGTTACTGAGACATTAGGGTTATAGTAATTTCGAAATCCTTTCATCAAATGGATTTAGCAGCGTGTGGGTGGTGCAAAAAAAAATGTACCCAAGCCATTTGTTACACCAAGTTAGGCATGTGCTATTCTGTCCTGTGAGAAATGCAGCATGCGGGGTACAAAGGCATCTCATTCATCAAAATGTATCATGGTGTCACTAATTCTATTTTTGAGTTATGAATTGTGGGCGAATTTATGAAGGATGCCTGTTGGAAGAACCCATCTGTCTGAATGACAAGATGTTAGGAGCTGTTGGTGCAGCAGACATAAAAAAGGCTGCATGGCAAAAAGATTAATTACTTCAAAATATTTAAGTAAAACTAACTTTTGACATCAAAGGGAGTTTGCACTTAATCCGGCACTTCTGATTTTATATACATGTCTTCGTTTTTTTTACAGTGCTTTGCTAGCTACTAAAACTTCAAAGTCATATTACTACATTATCTAATTGATCCAAATAGCACTGCCTTGGAGACTTCAAAGTATTGTCTCCTATTTTACAGGTAAGCAAATAAAAGATTGAAAAGTCTGAACCATCCCTTGGATAATTAAGCCAGGGGCTAAACCCATCTGTTATCTGTGCTGTGTGGGTGCCCTTTCTGCATGGTTGGTTTTCCTAGCCCACCTGTAGTGTTTGAAAATGCATGTTTACTACCCCAAGGGAAGTCATGACCATGTCATCTCCCCATTCATGTGGTCCCTTTATTCGGACATTGCTGGTGCAGTGCAAGTTAGGACTGAGTGGACGCAGCATTCACCCTTCAGAGGTGAAACACAGGTGATGCTGTGGTCTAAACCACTGAGCCTCTTGGGCTTACCAATCAAAAGGTCAGCGGTTCAAATCCCTGTGATGGGGTGAGCTCCCGTTGCTAGGTCCCCTCCTGCCAACCTAGCAGTTTGAAAGCACGCCAAAGTGCAAGTAGATAAATAGGTACTGCTCCGGCAGAAAGGTAAACGGCGTTTCTGTGCGCTGCTCTGGCTTCGGTGTTCTGTTGTGCCAGAAGCGGCTTAGCCATGCTGGCCACATGACCCGGAGAAACTGTATGCAGAGCGGACAAACGTCGGCTCCCTCGGCCTGTAAAGCGAGATGAGCTCCACAACCCCAGAGTAGTTCGCGACTGGACTTGACTTTCAGGGGTCCTTTACCTTTAAAGTGACAAGATACCAAGTCTGTTGAACACCAATGGTTTGGTACATCAGCTTGGTGAGTGTATTTGAGTGATCAAGGCTGCAGTGCTCTGCAATTGGCGTTGAAATTTCTCAAGTAAATTTGTTAATGTTTCTAGTAACATGTTACGTTTCTGTGTTAGTTAGAAAGAACGCTAGATGTTTTCCTATGCAAACTGCTTGGTTCACTTGAAAAATGTCTACCATTGCTGTGCTGTGTCCATCGTAATTTGTTAGTATCACCTTAAAATGATATCTAGAATCTCAAACATGACTCCTAAGATGTAAAACTCAGCTTCCCTGAAGATCTGTGCTAGTGGATGCTCTTAGATGGAATGTTTCTCGCCTTTGCACACATGTGTGAATCAGATGCAGTGTCTCTGAAAGCACAGGTTTTGCTGAGAGTTGTCCAGAGGTACCATCATATATGTAAGTAATAAAAAAAGCTCAGGGCAACCCACACCCATTATACAGAATATACGCCTGTACAGATTGGATGCCAGACTCCTATTTAGTTTATAGACACTTTAGTAAATTATCTAGCAATAAAAGAAATCTTCAAATGTGATAAGCCTTTGGCATTGCAGCTGTCCTGGAGCTTAGGAAAATGCATAGCTATTGCCAAGATTTCAAGAAACAACCTTTTTCAATGGCTGTTTTGGGTTTACAGACATGCCTGCTTTGAAGAATTTGCTGTACAAGTAATTACAAAAACATTTAAATGATGGGAAATATGCAAGTATACTGCTGATAACAGTCAGTATTTCAGCATTGCAATTTCCATGGCCTACAAACCTTTAAAGATTAGTTTATTTTTATTGCCATTTTTTACCTGAGCTATGTCTTTCTCAAAGTGCAATTCAGTTACTCATATTGTTCCCAGGGACTTTCCAGTGTCACAGGGCATTTTTCCTGTTCTTCTTATAGTGTAACAATTATGCATTAAATGGCTATTATTACCGCTGGACTAGCCTTGCCAGAAGGTCACTGAAGAAAGCAAAACAGGGGTTTGGTGAGCCAAAACTCCCATTACAAAGTACTCCACTTGGAAGTGTTGTTGCAGCTACACACATTTCCCTCATACTCTTTGTGTGTTCCTTGGTTGGCAACTGGAAAGAAAGAGAAAGAGAAGGATGTTGATATGATCACAGTGACTAGAGCAATGAGGACCATTTTTACAAGTCTATGTCTTGGAATTCACCTCTTGATACAAATGAAAATGCTGCTTAATTAGTTAAACATGGATTTGTTTCACTGACAAGGCTTCATGATCCTTTTGGAGCTGTAGTTAATTGAGTGTTGGCATCTCTTTGCAACTGGACCAAGTAGTTCTTTGCCATTACTTAAGTGATACAGTGGAACCAGTCAACAAATAAGTGAACAGTTGTGATGTGGGCAAAGCTGCTGTCCACAACAGAACTGAATGAATTGGTTTCCCTGTTACCTATATGGACGACGAACAGTTTAGTGTGGGCTCTAATTGAGTGTTAAGTCCAGTTGTGGCATTGCCGTTTCACTTTAGAATTTCTTGGAATGATGCAAGTATTGAAACTTGGAAATAGTGTGAGCAGAGTGACCCACTAGCGGTAATAGAATAATGGTCATTTCAGGCATGAAGAGGTTTTAAGTGGATTCATGACTGCAGTCCACATCTCGAGACATCTTCTAATCATAATGAGGTAGGGCTGTATTTGAATGGAAAAGATTGCATCCATAAAAACGCCTAATTAATAGTGCTCTCTTATCCTTTTAAAAAGGGACGCGGGTGGCACTGTGGGTTAAACCACAGAGCCTAGGACTTGCCGATCAGAAGGCCGGCGGTTCGAATCCCCACAACGGGGTGAGCTCCCGTTGCTCGGTCCCTGCTCCTGCCAACCTAGCAGTTCGAAAGCACATCAAAGTGCAAGTAGATAAATAGGTACCGATCTGGCAGGAAGGTAAACGGCGTTTCCGTGCACTGCTCTGGTTCACCAGAAGTGGCTCAGTCATGCTGGCCACATGACCCAGAAGCTGTACGCCGGCTCCCTTGGCCAATAAAGCGAGATAAGTGCTGCAACCCCAGAGTCTGTGACTGGACCTAATTGTCAAGGGTCCCTTTACCTTTACCTTTCACTGTTCCCGGCAACCTGGAAATTGTTAGCTCTGGGGACCTTTGCAGAATAAGCTGTAGAAAAGCTGCAGTAAATTGGAACAAACTAATAATTGTTTATCCAAACAGGTTTGGGTATGGTGCTTAGTAGAGGTGTACACGAACATGCATTTTGTTTCATTTCCTTAGCTTATTTGTTTAGAAGAAGAAGTGGGCCAGTGTTAAGTGACCCTCACATTAGTGTATTCATTGCTGCAAATCTGATGAAATCTTGCTTATAGGGGGTGGCTTGGTGTCTAGTCATGTTCTTGCTTCCATTAAAGGTGATACTAGGGACAAGCTTAGTGACCGTTGTGATGTTTAACCCTGTACTTGCTTATGCACAAGTGCTACTCAGATATAAAAGAATATAAAAAACCCTGCAGGTGCCACCACTTACTGGAGCAAAATAATTTTCTCTGTTATTTTTGTTAGAGGAGCATTGTATTTTATAAATGCAAAGGTTGTATGTTTCACCAAAATCTCCAATAGGTGTAATGAATACCACACGCTTAAGAACATGTACTTTGAGGCCCATCCTGTGGATTTTCAAAGAAGCTTCCAAGTAAACGTGCTTGACAAATGCAGATGTAGCCCTTGGCCTGTTCTTTGTCTTCAGCTGTGTGTGTGAAATGTGTGGAAAATAGGAGACATGTGCTGTCATGGAGCATTCTCTTGTCCCACAGAAACATCTGGTTTGTAGAAAGGAAGGTGTGCCCCACTTCTGTTCAGCTTCAGACATGCACCGTGAGGCCACCACCTTAGAAAGAGACCCATTGTCCCTTTGGTGTGGTTACAAGTGGATCTGTTTCAGAATGCTTAAGCTTGCTTTCAGTCAACTGACACCTGGGGCTTTCCTGACAATTGAGGTATGCAATCATGGTTAAGTGTACCTGAGACGTTTATAAATAGTAATGTCCACAGGAGTTTTCAAATCAATAGCATGGGATGATTAGAGGGGAAGCTACTCAGACAGAATCATCCTTTGCACTGGCTTGTGGGGGGGGGAACATGGCCAAAGTGTGCCTCATTTCCAAATTAAGATGCATGCACGCACATACACACAATGAAGAGAGTCTTGCGCTGCCTTGGCAACTACTTGCTCTTCTCCAGGGAGAATCTTGCCTCACAATAGAGAATCCTTGTCCTGTACACTTCTGCGTTGGCTGTGGCAGTGCTTCGGTCTTCTCTGTAGGAATAAAATATTTAATTTGGCCTAACAGCAGCTGAGTTATAATCCAGCAATGTACAGCACTTCTTCAGTTTAGCCAGCCTGCCTCAGATTCCAGCTGTTCCACTGGCACTTCAGAGGATACAATCGATTTCCAGGCAGCTGTGCTCAGGCATCTTTTGATTTATTTTTTTTGTTCCTCCTTCTGCATATGACATTCACGGGAGATGGGGACTCCAGGATATTTGTGTGATCTTATTTCTACACTTTCAGTGGAGTGGCATTGAGTAGAAGTGATAGGCTGCGTGGAGCGGAATGAAATTAGCTAGAATCTCAGTCTGGTAGCATCAACCAAGAAGTCTGGCCAATAAATGAGATTGCAATTTTAAAAAATTAAACACCCTCTGGCACCAGTACCCTGATTTGTCTTCTGTTTTTATTATAACCTTTAAATTTGTAGCAGCTTGGTTTTTAACATGGCGACGCTGAGAAAAACTGTTAACCGATCATTAAATTAAAAAAAAGTGTATCGCTCATAGCAGACAAGTTGCTCAAAGTATTCCGTAGTAATGCAAACTTCAGCAAAGGAGAATGGGGAACTTATTTTTCCTGCAGTAGCTAGGAGAGGAAACTGGAGGTAGGAACAGTCAGTGCACTCATTAACACCCCTGGTAAGCTGTTAAAGTGGAGGGGTAGGCAGGCTTTCTTGGCTGCCTACTGAGCAGCTGAATTCGCTGGGCAAAGATGGTGTGCAGAAAAGTGAAAAGGCATTGTT
This sequence comes from Podarcis vaucheri, assembly GCF_965113315.1. Classification (NCBI taxonomy): domain Eukaryota; kingdom Metazoa; phylum Chordata; class Lepidosauria; order Squamata; family Lacertidae; genus Podarcis; species Podarcis vaucheri. The sequence goes on along the minus strand of NW_028118809.1, from coordinate 2,561,805 downwards.
GGTTGAAGGGGTCATTACAAAGGCAGAGGTGCAGCATTTTCTCTGACAACCTCTAAACTCAGCAGGGCATCAATACATCCAGTATAGTATCAAGTATTTACTTCCCAATAGTCTAAAAACAGCTGCTCCAAGCATAGAGAGGTGTTGTTTTTTTAAGGAGGGGGGTGAGTTACTCAGTTTTATCAGACAAAAACATCACCCACACCTTTCTCCCCCCTCCCACCACTCACCTCTCACTTATAGCAGAGTCTGATTCCCCCTCCCTTGCCACTGCCTAAAAATCTGAACTGTAAGATCTTCTGTGTTGGAGAAGATGCATTTTTCAGAGAAGAATGTGTGCTTCTTGGAGAAGGGGCACCAGAATGCAATTAAATTAGAAACCTCCATGCTTTTGAAGTGCCATATTAACAGCCTTGCCTTTAGCTCCCCAGAGCCTATAAAGAGTTTTAATTAGCACATTTAATTTTTTAACGGGCCTGAATGAATAAATGGACCTACTGTTTTGTGTTTTAAAACTGACTGCACGACTTGTATTAGAACATGAGAAGAATCTATTGGCTAAGGCCAGCATCCTTGTTCTCACAGTGGCCAAGCAGGTGCCTGTGAGACGTTCTCAAGAGGACCTGTATGGGGCAACATTCTCCCCTTCTGTGGTTTTCAGCAACTGGTATTCAGAAGCTTGTTGCCTCTGATAGTAGAGGTTGAGCATAGCCATGAGGATTAGCAGTAGCTGCTGATAGCCTTATCCTCCATGAATTTGTCTGGTCCTTTAAAAAAAGCTATCCAAATTGGTGGCCTTCAGTGCATCTTATGTGGAAGCAAATTCCATAAGAATTTGTGAAGAAGTACTTTCTTTTCTCTGTCCTGAACCAAATGCTCGGCTTCATTGGATATCCCTGAGTTATAGTGTTATGAGAGAGAGGGGGAAAGCTTTTTCCATCAGCTTTATCCACTCATTTTATTATTTAACTAATTCATCCGCTTATGGGCTACATCTTTCTGATTAGAGAATATTAACGATCTGTTCTTCTTAAAATAAAATAAAAATCTTCTGGTGAGATACACCCATTCTATAGCATCCCTTATTTCTTGTTTCTCTCCCTTTAGTCAAACAACCCCTATAGTTTCACTACCATTCTCGTGTTTCTGGATAAAACCGCTCTAGGTGAGATCCCGTGTGCCGTTAGTGCAAGAAGCAGGAGTGTTGGTGGTGTTGCACAAGCTGTTTTTGTTGCACGAGCAGTGGTGCATGTGTAAGTAGTCTGAACAGTAAAAAGTGTGATACAGCAGGTTAACACAGTGCAGTGCTTTCACCGGGCCAAACCATTGGATTCTACAGTTGTATTGTGCTCGAAATGGGACTTCTGGGAGCAGAGTGACTGTTATACCAGTGGGTTGATCTCATTCTGTCTGTATGGAAGTTGCTAACTCTTTTTCTGTGGGAACACACCAGGCAACGCTTCAATATCCTGTGGTACGCAAGTGTGCAACAAATGTGTGAAAAAGGTACACTGCATGTGCAAAAGGTTTGGCAGTGCTGAAAAAGAGAGTTGATAGTATCCAATGAAGTAGACCTGCTAGCTGCAAGAATTTCCACTTGTGCAATGGAATGTCACTTCCCTTTCCTCTCCCCACGCACCCTCCCCAAATCTGCTCCACAGGGTTGGGGGAAGCCCCCAAAATAGATTTCAGACATGGTAAAGGGGGGGGGGGTGAAAGTTCCATAGTGGTGCCAACATCCAATGTGCTTCTAGATCTAAGTCAAGGGATGCTACCTCTTATTTTGTGTATTAAATTTGTCCTCTTTACAGTGGTACCTCGGGTTACATACACTTCAGGTTACAGACTCCGCTAACCCAGAAATTGTTCTTCAGGTTAAGAACTTTGCTTCAGGATGAGAACAGAAATTGTGCTCTGGCAGTGTGGCAGCAGCAGGAGGCCCCATTGGCTAAAGTGATGCTTCAGGTTAAGAACAGTTTCAGGTTAAGAACGGACCTCCAGAACGAATTAAGTACTTAACCCGAGGTACCACTGTATTTTGTTTTGCTGAAGGTTGCAGGTGTATCTTTAATCTCTGCCAGAAGAATGCTACTAAATTTGAGCAGAGATTGCAAGCTAGGAGTGGGAATTTGTTCCTTAGAAAGCATACCTCTTGGCTCGGAAAAAATATTCTTCTATATTGGGGTTTTATCCAGTTGCACAGGCTAGGGGGAAAATGAGATATTCGAAATCATCACTTTACTGGCTCTCCAAAAATCCCTCGCTGTTGCCAGCATTCTGTTAGCATCCCTGGGGCCTGTTTCTTATGCCTGCTGCTTATTCCCTGTAGGTTCTCCACCCATCTCCAACAAGAGTCTTGCTTTCAGTATGTAATTCACACTTCGCTGTATCCCAAGGTTACAATAGACCACAGTATGGTCGTGCTGTGTTTAATTAAACTGCTTCTTCTGCATTCTGCATCACCAAACCTCTCTTCTTGCTTAGAGCGGCTTCTCGTTCCTCAGTGGAAGCAAGATGTGCATGTGTGTGTACACCTATCTTCAAGCACGATTGCACCAATACTGTGTAGCACTGCTTTCCAAAAGTAACATGAAAGCCACTTTCAGTGTGTCTCAAATGCTAGAAACAAACCTTGTAACCACCTTGAGGAACTGGCTCCTTCCTGGAGCAAGGCGATTGTTACTAGCACACAGAATGTAAACAAAAAGATCCCCTTAACTGGTAATTTATTCTTGATGTGGTTGTCCACTGCCTAGTCACAAGAGTTTCACTTCTCTGTCAAAGCTTCTCCAGATCTTCAAATCTTTCGTCAGTTGTCCATCATATTCATTTCTTTGCAAGAAATGTCTCATCTGCAATTGCTATGCTCCTAGGTTCCCAGCTATAGTGGTACCTCAGGTTAAGAACTTAATTCATTCTGGAGGGCTGTTCTTAACCTGAAACTGTTCTTAACCTGAAGCACTTTAGCTAATGGGGCCTCCTGCTGCCGCTGCACCGCCGCTGCATGATTTCTGTTCTCACCCTGAAGCAAAGTTCTTAACCCCAGGTAATATTTCTGGGTTAGCGGAGTCTGTAACCTGAAGCATTTGTAACCTGAAGCGTATGTAACCCAAGGTACCACTGTACTTATTAGTGCAGGAAAAATGGGGGATAAGAGCTTGAAGTGGGGTGGGGGAAGGAGAGAGAGAGATATGAAAAGAGGGAAATACGTTTTTGTTAGAAAATGTGTGCCTTGCTATTGGCAGTTTTTATTTATAATAGAGTGCTTGCTTTTCAGCTATTAATTTTGTATTCTTTGTAAAGATCAATATTGCCTCTGTTCTTGCTTGTCCCTTGATCAGCTTGCAATCCAAAGCCCATGTTGTGCTCCTGCTCCTGTAAGTGCTGTCAGTTCTCTTAGGAATCTACCCTTGATGATGATCAATGGCTCATATTGCTGGGCTACACCTGGAATTGTAAGCCGCTGGGCTGGTCATTGCATTGCAAGACAAAAGGGTGATTCCACCCCCGCCTAACCAGTTGTGAAATGTGCTTGTTTCACAAGGAAAGGAAGCTCTCCAGCTGTTTCTGCTTCCTTAGGTGGCTTTGCATTTACCACTGTGAAAAAAGGTTTCATCTTGCAATTTATAGGGAAGGTAAGAAACCCAAGGATGTGGCTAACCAACCTGGAACCTACTTAGTCATCTGTGAACTAGGAGCAGTTTAGAAGAGTTGTATTGGAACTGCCCTGTCCAAATTGTGATAGTCCTCCTTTCAACAATAGGAGTGGAGACTATGTAGGTTTGCATCATGTTTAGCATGCTTAGTATTTGCATGTTGGTTTTATGTTCTTCTAAGTCCTTTATGGACTAAGGGTGCATTTCATGCACACACACACACACACACACACACACACACACACAAAACCAACTTTTTTTGGCAGATATTTGCAGAGTGCATTTTTATTTAAGCTCTGAGCTGAATCTGCGAGACCCTTGTAATTGCTTTTTAAACAGACTATAGATAAGGGTTTAGTCTAGATATGACTTAAAGCACGAAGACTTTTTACTTAGGAGCAAAGAACAGGAGTAGAAAAGACCGGCAGAAAACTCCACAATGCTAGCTTCCAATGTGACAGACTTATAATGAAAGTAGTTATTCTCCAAACAATATGCTCCTATATTTAGTGCCACTGCTCTGCTCCATTAATGTTGCTTTCCTCCTATTGGTTCAAGGTTTATGGTTGATCGTTAAAAGCTTTTATTACAGCCTTTAGAAAGATGATTATACATAAAACTGACACCACTACCTTCCTGGGGAATGCTCCTGAGGAACTGCATGGCTGGCCGGGATGAGCCAAAGAGAGCCTACTCTCTACAAAGTGACATTAATTTATTGCTTCCCACTTGCTCCAAGCTCCCCATATCCTGGGATGGACAGGAAGAACCACGTTTCTATTGTGACTGAGCCATGAGAGATGGCCTTGGCTTAGAGCTAAGGTAGCCCATGAAGTCAATGGCTATTTTATAGACCTTTAGATTGGTTGCATTAAATATCTCCGGCTTTTCATGTTTTTCAGTTAAAACTAAAAAAGCTTGTTTGGGTCGCTGCTCCAGCTGTGTAAAGCAAAGGGAAGGAGTCTGGAGCAGGGATGGAAATAGCTGTGCGGAAGAAACTACAGTAAAACTCTTCCCACCTGTGTGCATTCCACCCATTGTTCTTGTTGTTTAGTCGTTTAGTTGTGTCCAACTCTTCGTGACCCCATGGACCAGAGCACGCCAGGCACTCCTGTCTTCCACTGCCTCCCGCAGTTTGGTCAAACTCATGCTGGTAGCTTCGAGAACACTATCCAACCATCTCGTCCTCTGTCATCCCCTTCTCCTTGTGCCCTCCATCTTTTCCAATGTCAGGGTCTTTTCCAGGGAGTCCTCTCTTCTCATGATGTGGCCAAAGTATTGTAGCCTCAGCTTCACAATCTGTCCTTCCAGTGAGCACTCAGGGCTGATTTCCTTAAGAATGGATAGGTTTGCTCTTCTTGCAGTCCATGGGACTCTCCAGAGTCTCCTCCAGCACCAAAATTCAAAAGCATCAATTCTTCGGCGATCAGCCTTCTTTATGGTCCACCCATTCCACTTCTGCAAATCATTTAAAATTCTTGGCTGCCCAAATTTGGTTGTCTGTCCCCCTGCATAGTAAAAACCCAAGGTTGATACTGTGCATGTTAGTTAATGTAAATATATCATTAAATATTTTGGGGCATTTCTCAAGACGCTTGGTGGTAAGTAGGCATTGCTCTGGGATTCTGAATGACCTCATATCTAGCCCCTGTCATGAGTATGGCAGCCAAACGGGTTTCTAAGCATTTAAGCACAAATTGCATAAAACTTCTATTTGGGTCATAATGGGTGTGGGAGGGAGAAGGAGAGAACCTTTTCATCTCCAATTTTAATTCAAGTGCAAGTGCTACTTGAGTCGAGGAACGTGTTAAGAGGGAAGGGAAGAAGAGACCATATATAATCTGCTGTGCAAGAGAATGAGCATGGCATAAGTGATTCCTGCCAGCCTGTCAAATGCTGTACATTTCAGACTAATCTTCCTGTATTTATACAGAAGATTGCTTAGTGTGACAGACAGGTAGCTCTTTCATTGATGGCATAATCAAAGCACGTCTGTTTTGTCTCATCATGTCTCCATTAATCAGAAAAAGAAAATTATGGGTGTGAATTTTTTTCGTATGGAGTTTGGCTGTTTCTCTGTTAGATAAAGCTGAATAGCAGAGATGCTGCATAGCAAGTAGGTTTTATGGAAGTGTATGCATGTGGCAGGAGAGAGAGAGAGAGAGAGAGAGAGAGAGAATTTCAGTTCTTCCAATACTTCCGAGCTACTGGTAAACCCCACTTCTAGTAAAATGATTGTAATGTAAGTGATGGAAAGAAAGCTCTACCATCACAGTCACAGAGTAACTCACCAAATACATAGGTGGAAATCCTATTTATTAGTTTCATTCTGGGACCGATCCTGTTTCCCCCTGATGGATTTTGTTGCAGGTGTGAAAAAATGATCAGTCCCCCCTGGATGTGATCACAGTTGTTTGACTTTTTGAAGATTGTTTGAACTACGGTACTATAATTGGATCAGTAAACATTTTATGCTGATGACCTTTAAATTACTGCTGCAAATTGCAAGGTTAAACAGGTTGGCTTGTTAAAAATGAAATCCTATTAGCTTCCTAGAGTATCTAGACTTTTATTTATGTATGTATGTATGTATTTATTGTTGCATTCATACCCCACCCCAAAAAACATTTTCCATACAACAACCTGTGAAGTAGGTTAGGATGAGAGTTGGTGACTGGCCCAGTATAACCCGGCAAACTTAATGGGGATTTGAGCTCCAGTCTCCCAGGTCCTCGCCCAACACTCTTAATCACTACACCACTCTCACTTCCCTGAATATACAGATTCTGGTAAGATTTATAGGAATTAATTACCGTATTGCTGAAGTTATGCTTAGCAAAGGTACAGAAGATTCAGAAAATGAGCTGATAGTTATCTGTATTCAAGCTGAACAAGAAGAGATTTAGAAATTCACCTTCCGGTGCCTCAGTGGAAATGGGATTCAGTTGACCAGCTTTGCCACTTGCCAGGATAAGACTGACTTTGTTTTACATTATTAGAAAAAAAATATGGCTACTTTGTTGCCAGGTGCCTAAGCGCTTGCTGATGCCATGGTTTCCAGGGGGAAGTGGGCCTAAGATTATTCCAGCAAGTAAGGCTGATCCAACTCTATTAGAAGCTAATTCTGTATTAACATTACATTTAACTTTTAATTGAAGGATGGCTTTGGCATTTAAACACTGGCTGCCCCATTCCCTTGTGTGCCTTCCTCCCATATTTTGCACTCTTTCTGATGTCAGAAGCGTTGGTGTGAATAATTAGCCATAAGCATTACTCTCTCTGAAAAACACAAAAGAGTTAGAATTTTTTAGATGCTCCAAGCAACCACATCCAAAAGCAAGCCTGTGCCGTACAAGCGAAATATATGAGCTTATTGCTGTTTTCCAAAGGGTTGAAGAGCCCTGCTAAATCAGGCTAAATGCCCTTTGTAAATTTCATCACTCCTCCAAAAAGGAGGGGGGTATTGCCCCACTCTGGATTATAGAATAGTTCCACCCATGAGAGCCCACTATGGTGTTGTGCTTAGATAGCTAGGCTAAGGCCTGGGAGATCAGGGTTCAAGGCCCAACTCAGCCATGAAGCTCACTGGGTAACTTGGGGCCAGTTACAGTCTGTCAGGGACTCGGGTGGCACTGTGGGTAAAACCTCAGCGCCTAGGACTTGCCGATCGCATGGTCGGCGGTTCGAATCCCTGCGACAGGGTGAGCTCCCGTCGTTCGGTCCCAGCTCCTGCCCACCTAGCAGTTCGAAAGCACCCTTAAGTGCAAGTAGATAAATAGGTACCGCTTTATAGCGGGAAGGTAAACGGCGTTTCTGTGTGCTGCGCTGGTGCAGGCTCACCAGAGCAGCGATGTCACGCTGGCCACGTGACCTGGAAGTGTCTTCGGACGGCGCCGGCTCCCAGCCTCTAGAGTGAGATGAGCGCACAACCCTAGAGTCTGTCAAGACTGGCCCGTACGGGCAGGGGTACCTTTACCTTTACAGTCCGTCAGCCTAACAACAACTCACAGGGTTGAAGTGAGGGTAAAAAAGGAGAAGAGAAGAGCCATGTGTATCATGTTGAGTTCTTTGGAGGAAACGTGGGGGCAATAATAAATAAAAATAAAATAACTTTCCTGTTGAACTGCATACTAGGAACATTCGGTAGCAGCGTGAAGACTAGGCATACATAATTTGTATAGTGAACTGGTGGCTAGAGCTGGGCAATATATCAACATACCATCCAAAACTGGCTTGCAGTCCATATTGTGATATTGGGTTTCATAATTACTGAACTAGCAATATATAATGGATTGTGATGTTTGAGCGTTTGTGCGTGCTATACAAAAATCACAAAGTAGGGAAAACCATGAATCTCTACATAGCCAATGCTCCTTCCTCATTTCAATCATTGTGATTATACAGTGGTACCTTGGTAATCGACCGGCTTGGCTCCCGAATAAATTGGCTCTCAAACGCCGCAAACCTGGAAGTGAGTGTTCTGGTTTGCGAATGTTTTTCGGAAGCTGAACGTGCAACGGGGCTTCTGCGGCTTCCGATTGGCTGCAGGAAGCTCCTGCAGCCAATTGAAAGCCACGCCTTAGTTTTTGATCCGTTTCAGGAGTCAAATGGACTGACTCCTGGAATGGATTAAATTCGAGAACCAACATACCACTGTATCAGTATATTGCAATGTTTAGCTGGTGATATATCACAACGGTGGCATACCTTTTAGCCTGGCACTTCATGGAGTAGCTACTTTTCACCAGGTAGCTGAACCCATTTCAGCTATGGGGAGGAATCACAACAACTTTCTAAGCTGCTGTGTTACAAAGGGATGGTTCTGAATGGTTTGGTGAAGGGGGCTTAGTTCATCCATCGTAACCCAACCTGCATTTAATAGTGCTTGATGTGAGCTGCATTAGAAGGTGTAGGAAGCAAACAAACATTTCCAAGGCAGGAAGACAAGGGAGGGCTGGCTGTACTCTGGTTCACTCTGCTATACTCTGATTTTATCTCCTTAGAGATAAATAATTATTTTCTTATTACTTAAGACTTAAAATGCTTTGAGTTTTTAATCTGGGCGTTTCATTAAAAGGCATTACATCAGCATCTGATAAACGTGACAGTAGGTGTTGCGGGCATTAGTTCCTGGGTTCCTGGTATGAGGAATTACTTGGCACGCCCGAGAGAGACATGTTCAGTTGGTGGAATCCTTGCCCAGGGTTATGTTGATACTTGCCTCGAATAACCACCAATCCAATCCTTTCCTGTTTTTCTTTATTTTGGAGGAGAATGATATTTGATATTTGAAACGAACCCATCTGTCACTTGGGCTCTCATAACTCAAAGATGCATCATTCATGCAGCTAAAAAAATAACAACGATGACTTCCGTATAGCTTACCCAGTGTTTAACCGAGCAGCTAACGTACTGCAGATGCTAATTTAGGTCTAAAAATTAGAGTTCAAAGCTGTTGATTCAGAATGTCCTTTTCCATCTAGTGACTCACTTTGAGGGGATGACTCTTATCAGGTGTGCAGTATTGCTGTATCATTGGTTGTGTACAGTAACCCATCTGTGACAGATGAAAACAGGTAATTTTCTATGCTCTTACATGAAGGCAAAGCTCACTATAGGAATTAGAAAGCCTGTAGTGTTAATAAAGGGACGTGGGTGGCGCTGTGGGTAAAACCTCAGTGCCTAGGGCTTGCCGATCGCATGGTCGGCGGTTCGAATCCCCGCGGTGGGGTGAGCTCCCGTCTTGCGGTCCTAGCAGTTCGAAAGCACCCCTAAGTGCAAGTAGATAAATAGATACCGCTTTATAGCGGGAAGGTAAACGGCGTTTCCGTGTGCTGTGCTGGCGCTGGCTTGCCAGAGCAGCTTCGTCACGCTGGCCACGTGACCCGGAAGTGTCTCCGGACAGCGCTGGCCCCTGGCCTCTTAAGTGAGATGGGCGCACAACCCTAGAGTCGGACACGACTGGCCCGTACGGGCAGGGGTACCTTTACCTAGTGTTAATAAGCCTGGAAAAGAGGAGACTGAGAGGAGATATGATAGCCATCTTCAGACATCTCAAGCGCTGTCACATGGTGGATGGAGTAAGCTTGTGTTCTCTTTCTCAAACCAGTGGATTCAAGTTACAAGAAAGGAGATTCTGCCTAAACACCAGGAAGAACTTTCTGATGGTAAGAGTTGTTCAACAGTGGAACAGACTCCCTCAGGAGGTTGTGGACTCTCCTTCCTTGGAGGTTTTTAAGCAGAGGTTGGATGGCCATCTGTCATGGATGCTTTAGCTGAGATTCCTGCATTGTAAAGGGACTAGGGATCCCTTCCAACTCTCCTACAGTGTTAGAGTCCCTATTTCATCATGAAGCGCAGTGTGTGACCATAAGCTGTTTGATTCTTCCCAATGTTATTGTGAGGAGAAACAGGCAAAAAAGCTCTTTTTAAGCGTGCTGCTCTTAACTTGGAAGAGGAGTGCTGGATCTAAAACTTTTGGCAGGCAGGATTCTCAGTATGTCCCCCCCCCCATCCTATAAGCCAGTTTTCCATATGGTTGGATTCTTCCAGTGATGAGATACAAATATGGTATGTACAACTGAGGGAGAGGGAGGGAGGTTCTGTCCCTGTTTAAGAAAATAATGGTAAAGGTAAAGGGACCCCTGACCATTAGGTCCAGTCGTGGTCGACTCTGGGGTTGTGGCGCTCATCTCGCTTTATTGGCTGAGGGAGCCGGCGTACAGCTTCCGGGTCATGTGGCCAGCATGACTAAGCTGCTTCTGGCGAACTAGAGCAGCGCACGGAAACACTGTTTACCTTCCTGCCGGAGCGGTACCTATTTATCTACTTGCACTTTGACGTGCTTTCGAACTGCTAGGTTGGCAGGAGCAGGGACCGAGCAACGGGAGCTCACCCCGTCGTGGGGATTCGAACCGCCAACCTTCTGATCGGCAAGTCCTGGGCTCTGTGGTTTAGACCACAGCACCACCCGCATCCCAGATGTTTAAGAGAATAGGGTGAGTGAATTACTGTGCCTCAGCTTTAATATCTCATCTGTAAAATGGGACAGTTGATTTAGAGACGTGATTAGAGTCAAGTGGGGCAGCAGTGGGGGCTTGCCATGTATGCCATGGGGAAACTGCTGACCACTGCCGCCAAGATTGAGTAAATGGCTTTTTCTTTCCTCCTGAGACCGTTTTCCCTAAGCAAAAAATCTGCAACATTCCATCATCTAGCTATTTCATGAGTAATTGAAGGAACTGCTGAAACACTCTTAAAAGGAAAATTCCATTCCCCCCTGAACTGCTGCTCTGAATGATTAAATGTTGAGAGTACGTTTTTAATATGTCTGAAAGTTATATATATTCCTCAATTACTTGACTGATAGTATAAACTGTTGGATATGAAACATTTTCTGTGTATCAATTTTGTTTAGGTGTAGTAGGGATGGAGAAGAAGCAGGCGAATAGGTTTTGTGTACGTGTTCTGGAGGCTGCTTTGAGGCTGCTGCTCTCTTGCACAAATGTCCAGACCCGAAACCTGTTCGCTGGCGTCTGTAGCCAGATTGTGGGCTGTCCTAAGCTATGTTAAGTGGTGGCTTAGGCTGCTTACCTAAATAATCCTTCCCTGCAGTGGTGTCCCATGCTATGCAATGAGGAGTTGCTATGATTCCCAGGGCCCTGCATTCACTCGCTTCTAACGTTGATTCAGAATTGCTTTGTCACCCATAAGCGCGTAAGCATTCTGAAAAATAAATAATGGCAGTATTGAAATGGAGGTGACATGGGAAAACAATCCCCTTTAACCATTATGAGTACAACAGAGTGCGAAAAAGAGTGAGTAGCTCAAGTTATGTGTATTTCGGTTTTCAACCTTATCTGGAAACAGGCATGAAATCTGTCTGTCTCCCTCTGTTACAGATAAGCACGGTTTTGCCAGGTCCTTAGCAATCACCCACTATGTGACACATCAGTGAAACCAAACCTTACACTAGAAGGGAATTGCGTTTGAGCACTGACAACCAATTAGCTTGGTAACATTAAAGTGTAGCCTCGTTTTCATGCCTCTTTTGGGACACCTTAGAAATACATTTCAAAGTTTTATAGCTTTCCCTGTGAAATTACCTAGAGGACTGTCTGATTATAATTTTTTTGGAGTCATTTGTAAAAGAGTAACACCTGCACGGCTTCTAAAATTGTACCTTCATGAAGGCACCAACTAGCAATTACCATTCTGAGTCATTCTCCGCTGCCCACTGCAGCTTCCTAGTAGGATTTAATTAAAATTCTGTGTCCTAATCTGGCAACGATCAAGTGTTAGGAGCCAAAGACAGGTCTTTGCCCGTGTTACTTGGAATATATTACGATCTTTAAATGTGGCATCTTTCTACCTCATTGTATCCTTGGTGCCTCCAAAGTATTTAAATACAGATGCAACATTTTAATCACTCTTAGCTTAGAGGAAAAGCATGGCAACAAGTATACAGAGGATTTTTGCATGTTGTGAATGGTTAATCTAATGTAATCATAATTGACTATTTAAATAATAACTTTGGGGAAGTTGTCCACCTCCTGCTTTGAGCCACATTTATCCCTGACATCATTTGTGCATCTCTTTTAGAATAACAGCATGTTGCTGGTTATTTAAACACTACTACTACTACTACTACTACTACTACTACTACTGTGCAAAATATCGAACCCAACTTGTGGAACTAAAACAAATAATAAATACCAAATGAAAAACAGATATTATCAAATGAAGCAAAGGCATGGCAGTGTGCCCCCGTTACTGTCACACTCCAGAGAGTGACCTCAGAACATTGTAGTTTTGCATCCATAGGAATGCATCCATAGAAATGCACAAAAAAATTCAAATCCATTTTTGAATTGGGGTGGGGGGTGGGAAAACATAACTGCTGATCCTGCTAAGGTTTTGGGATCTGCCATAGGATTTAGAGAGTGTTTCCTTGCAAGCAAAGACTAAGTTCCTGTGGCTTCCCATTACTAGGAGAAGCCTGTATGAGGATTTCCTCTCTCTCTTCATTTACATATTGGGAGAGGAAAGTTCCCCCTCCCCCTTTTGAAATAACCGCAGAACCCCTTAACTTCAATTGAATCTGAGATGTCCTGTTCTCTTTCGATTCAGGAATTGGTCTTTGCCAGCATGGCCAGTGCTCAGGCAGGCATGATGGGAGTTTTAATCCAGCAGCATATGGTGGGCTACCACTGTTTCAGTAGTGCCCCAATCCACAGATCCCTAGGCACAGAGGTGCAGACTATAAATGCATAGTATTTGTGCAAAATTCCATGTGCTCATCTGTCAAAGGGTGGCAGCCACAGGCAGCACACAATAAGGTTTTGTTCTTTTAACTAAGAGGGCTCAATTTAACAAAAGTTCCAAGGAACGGTTCCTTAATGGACATATGCAAATTGGTTCTTAATGAAGGATCTGGGTGGTGGGGATCAGGTGGAAGGAGACAGTAAGGATAGCTTTGCAGGGAGTTAGGAGGAGGGCGGAGAGACTGTAGCTGTCTGGTAGGAACAGATGTGGAGTGTGTGTGTATGTGGATTGGGAACTGGCTGTTGCAGATGAGGGCAAAGAAGTAAGTAAACAGGAAAAGCCAAATGTCAGAGGGGAAGAGAGGCCATAAAAAGAAAAGCCACAGAAAACCCTTCTGAGATGCATGTCCCAAAAACTTGAGTCCCAAAATACGTAATAGTTATCTGAAGCAGTGAATTGTGAGGAGAGGGCCTGCTTTGGGGTGTGGGCACAGTTGGCTTGTTCATGGCAAACCAGATGAAAACAGTCGGGTTCCTTGCATTTTAAAGCTGTAAAAAGAGAGATTGAGCTTTCAGCTCGGCGAGCATTTACCATCCAGATTTTATTAATGTGCCCTTATATCATTTCACCCTGCCATTTCTTAAAAGGTCAATAATTAATTCTCCCACTCCATCACATACAGGCAGCATCAAGTCATATTTTTTCTTTACATGAATAGGCCAGTATTCCTATGGCTTGGACTTCTAATTTAAACGTATTCTTTCTTTCTTTATTCTTTTTTAATAAAAGTATATTCTCCCCTTCTGACAATGGTATTCAAGATAGCTTTACGAAACATCATAAAAATACAAAACACCAGCAGAATAAAGACTGCACCAATATAAAATTATATAGCTAAAAGCAGCAATAAAAATATTATGAACACCAGAGAAAAATAATGCGAACACCAGAAAAGCAAATGGTACTACGGAGAGTATTCTGGTTTGATTATAGTATAAGGTAGCTCAAGAAGCTGGGTATATGTTTGTTAGCCTGCATTTATTCACTAAGGGCAGCCAAAGGAATGGAATATTTTTGTCCTCAGGGGATATCATGCAAATATGGGGATGATACACCAGTCACCAGAAACCCTGATCTCAGTGAGACTTTGTATCCAGCTGCACCAATTCTCAATGTTCTCAATTTAGCACTGCTAAATTGAGTAAATATTCTTTAATCTTTTTTCCTGATTTTGGATTTGTGGATCCCTCTTTGTTTTCCTTGACCCTCAAAACATCTTTACAGCTTTCTTCTGTGCCCTGACTATGGACATTCCCCATGAAATAATTACGATAAGAACTGATTTGTGTGTCTATTCCACCTCTCTGTTTCTAGATTGAGGACTAATCCCAGAATATTTCTTAGAATCTTAGTTGAGAGCGTTCACCCTGTTTTCTTTAACCTCAACTCATAGGGAGACTTTTTTTATTGCTCTGATCTAAAACAAATGAAAACCCACTTTTGAAGTTACAAGTCGATTGCGGTTGACCTGAAATATTTAATCAAATAAATCAGATTACCTCTTTGAATGGCATGTAGGACAGTGCCCAGGGAAAGTAAGTCTGGTCATTTCATTATTATTTTTTAGAGTTGAAGGGTATATGTGGGATCCATAAACACAAACTATATATTTCCCAAAGTTATTTTAACAAATTGCATGGAGATTTTGTCATTGTGCAAACGAAGACTTCTCCATCTTTGACTCATTAATCTTTGTTACATAGTTAACTAACCTTACTGATTAATGTGGCCTTTGTCAGTATGGTGTACCTAATAACTGGTGCAAGTGTGTCACAGTTCTGTTGTTGTTGTTGTTTAGTCGTTTAGTCGTGTCCGACTCTTCGTGACCCCATGGACCAGAGCATGACAGGCACTCCTGTCTTTCACTGCCTCCCGCAGTTTGGTCAGACTCATGTTTGTAGCTTCGAGAACACTGTCCAACCATCTCGTCCTCTGTCGTCCCCTTCTCCTTGTGCCCTCCATCTTTCCCAACATCAGGGTCTTTTCCAGGGAGTCTTCTCTTCTCATGAGGTGGCCAAAGTATTGGAGTCTCAGCTTCAGGATCTGTCCTTCCAGTGAGCACTCATTGCTGATTTCCTTAAGAATGGATAGGTTTGATCTTCTTGCAGTCCATGGGACTCTCCAGAGTTTCCTCCAGCACCATAATTCAAAAGCATCAATTCTTCGGCAATCAGCCTTCTTTATGGTCCAGCTCTCACTTCCATACATCACTACTGGGAAAAGTAGTAGTCACAGTTCTAGCTCGATTTTGGACCTGAACATGTGTGGTGCTCCCACCACAGCTTCTGCCCATTGCCTTTCTGCTTCTGATGGACTTGTGAATGTATGTGCTTTAATCTAAGGATTTGTCATCAACATGCTATTTCAGGCTTTCCAAATGCAAACTGCTTTTGCCATAAAAATGCAAGGCCTTTGATAATAAAATCACAAGGTATGCAGAAGGTGTAGATTGCTCCAGACAGGATGTAAATAACACACTAAATGGCTCATCTACATCAATACAAAAGACAGATCCAGACGTCTGCATATGTTTACAGATGGATCTGTGGATTATACCGCCAACATTCTCATACAAAATTAATCTGCTAACTTTTATTCCGAAACAGGGACCTATCCAGTTCTGTATACCTTCTGGAATCAATAAGGTGATTGGATATCTTTACATGGAATTACAAACCACTATTTCAAATGCTTTTTAAAAATGATGTGTGGAACATTATGGAGCAGATAATTTGAAAGCATTGGCATTTTCAAATTTTTACGCCCCCCCCCCCAAATAACAACTTAGACGTTCTTGCAAAGATAAAAGGCTATTTATTTCACTTAACAGGCAACGGGTATCGCTCCATGAAGTACAAAACTACTGTTTCCTAAAGAAATTATAAATGGTTATGGCCAGTGAATTGTATTCCATTGGATAGATTTAAAAGGATAGTTTGGCCCTCTCGTTGTCTCCAGTCCTTCAAAACTAAGTAAAAATTCTTTGGACTTCTTGTGAAGATGCATCTTTGTTGAATAATCAGATGACTTCTTACTTTCCCCCTGTTGAATAATGTGCTGTAGGTTTGGATAGGTTGTGTGAGGAGAAGGGCTCAGTCCTGGGAATTGTGTTGATAATATCTCCTGAGCATTGCCCAAGTGATAGAGGATCCTAATTCCCATGTCTTAGCATGCTTCTTTTCTCTTTACCTACCCTTTAGATGTATGGCTTGCTAATACTAATGATTTTCTTTTATGGTTATGATTGTCCCCCCCCCCCCAAGTGTTGTTTACACAATAATTCTCCTTCCCCCATTTGGAAAGAGGAGCAGGGTTGGTCTTGTATATACAGCACGTACCACCTTGTGATTTGTTTTTGTTTTCGCTATGACTCAACAGAACAATGAAGACAAGGTTGTTGTTTTTTGTTAATTATATCCGAGGGTTTGTGGCTTATTAATAATGCTCAGACTTGTGTTGATCTATACTCCTTAGACATACTAATCTGGCAGTATTTTACAATCCTGATTTATGAGAGGCTGAAATGGGCAGAATGCAGTTCTGGATCGCTGGTCTGCAGCTGATTTCTCCCCTTTCCTTTTAACAGGCCGGAAGCAACAACATGTGAGGCTTATTGAATAGGGCTCGCCAATACGCTTTTTTCCTGACTAGAATATCCAAACTTTGGGCGCCTCATAACTCTTAATTTAATTTACTATTAACCATATTCAAACTCCTACGCTCTGGCTGCATTCAGATATCGGAAATGAGTGTTTGGTTTCTTTGTTCCCTCCCTGGGACAACTACAAGGAGGAGCTTTGAAAGGTGTTGCTTCCTATTTTAGTTAACCAAAGTTTAGCATTACAGCTGAACAATGTGGTTAATCCTGTGTACACACTGTACCTTTGAAGACATCTGAAGCACATTCTCTTCCTCAAAGAATTCTGGGTACTGTAGTTTGTTATGGGTTGCTGGGAATGGTAACTCTGTGAGGGGTAAACTACAGTGCCCATAATTATTTGAGGGTGTGTGTGCTTTGAATGGTATTTAATACTATAGCCAGTGCTTGTTTTTCAGAGGGTACTCAGTACTGGCACCTCTTTTGTATTTTGTTTTTTAAAAGTGTAGCAGTTACTGTAACAAATTCATGGTGAGAACCGGCACCTCTTTTTCTTTTTGGTTAAAAAGTGTGACATTCATAGTAACAACTTCATGGTTAGTACTGGCACCTATTTTTCTAAGGGGGGGGGGAGCACTGACTATAGTTA
Organism: Podarcis vaucheri; assembly: GCF_965113315.1. Classification (NCBI taxonomy): domain Eukaryota; kingdom Metazoa; phylum Chordata; class Lepidosauria; order Squamata; family Lacertidae; genus Podarcis; species Podarcis vaucheri. Next base: position 2,544,578 of record NW_028118809.1, on the reverse strand, counting down.
ATGATGATTTGATGTGGGCATGCTCCAGAATAGAGGTTTCTGAGCTTCTCCTTGCAGCTGTAGTAAGGGGGAAATGAAAGGCTCACCATAGTCATTGTAAATATTTGATATTTCTTGTGATATCTGAATGCAGCCTCTCTCTTAACAATGAATTTGGAAATAGATGTAAACTATAAAAACCTCAGCGTCTAGGACTTGCCGATCGCATGGTCGGCAGTTTGAATCCCCGCAGCGGGGTGCGCTCCCGTTGCTCGGTCCCAGCGCCTGCCAACCTAGCAGTTCGAAAGCACCCCGGGTACAAGTAGATAAATAGGGACCGCTTACTAGCGGGAAGGTAAACGGCGTTTCCGTGTGCGGCTCTGGCTCACCAGAGCAGCTTTGTTACGCTGGCCACGTGACCCGGAAGTGTCTGCGGACAGCGCTGGCTCCCGGCCTATAGAGTGAGATGAGCGCACAACCCTAGAGTCTGTCAAGACTGGCCCGTACGGGCAGGGGTACCTTTACCTTATACAGTGGTGCCTCGCAAGACGAAAAGAATCCGTTCTGTGATTCTCTTCGTCTAGCAGTTTTTTCGTCTTGCGAAGCAAGCCCATTGAAGGATTAGCGGATTAGCGCTATTAGCGGCTTTTAGCGGTTTATCTGCTGATCGGATCAGCTGATAAGCGGCTTAGCGGCTTAGAAAAAGGGGGGGAGGGGAAAAAACCAGCAGGAACTCGCAATACATTGTCGTCTTGCGAAGCAAGCTCATAGGAAATTCGTTTTGCGAAGCACCTCCAAAACGGAAAACTCTTTCGTCTAGCGAGTTTTCTGTCTTGCAAGGCATTCGTCTTGCAGGGCACCACTGTAATAACCTTAGGGCAAAGCTTCTCTCAGCAGCAGAATATAATGTGCTGTTCCCTGGTGAGAAATCTTTGCATCAAACTAAAGGACTGCTATTTTGAACTCTTTCTTTCCTTCTTTTTTATTGTGTCAACTTCATCTTAAGTATATGAGTTAGGAGTAAACTAATGTCCCAAGTTCTGACATGGGTGGTTTATAGCATGGGATGTTTCTAAACTGGCGACCCTGGACCAACGGGACACAATTTTTTTCTGGCCTCTCTGACTGTGTAAGTTTTCTTCCTTTGACCTCTTAGTTCCTTTTGAACAAGTGGTAGCTCATATTAGCTGTTTGGCACTGATACTATGCCAGGAAGCCACTGGTGTTCTTTCCCATTGTGAGGTTCAAAAAAACCCTACTGTACAATGTACCCTTGGGATGTGGTGAGCTGGATAGGAGCATGGTGATTTTAGTATGGAGCCATAAACAAGACAGACCAGGTTGCGCCAACAAATTAGAAGACTGGACATCACTAGATGCACACAATCTGACTGGGAACTGTGAGATTTGAGCATGGCTCCCCCAAGATATAACATAGGATTCTGTTAAAAAAGGCAGTGATAAGATAATGACAATGTGGCTTAGGTGCAGATTGAGAGGAAAAAAGAAGAGGAAAATCAAGACAGAACAATAGGCAGTATAATACCACTCTTCCAACACCTCAGGCTGTTTCCTCTTGATAGATATACATATAATTGAACTCATGTTAGTACAGGGGAGTTTAGTTTAGATTTTAAAGATGCTGCTGTTTCTTCTGGCATGAAAATCTTTCAGGATTTATGTTTGTTCAGATGCTTTTGCCCTAGAGGATCTACTTGTTTTTCCCAGCGATGTTTTGGATTTCACAACTCTTCGGGAAATGCTGTCTGATCTGGTGTTATCTCTTCGCTGTCCCTGGCTAATTTGTCTAAATCTGATGCAAAGCCAGCTCCGGTCCTTATTCCCTGCTGTGGGCCGAACTTGCAATGCCTGACACAAGCTTGTAGCATTGTTCTGCTTCTGTAGGCCCTCTACCTTGAAATTTTAATTTGTCTTGTGGCTAGTCTGAATGCATTTGGGGTTTTGGGGACTTGGCTATGATGGATATTAGGCCATGCGCACACGAGGAAGCCAAATCTCTCTCCCTGTCTGGTCTGACTGGTCAGAACAGCGATGGGGAACCTGTTCCCTTCCAAATACTGGACTGCACCTCTCATGACCTCCAGCTAGAAAGCCCAGTGGTCAGTGATGGTGGGCGTTGTGGTTCAATGATGCCTAGAGGGCCACAGGTTTCCCAATATTGGCTTTAAAATGTAGACCAGGGTTTCTCAAACCCTGGATCTCCAACTGTTTTTGGACTACAACTCCCATCACCCCTAGCTAGCAGGACCCAGTGGCCAGGGATGGTGGGAACTGTAGTCCCCAAACAGCTGGAGACCCAAGTTTGGGAAAACCCTGATGTAGACAAACTACCATTTTGATGGCTTTGAAATATTTCTGGGCCAAAACTGCATATATTGCTGCATATATTGTGTGTCAGAATCTACTGCTTTCTTTCAAAATCTGTTTACTGCTTCTTGATATTGTAAACATTTGATCACAGACTCAGTCCTTGACCTCCTGATTTTGCTAAATGGCTCTGTATCAGTGGTGTTGAAGTTAGGAATGCATTTGCCTGTTTGGTATTTTAAAGCTTTGGGGGATATTTGTGAAGGCATTCCAAAGGGACACAAGGATTTGTCTTGATTATCCTTTGAAGAACCATTGTTCTGCTCCAGCATCTGGAAAAAAATTACTGGTCTTAACAAGGTATTTCCGCCATGTCGAACCACATAGTTTTACAATATGCAGTCACCTGTGAAATGTGTTAATAGTTACCTGCTGAGAAAGTATAAAACCTGAGGAGATGAAGGCTTATGCTGAACAGAATTCAGGAAGTAGGTGA